>NC_073306.1:5284069-5584069 GCF_027595985.1 Sorex araneus | reverse complement strand
CTCTATTTAGGTAAGCGAAGAAATAAATCTGAATTCCCACAACCAGTGCCAAGGCCCCACTGGAGCAGCCACTGAACATACCTGTTTTGTTAATGAGCCAATAAGGAGCAGAAATGAAGATCTTCAAGGATCCTTCTGCTCGACACACAATCCGGATGGTGAGGTTCAGCTGCCGCCGGTAGATGTCATAGAGTCGCATCCTTACCATATAGTTTTGGGTTCCAGGTGGAATGAGCAATTCTTTACAGAATGGGAAATTCTCCAGAGACACCCCTAAGGAAGAGAAAAGCGACTGACTTTCTGGGGTTCACTCAGTTTGTCAAAATAACCTACAGCCAAACAACTGAATCCTTTTAGGAAGAAAAAAACTAATAATGGGGCTGAAGCAATAGCACAGTGGGTAGGGTGTTTGCCTTGCATGTGGCCAACCTGGGTTCAATTCCCAGCGTCCCATATGGTCCCCTAAGCACCGACAGGGGTAATTCCTGAGTGCAGAGCCAGGAGTAACCCCTGTGCATCACTGGGTGTGAACCAAAAAGCCAAAAAAAAAAAAAAAACCAAACTAATAACTACACATCTAACTGGTCAATATCTCAGTAAAGTGATCATTTTCCTCTAGCTGGGATGAGCATGTGAAACAAACCAGATGGCAGGGAAGTCTACCAATAGTTTTGATCACGGGCCCTGCTCTGGGTGCCTGGAAAACAATTAACAGGCCAGATCTGAAGTCAAGTAAAGATTTCTGCAGGAAACTGTCTGGCTTCGATTTCAAACTCAGGCCCAGCTTTTTTAGAAAACAATCTGGACATTCCCCAAAAAACTAGTAATCCATCTTCCAACTGGCCTAGCAATTCCACTCCTTGAAATATACCCCTAGGGCCCAAAAACACAATGCAGAAAAGACATCTGCATTCCTTTGCTAGTTGCAGCACTATTCACAACAACCAAAATATGAAACAACCCAAGTGCCCAAGAAGAGGCAACTAGATAAAGAAACTATGATACATCTACACAATAGAATACTACTCAGATAAGACGAAATTATGCAATTTGCTGTTACATGGATCTGGAGAGTCTCACACTGAGTGAAATGAGTAAAAGGGAGAGGAGCAGACACAGATGATGTCCCTCATAGGTGGGGATATAAAGAAATACAGCAGAATAACTAATGCCCGATGGCAACATAAATAATGAGCAACAGAACTGTTTCACAGTAGGAAGCGTGCTACTGGGGCTGGGAAGACATGTCAGGGAAGAGTCCAATTCAACAACGGTGGAGCAAAGTTGGAGCAAATCCCAACACTGGTGAACGGACTGGTGTTGAAATACTATATAACTGAAACTAAGTTATGGATAACTTTGTAATTTTGAAACTCATAATGATTCGATTAAAAAAATAAATTAAAAAAAAATCCTAGTCAGTCCCTACCAATCGCAGTGGCAGCACCTCCATCACAGAACAGTAGCTAAACGTGACAATCTATAAGAGGGAATGCTAGAGACGAGGAGTGTGGGGACGCAGCACTGCAGAGACACCTGCCACAGCTCCAGCACGCACAGGGGCTTAAGAAGTATTTCCTGAAGCAACAACTTCAACACCAGAGCAAAGACCAATCTACCTTGGAAAGGACAAGTAGCAAGGCACTATTGCTCTTTTTGAAATAAAGCTCAAGGACTCTGAAATGTAAGCTTGTCTTCAAAATATAAGCTTGTCACCATGGACCCTGCTTGAGATCACTGAATTTCAGGTTCCTCATCTGTAAAATGGTAAGAACCCCCATGTTCCTCGACTGAACCATGACTACTGTGAAGATCATGAATGTGCGGACTGAATGTCCTCAGATGGGTATCTAAGTCACTATTATCTCAACATACTACCAGCTTTCAAGAGACATCATTTATTTATTTTGGTTTTGGGGACCCACTTCAGGGATAACTCCCAGCTCAGTACTTGGGGGTCACTCCTGGTAAGGGGATGCAGTGCTGGGGACCCAACCTGTGCCTCTTGCATGCAAAGGAATGCATGCACTCTAGCCCGCAGAACTTCTCTCAGAAGAGACATACTGCTTATCAAAACTCCAGAAGCAGCCATTGCTACAAAAGTTGAAAATACAATTCTCCACCTTTACTTCATTTAGCCCCACAACTGAAAATTATTTAATGCATAACATCTCAAACCACAATTTTTTCATCAATAAAATGATGAATAATTTCATCATGGACTAGTAACCAGTGCTAAAATTTCAGGAGATCACAAGCATGAAAGCACCGGGCGGAACTGTGTGCTCGCCAATGTTTTTGTCTTTCTGAAAAAAGGAAAAGAGCTATGAATTTGCTCATTTCACAGCTAGATCTAAAAAAGATAAAGTCAACCAGTAGCAAGTAAGTAACAGAAGAAGGAAGTTCTATGGAGGGCTCCCTCCTAAATCTCTTATTTATTCCATTTTTGTTCTTTCAATCATTTTCTATCACAGAGAATTAGTTTGGGGGGGATGTCAGGTGAGGGGGGACTGGGCTATACCTGATGATGCTCAGGGTTCACCCTGGCTCTGTGCACAGGGATCACTTCTAGTGGTGCTTGGGGGACCATTATGTGATGCTAAAGATCAAACCAGAGTGAGGTACAAGGAAGGAAAGAGCTGTACTAAATCTCCAGCCTCAGAAATTTAGATTTATTGGGGCTGGAGTGATAGCATAGCGGGCAGGGCGTTTGCCTTGCACGCGGCCAACCTGGGTTCAAATCCCAGCGTCCCATATGGTCCCCTGAGCACTGCCAGGAGTAATTCCTGAGTGCAGAGCCAGGAGTAACCCCTGTGCATCGCCAGGTGTGACCCAAAAACCAAAAAAAAAAAAAAAAAAAAAAACCAGAAATTTAGATTTATTAACCACATAAATGCTTTGAGTTGGTTTAATGAGATACTATATATGTTAAAATTTTCCAAAATGCTTACCAAATAAATTACCAAAGATTCACTGTCATTTTCACAGAATTAGTGCACTACATCCTTACCCAGTTCAATGTTCTGGGATGTATCAGCGGTGTGAAGGGCCACCTCCTTGCCAGGTTTCAGTGTCCCATTAATAGGCATGCCTTTGACATAAAAGTCAAGCTCACAAGGGAGCAAGTTGCAGATCACCACAGTTGGCAGGAGGTAGATGGTATGCCCAGGCTGTCTGAAGATCTGCTTTGCACTGTCAGAAAATATGTTTGAAGGCATGTAATCTGGATAATTCTCTTTCTTGATGGCCACACAAAACCTAAAAAGACACAACGGTATAAAAGCTGTCAGCCTGATGAAAGAATTCGATCGTTCTTCTCCTTAACTGAGCAGAAGAAAGCATAACATTTTCTTATAATTTATAATTTTCTTATAATCAATAATTCAGAAAGATATTTGTAGTTTTTCTATTCAGCTGCATTTACAGAGGTATAATAACAATAAATCAGATTTTAAATGTTCAGTTTGATGATTTTGATTTTTTACATGATTAAAATACAGTTAAGAAAGGATAAAATTATGCAATTTGTGACTACATGGATGTAACTAGAGAATATTGTACTGAATGAACTTAGTCAGGAGAGGGTCAGATATAGAATGATCTCTCATATATAAGGGATACACAAATACACAGTAATTAAGCAACAAATAGCGAAAAGCAACAGACCTTGAGAGATGGTCTACAGAACTGACTTTGCTGGGGTAGGGGCTTGGAAACTCTGGTGGGGGGAAGTGCTCTGGTGGCGGGTGTGGCATTAGAAGGGTGTATGCAAGACACTACCACTACCAGTGCCATAAATCACAGTTTCTCAATAAAAATGAGGAGAGGGGAGGCTATGGTGCATAATTCTTTTTTTTTTTTTAATTGATCTTTGCTTTGTGGTTTTTGGTTTCCGGGTCATAGCAGCAGTGCTCATGGCTATTCGAAGATCTGTGCTCAGGAGTGAGCCCTGACAATTCTTCAGGACTGTGTTAGACGCCAGGAGTGTGGATCAGGGGGCAGCAGGATGCAAGGCAAACACCTGAACCCCTATACTCTCTCTCTCTCTCAGCTCTTTATTGGTCTTTGTTTCACGAAGAGTCAATGGCCTCTCTTGATAAATGTTCCCCAAATACCTGAGAAAAACATGCAGTCTAGAAATCTTGGTCGAATGTTTTGCAAATGTTAATTCTGACAAGCTGATGAATGGCATCATTACAACCTTTTTTTTAACTGTCTTGTTTTTCTTTTATAAATTACTGATGGAAAAGCATGAACATCAAAAGTGTGAACTACATGTTTACTTCCCCTTTGACTGTTGGAACTAACAAATATGAGTATTTATTTGTTAATTACAAATAAATTAATTACTGGAATTAATTATACTGTTAATATTAATTTGGAGCTATTTTTAATTATTACACTGTTACTATACCTCTTCTGTAAATTTAAACTAAATAAAGTCTGTATTAAGGAAGCTACACTCCTAAGTCTTTTTTTTCTAATTTAAAAAAATTACATTAATTTATTTTTTATTAAGTCACTGTAATTTACGAAGTTGTTCATAAATAGTTCCAGGTATTAAAATGTTCCAACACCAATCCCACCACCAACACTGCTAAGTCTCTAACAAAATGAGTCTAAAGTCTAAGTTTAAAAGGATCAATTTACTCTTTTTTTTCAACATCAAATCTAGTAACATATTATTTATACTCTTCCAAAAAGGAGTCTAACTACTTAGAAAATTGTGTTTTAGATAAAGTGCCCCAGAAAAGTAGGTACCAAACGCATAAACCTTCTTCCAAATTCCTCTGAGACATGATGTCTTAGATTTCCAAAATCTGTTCTGGAACTTCCAACTTCAGAATTTTACTCTCCAATTCTGGAAAGTGGACTAACTTCCCTTCCTCCCCTCCCTCCACGCCCTCTCCTCATGCCCCATCACAGGCTCCTGCTCTTCCATGTGCAAGAAGGCCTTTCTTGGTGGTTCCTCCCTCAAATATTAGATAAGACAGTCCCACCTCTGCTCAGGGTTAACTTTTGAATTCCTATGAAGTCTCGCTCAAGAATGTCCAAGGAGCAAGAACTTGAAAGCTCTGAGTGAATACAAATAAATACCTACAGGTGCCCTGACAAAGAACAAAAGGGGAGAAGCAAAATCTATGGGTGACTCCGTGGCCGTGCATACCTGAAGAAGCGGCTTTTCTCCGTGTCCATGGAATGGCACTCTCTTTTGCTGCTGCTAACCTCTGTGGTCTTCACTACATGGGTCCAGTGAATAGGCGCCTTACAGAAAAACACACCTAAGCCTTTGGGCCGGGCCTGCAGCCGCCAAGAAGTGAGATGCAGCGGCACAGCAAAGGAGTGCCCTGGCATGATCGCAGGAAGCACCACGGGCTCTGCCACAGAAACAAGTGTGAGAGCAGGATCAGGCAGGGCCCCCCCACCCCAGCAGGACCGGTTCCCCAGAAAACAAGGCCCACTGGGCCCAAACCTACTATCTGGTGCTGAGGGGCTGTCCAGGCGAAGTTCCATCGGCGTCTCCAGGCTGTTCTTCACAATGAGGGCTGACCGCACCGTGATGACTTTCCGGGCACTGCCCTCCATGGTCACGGCAAAGACCACCCGGACAGGGGGGAGGGACGAAAACTATTCCCAAGACAGAAACCAAAAAAGCACAACTGTGCTTTCGAAAAACTCACAACCACCCACCAGAATGCCTGGTCAAAAGCACCTTAGTGTGACTGTGATTGTTCAGCAGGATTGGTCACTAAGCCCTAACACGACTCTGCTCTTTAAGGGAGAGAACTGCCTGTAAACATCACCACAAAACGGCTCACTACCACCCAACTAAAATAGCGATCTACTCGGGTGCCACCACGCAGTGTGCAGCACGAGGCCTATGGACGTATCACGAAGAGCTTCCCCGTAAGCGGCACACTGACCTCTCAGGCTCCCTGCACTTTGGTAAGAAAGGGTCTGCTGGAGGTGATCCTGCCTTTATAACATCCTTGGGCTCAACACATCTGCCCTTTTATGGAAAGGATAAAAAGGGTTTGTTTCCTACTCTACCAGAGGGAAACAGATCACCCAGAGCAACTGCCAATTCAGAAATGCTGAGGTAGGACTTTACAAAACCTCTCATGATTTATATTCTGTGGGACACTTGCATCAGATTCATACTGAAGTGAGCGAACATTTTTAACAATAGGTTGTGTGGTGCCCAGATACACAGACACAAACCAGGAAGAGATTTTCAGCCACTCTGCCCTGTCTCAGTAAGATCCAGACCGGGCAGTGAAGAACACTGGCACTGGTATGCCGTTCCCAGGAACAATAACAACTTTTTGTTCTGAACATCATAAAATTTACTCGCCAGGCCCATACGCTATTCACTGATATGCCCACCAACAAATCATTTGCATTTCAGAGACTTTTAAAAACAAGCTTTTCTTTCTTCATAACAACTTTCTACATTCTGTTCAATAATCACTTTTATAAACAGGAAAGGGTGATTGAGAAACAGCATAAAGGAGAAAATGCGTTCATTTTTTTGGTCTTGGGGTACAGCCACTGCTTTCTTTTTCCGTATGTTCATTCACACGTACTATACACATTTTGTGCTGCTATAACATACCAAGAAACCTTCTTAGGTTTCTTTAACTACAAAATTCCCACACAAATATACTGAAAGAAGGTGTTAAATTCTTCTTCTTTTTTTTTCTTTTTGGGTCACACCTGGCAATGCACAGGAGTTATTCCTGGTTCATGCACTCAGGAATTACTCCTGGCAGTGCTTGGGGGACCATATGGGATGCTGGGAATCGAACCTGGGTTCACCGCGTGCAAGGCAAACGCCCTACCCACTGTGCTATCACTCCAGCCCCTAAATTATTATTCTTTTAAGAGGTTCAGAACATACTCACAGTATTTTTTTGTGTGGGAGAAACTAATGACATGCCATTCAAAATTTACATACCATCAACTTTCTAATTAAGATAAGTAGGCCATGAAAACCAACCAAGTCAGCAAGGTAAAGAAGAAGAGCTACACATGTGGAACTAAGACCTCCAGGAAGTTCCATGAGAAGACGATGAGAATCAGGGCCGAGGAGATGGGGTGAGGGCACATGCAAAGGCAGGCGTCCAGCTCTGATTCACTTCCCGGGACCTCATGGCCCACTAAGTATTGCCAGATGTTGCCCTAGTGGTCCCCAAAATTTACGCCAAGCGGCCAAGCCATACCACATCCTTGGGACCCAGAACTCCACCGCAGGCTCAGTTGGCTGAGAATTGAAATTGATGGGAGCAGCCCCTAGGCCCCCTAAAAACCTGGCCTCAGAAAAAGAGGGGGGTAAAGGAGATGAGACTCTGTAGAATGTTTTTAGAGGGGCATTCTCCAAGACACAGTTGCCATTGAAGCTCAAGTGTCCACTGCCCAGACCAGCAGAGGCCCTGAGGAGCCCAGGACCCAGAGCAACGGTCTGTATCTGATCTTCTTGTCTCCAAGGAGACCTGGGACTTCTCATTTCAAAACTTTACCATCCTCAAGAGAAAAAATTGTAAGCAAAAACCCACAGAGTGCTTTTTTTCATTTCTTTTGTTTGTTTGGGTTTTCAGGCCACACCGGTGGTGCTTAGGGGCCATTCCCAGCTCTGTGCTGTAAGAACTGTAAGAACTATATGTCTACACTTTGGGTACACTTGTAAACACAGTAACACTGGAAAATCATACTCACATAAACTTGGGGATGAATAATATTTGTTCTGCTGCTCGGGCTGCCAATCTAAGAAAGATTGCAGAAGTCAGAGGGTCAGAGCAAACCTTAAGAGTATCAGCATCATCCAGTCCAATGGCTTCCCTCCTTCTTTTTTTTTTTTTGCATAAAATTAGTAGTAATTAGTTTTAGTTACTACTACTATGAAAAGAAAGTATCTCATCTTAGAGAAATAGGAAAAGCAATAATCACTTTATAACAATTCAATGTGGAACTGGAGTGATAGTACAGCAGGTAGGGTATTTGCCTTGCATGTGGACTATCCAGGTTTGATCCCCAATTCCTGAGCACAGACCCAGGAGTAACCCTGAGCATCATCAGGTGTGGCCCCAAAAACAAACAAAAACTTTCAGAGTATGCAAAAGTTCTCTAGAACACATCAATATAATAGAGAAAGGTATCTCAGTAGGGGTAGGGGAGTAAGGGGTGGAGGTGAATTAGTGCTTTCATTACTAGAAAAAAATTAGACAGAGAAGCAACCTTGACTAAAAGTTCCTTTTTTTTTTTTTAAAGAAAGTGGGAGGGAAAAAATGTTAGGGTATTAAAAAGAAACAGTATTCTCCAAGATTATTTTTCTTTTCTTTTTTCTTTCTTTTTTTATCTTTATAACTTCTTTCTTTTTGGTTTTTGGGCCATATATAGGAGTGCTCAGAACTTACTCCTGGCTCTGTGCTCAGATATCACTCCTGGCGGGACTCAGGGGACCAAATGGAGTGCTGGGTACTGAATCTGGGTCAACCAGGTGCAAGGCAAGCATTTTACCCACTACACTACCTCTCAGCCAGTAGAATATTTTTTCATGAAATAGCAAGCATAAAGAAAGAACAGTGTCTCATAAATGGCCACTTTCTTACCCACTCATTCCTGGCAACCCCAAAATGATGCAAATGATCTATCAACACTTATAGGTGACAGGCTGAGCACCCTTGGTGGTTGTACCAGTCAGACCCAGACCCTTAACCCCCATACGCTGCTCAGGAATAGCTCCTACATCCATCCCCAGGCCGCCCCTCACTACCAGATCTATAGGTGAGGGTCAAATTAGGGCAAGGGCTTGTGGGATCCTAAAGTAAACAATGGTTGACATCTGTCTTTAGGCCAGAGAGGAGAATGGGAGGACATTGAGCTAGAAGGAAGGAGGTGTAGCATTATCAGAAATGTGAAGAAATCATTCTCAGCAATGGAAAACTAATTATCAAATGCTTCCTTGTCAGTAGGACTGGTTTTTTGGGGGGGAAACTCCAACAACAGTAGTGAGTTTTGTGTTGAAATATGGAATGCAATCAAGGTAAAGAGAAAATGCAGTAAAATTTATCAGTTACGCAGGCGGGGGTGGGGGGTAGGGGGTGGGAGGTATACTGGGGTTTTTGGTGGTGGAATATGGGCACTGGTGAAGGGACGGGTGTTTGAGCACTGTATAACTGAGACACAAGCCTGAGAACTTGGTACCTTTCCACATGGGGATTCAATAAAATAAATAAAAAAATTTAAAAATTTAAAAAAAGAAATGTGAAGAGATGTGTAGAATGGGTTTAAATACGTAGAATGGGCTTTAAATGTGTAAAATGGGTTTTAAATCTATGCCCTCCCCACCCAAAAATAATGTGGAGAGACATTAGTTAAATGTATCCCACCCCCCACCCAAAAGTCACTGTCACTGTCATCCCATTGCCCATCGATTTGCTCGAACGGGCACCAGTAACGTCTCTCATTGTGAGACTTACTGTTACTATTTTTGGCATATCGAATACACCACGGGTAGCTTGCCAGGCTCTGCCGTTCGGGCGCAATACTCTCGGTAGCTTGCCGGGCTCTCCGAAAGGGGTGGAGGAATCGAACCCGGGTCAGCTGCGTGCAAGGCAAACACCCTACCGCTGGGCGTTCGCCTTTCACATAGCCACCCCGGGTTCGATTCCCAGCATCCCATATGGTCCCCTGAGCACCGCCAGGAGTAATTCCTGAGTGCAGAGCCAGGAGTAGCCCCTGTGCATTGCCGGGTGTGACCCAAAAAAAAGCACCCAAAAGTTAATTAAACATTGGCAAGAAACAGTGGCATTTGTATTTATCAAAAGGCAAGCTGGGGTTTTGGGGTTTGTCTGGGTTCTGGGGATAGAAGACCAGGACACACATATGCAAGGCAAGAAGTACTCCATTGCCAAGCTACAACCCTAGCACTAAAATCAAGGTGGGACTAGGTTTGGGGGTGTTTGGGTTTTTTTTTTTTTTTTTAGTTCTTGTTGTCGTTGTTGTTTGGTTTGGTTTTTGTTTCTCTTAGTTTGAGGCTATACCTCACAATGTTCAGGGACAGCCCTGGCTCTAAACTCCGGATTAAGCCCAGGCTTATGTGGTGCTGGGGACTCAAAGTGGGGTCAGCGAGAAGCAAGGCAAGCGCCTTAACCCCTGTCCTATCTCTCCTGCTCATTAAAGCCAAGTTTAAAAAGAAATTTGCTTTTCCTTCCCAATGTGAACTGCCTTCTGTTCCCTTTTATAAAAGCCATGTATATTGTTTTTATAATTTTGGATGTTTGAGTAAAGAACAAACATTTTAAAAAAGAAATTTGAAGAAAATAGTATTTTAAAATCACCTGCAATCCAATATGTGAAATAGAGCTCGATATGCCTTTAGTCAACTGCTAGTCAAATAGCTGAGTCTGAAGCAGGGCTGAGGATGAGGGAATGTATCTTTGTGCCAATTATACAGTCTGTCTTTCTACTAAGACAAGCCATGGCTGGCTTAGCCACACAATGATTATCAATACCTAAAACTGACCCCAAATAATGCAATTTCTTTTTCTGAGAGTTAGAAATAAAGAACAAGGCATTTTCACAGAACAAGGCCATGACAGGCTAAACCACCTGCCAGTCTGGCTTTCAGGGAATGTAGGCAGGGCCCAATCTTGTCAGTAAAACCCATTCTACAGCCACACACCGTGGAGGAAGATGAATTCTTATCTGGTGCTGCATAACGGAAAAAGGTGCCGACTTTGTCCACAGACACTGGGCTCACTTGCTCCCATCCACTGACTCGCACTTGAAGCTGATGGATCCGAAGGTCGTGGGTGTGTCTGTGGGGCAAAACAGGGACAGAGGATGAGCACGACTTTCAACACAGAAGGAAAGAAATAGAAGCAAAGACTCATATCTGATTTTCTGCATAATGACTTAAGACATCAGTTAGCTTAAAGCCTTCTGGTGATTACCTTCTTAAAGCAAAGGAGATTAAAAGGAAATGTCTTAACTAGGTTTCATACTTAAAAAAAACAAAATTGCCAGATCTGTAAATCTTCCCGGAGAGGGTCATTTACCCTTTCTTTGTACAAACCATGCACAGTTCCTGTCCCCAGGTCAGGGTTTACCCTCTACCTCCACCCCAACCTTTATAAAATAATAATGTTCACTGAACTTGTTTTGGCAGTGTAGTAAAAAAGCTGTAGCAGAGCTTTAATCATGAAACCATATGGCTGAGAAGGCCTTCAAGGCCAGTTCTTGCTGGTTCTTTTCTCTCAGACCCGCCTCAAGCCCGTCAGCTTCAGTCCCCCCAAAGCACAGACCAGTTATGAGACAGAACCCTCAGAGTTTTAGGGCGGAAGTGCTTGGCTTAAACTGGAGCAGAAGGCAGTGGGCAGAACGGGAGGAACAGGAGGAAATTGCACATTTAATTCTATTTTAGATTTTGCCTAATTCAAGCCAGAAGTCTGAAATGGGGAACTGAATTTCAGCCTGACGGGAAGGGGGAGGGAATGGGGCACTGTGTGCCAAAGGGGGAAAAGCCAGAAAAACACTTATTTTGATGAATTCAAGCAGAACGGTGGGACTTGAAATGGGTTACAAACAGGGTTTTTACTAAAACGGAAATGACAAAGAGGTGAACCCCCTTCTGATACAACAGGGGCAGTGCTTATTAAGAAATACAAGCAGCAGCTCTTTAATTACCTTCTCCAGGCACTTTGTGAAACAGGAAAAAGAGCACCATTTACCCCTGAAAACTCAAACATGGTTTCCAGGTACAAGGGGCCAGCACAGTAATTTATTTATTTTTTCCCTGTAAAAATCACGGGGGGGGGGGGTGCCGGGGCCCACAGTTCAGAATCCTTGCAATCAGGGAGTCCCAGGTATTGGCAAAGAGCCATGCAAAAGAAAGGGATATTTAAATGACTTTGAGGCTGGTTTGCCCACACAGGCCGCAGCACCTGGAAAGCAGGCAACTACCAAAGGCTGAAACCAGGCTCCTCAATTTCAGCTCAGTTTGAAAAAGAGTAAGAAGTTCAAATGCCAAGGCCATGGGAGGATGCGGGTGTCGGGGAGGGGTGGCGGCAGGGAGGTTTCTCCCCAGTACTGTTTGGAAGACCCTCCCTTGGCCAACTAAGCCTGGAGTCTACAGAGGGGGCGTTAGGTATGAGGCTGTGAAGCTGCTGCCAGGAGGGACCCGGGGTGCCAGGAATCACCCAGACCACCCAGCAGTGCTCGGCCACACCTGGTGATACTCGAGAAACCACGTGGTATGAAGGATGGAACCGGGCGAGGGTACAGAATGCATGTACCGTCACTTCTACTGAAATCCTAACCTGCTCCCGGCACCCCCTGGATACAGTCCGTCCATTCAAAAACACCTGCAAAGACTTTCACAGCCTCTCAGTAACTGACCTTAACTAACGACCTCCCACCCCACTCCAAGTCTTTCGGCCATTTGGAGAACCAGTCAGTAAGTTCCTTCCCCTGCAGGGCTGCTGTCTGACCCGCCTTAAAATCTAACTACTGGTACTAGAGCCACTTCCTGAAACTAGCTGAGACTCTCTCCAAAGTCATTTACCTCCAGCAGGTTCAGATCCCTGGATGCTCCCCGAACCAAAAGCACCATGTTCTGAAAACTTCGGAAGAATACCGTGTCTGCAACGCATCGGGGAAACAGAGCCAAAGGCTGGAGACCTAACTGCAGCGATCTGTCTATGCTTCAACCCGATTATAGGAAACCGATCATCACTAATCAAATCAAGGGATAGCTAAATTGAAAAAAGAAACGTAATTCCAAGACAGCAGGATTATCATCACCACCTATTCTAAAGAAAATGCTGACATTTAAAAAAAAATTTTAAAAAGCTTTAAAAATTCAAATCACTAAGGAAGGCATTGTAGCAAATTTCCAGAACAATCACTTATATCATAAACATTTAAATATTTTTAAGGGGAGGGGTGCGGTGTGGAACCCACATTTTACCTGTGTCTGAGTTTTCCTCTTGCTTCAAATTCGAAGGGAATCTCTTCACCAGTGAGGACTTCCCGCCATTCACTCACGTTGTGAGCATCATCAAGGAAGGTTCCGTTCCCTTCTGGAACTAGCCCTGGACTCCCGCTGTGAGACAGTGCAGCCCTGGAAGTGATCAGACAACCCAGCTTGTCTCTCCTCCACTGCAGTACCCGCACACAGCTCCATTTGGGGAGCGGAGGCCTGCCTAGAGCTATGGCCTGGCAGACAACTGGTGCCAGGCAGAAGCGAAGGGCAAAGTCAGGTTCTCTCCGGGGTGAGTCACAACTAGGGGAGCCCAGCTCCACAGTCACAGACTTCCGCACAATTCAGATCCCCTGGGTGCTATAAACTAAGTCCCAGTTTTTAAATGCATTTATGTGATAATCTAGAATTCAACCAACCTAATCTGGTTGGGTTTTTTGTTTCTGTTTTTTGTTTTTAAGTTCCCGTGTGAGGCGAACGTGATAACACAGCGGTAGGGCACACGGCCGACCCATGTTCGATTCTTCCGCACCTCTCGGAGAGCCCGGCAAGCTACCAAGAGTATCGCGCCAGCACGGCAGAGCCTGGCAAGCTACCCATGGCGTATTCGATATGCCACTGGTGCCCACTCAAGCAAATCGATGAGCAACGGGATGACAGTGACAGTGACAGTTTTTAAGTTGCCCAGCAAGGAACTGGCTAGTTGTGCCAAGTTCTAAGTGAACTTGTCAGAGAACACTTTTTGCTTGGCCTAAGGGAACTCCCATGTGTTCTCCAAACTCCACCCAATCCTGTGTGCCAGGTCTGGAGGGAACTGTGTGGCTAGCAGAGGGCAAAGAAGATGGAAGGTGCTTCCAAAGCTTGGTTTAGCAGCCAAATATAGTTTCTTTTAAAGGGGATGGTGGTGGACACTGAGGAAAAAAAGATGGAGTTATTTTTCTTTCAAGCTCTCTACTCGAATGTCCTTAATTTCCTTGACCTAAACTTTACTGGAAACCAGGATAAAAATTCCTGCTTCTGCTCTTTCCTACTTAAAATCGACTCTGCCAATGGCAGATTCTATGCAGAGCCTGAAGCTCCATCACCCACCTCAGCAAGTGGCTGAGTCACACAGTTCACAGGAGGGGCCGCTGTCTGTGCTGCCAGGCCTGGGGCAGAGGGGCAGGAGGGCTCAGGGTCTCACCTGGTGGGAGTGGTGGTCAGGGTGGCAAACCAGAGGGTGCAGCCGGTGTGATTTCTCAGCGCAAAAGGCACGAACGGCTGGCGGCGCTTGGGCGCTTTCACCTCTGCTGCAGAGAAAGGGAGGCGGCGATTAGCAGGCCCGTCGGGGGCAGACACTCTCTCCTTTCCTGGGAACTGCACCCCAAAGAGTCTCTGAGCAAAGGGGCCGACGAGGAGGAAAGAGAGAAGGAACTGCCATGATGTGTGGGACCTCCAAGCATGCTGCTGACATGGTCCCCAATATCAGCTGTGACGTGGGGCCCCCAGTCTCACCTCCCAGGCCCACACCCAGCCCTCGACCCTACAGGCATCATCTCAGAGACAGGCCCCAGGCCTAACTGGGCTGGAAGAGAGACGAAGGGAAACAGAGTTGCACCCCTCCCCAAACGCTTGTCTACCAAACAGGAAGCTCAAACCGTGGCGAGATCCAACACGTGTCAAAACCTGGCAAGAACAGAACAGACCTCCCCCTCTGTATGAAAGCTAGGTGTGCTGTGTTGGGCAGAAAATAGAATGAGACCTGTCCTCCCATCTTCTTACATCTTCTTACACAATGACACGGTTAGCTCATTCCTCTTCCCTCAGGACCACCACCATCTTCCCTACAGTGCCCATGATGGAGTTTACAAGAGGAACATAAGATAGGCAGTCTTTCAGGAAACGTTTCTGATCAGAAGAACTAGACAGAAGCCCTGATAAGCACAAGACCAAAGGGGGGAGGGGGGGAGAGGGGGGGAATGTGTGCGTGTGTGTGTGAAGAGAGGTGTGGAGAGAGAGAGAGAGAGAGAGAGAGAGAGAGAGAGAGAGAGAGAGAGAGAGAGCGCTGACCCACCTGGAAACACTATCAGAACCCAAGGCGCAGAAAACCAAGTGGCTGGAAATAGAAAGAAAGATGCTCGCCTGTGTCCCGGTGCTGGGGCCCCGTCTGCTGACACACTATCCTGCTCTGGGATCTGGCAGGAAAAAAAAGTGCGAAGCCAGGAAGCAGGAACTTCCCGTCTTGTCCTCCCTCTGCTCAAGGTGCCCAAAATGCCAAGAGGAGGAGGCAACCGGGGCAGCCAGGCGCGGGCACCTCCCAAGAGAGAAACACTAATGAAAGGCCAGGACCCACCTCACCAGGTGCAGCTTTATAGCACCAAGGCAGCCTCAAAGGGCGGGACAGGCTCTTTAGTGGCGGAGAAGGGGACATCGAGGGTGACTGCAGTGGGCATCAGAACATCAGAAAACTCAACCCATGTGACAGGGCTCATGCCACAGGGGCAGGATGGGCAAGATGGGCAGCAGAGCCCAGTAGGGTGTTTCACAGGGTGACTGCACCCCTCTCTCTTCTTTCTCCTCTTCTCTTTTCTTTTGTGGGGGCAGAGACAAAAAAGGGACACACCCAGAGGCTCTCCAAGGCTTCTGGTAGGACTCAGAGTTCTGTATGTGGTGTCAGGGATCAAATTAGGGTTGGTCGCATGGAAGAAGGTATCCTAACCCCTATGCTATCTCTCCAGTCCGCACCCTCCTTTTTCTACCAATGGTCTTGAGGGATACCCCAAATACTTCCAGCAAAATTCTAGATCTAGGATATACCCTTTGAGGGCAGAGAGACAATCCAGCAGGTAAAACACTTACCTTGGCACATAGCCAACCCAGGTTCAATGCCCAACACTGAATATGGTCGCCTGAGCCCCACCAGGAATCACCCCCGAACCCAGAGTCAGGAGTCAACTCTGAGCGCTGCCGCATGTGGTACAAACACCATTCCCTCGCTCGTTCCCTCCCTCCCCACCCCACCCCCAGAATAATACAAAACAGAAGATACCCTTTGATCATCCCAATGACACCTCACTTAAAAAGTTCTTGTGGGGGAAGCACTGCATGCAGCACAGAGGAAAGGAGTGGCTGCTGACAGGAGCAGATGGGGGCGTGAACAATGCCAGCGCCAGGGGCTGCGTGCAGGGACCAACAGCACTGCCCGGGCACTGCGAGGGCTTCCTCACAGGCCATGGGGAGAGCTGCAACCAGCCAGCCCAGGAGCAGCACCCCCAGATGTGCTTTCGGAGTCCTACAAGGTCCCTCTGCACAGCAGGCCTGAGAAGAGCAGGCGGCACCTGGCTCTGATCGTGTTGCAATGGGAAATGAAGGGCCCCGGGAATCCTTGTGAAGGTTTCTGCGAGTGCCCTGTGTGGCCACGAACAGCCCAGCTGGCCACACCACTGGGGTCCACAGGCTCCTTGTGCGGATCCAGCTCAACAACAACTTTGGCAATCGAACGCTCTCAGGATATTGGTATATACTACATTAACACCACTGCAAACATGCAGCCTAAACTACAAGGAGGTTTTTTTGGTTTTTTGTTTTAAATAAATTTAAAAGTACATGTCATGCCATCCATCTAATTCCAACACCAGGGAACAATTCTGACCTCCTCCAGGTTTCAAATCAACTGTGTACTGGTCTTTATACCAAGACCAAAATTCCCAAGCCCATCAACGAGCACCAAACTCCTTGGTGGCCTCAGAAAATCTGCCTCTCTTAAGTAGACCCCACGTCTTTAGAGGCTGAGGGACCCCCAACACTCCTCGTATCCAAGAACAGCTTCCACTGAGGAAGCGTCTCCAGCGCTGGACTTGCTACCTGGAGTGGTTTGGTTACAGTGAACAGTGTCCGCGCTGCTGCCATGGAGCTGCTGAGGTGAACCCAAAGGGTGTGGGAGCTTTGTTTCCTTTCTTTCTTCATCTTTTATCCTTTTTTTTTCAGGGGATGTGGGGGAGTCCAAACAGTTTTCAGGGAGACCCAGAGTTTCCCTCGGTGATACTCTCAGTGAACAGGCCAGTGCTATACTGCATGGGCCGAGGAGGCAGGGCTCACCCAGGCCACACTGGCAGCATCTGGGTGACTCCAGAGCTGTACCCAGTGGTGTTCAGGAGACCATGCAGTGCCGAGGATTAAACAGAGGTGGGCTATATGCGAGGCAAGTGCCACGATCCCTGGCCTGTCTCTCTGGTCTCAAAAGACGTGGTTCACTAATCATATGAAACAGTCTCAGGTGAGCTTCAAGCCAGTCACATGAATAAAGTCAAATTATTTAGTCCTCATCCATTAAATGGGAATGATGCTTTGTCTACTCTGAAAGGCCACCTGACAGACACAGAATAGCTAAGGAAGTACCAGTCCATGAATAACAAAGATTTAAACCAGGGCTCTTTTTGTGTGTGAGCACTCCCCACAGAGTCAGGTTACCTGAGCAAAGCTCCCAGCAGAAACTCACCAACAGTCCCAGGTATATTAGTATCCCTGCTCTGAAATCTTGCTAGGACACTTGAAACTTGAGTAGCCCATGCAAGAAAACACATCATGACCCAGTATCTGGTGTTCACCAAGTATAAACATAAATCATTTACATTAAATCATATTCCTATAAGCACCTCGGATTCGAGTTCTTCTCTCATGTCTGTGGTGTTGTCTATCACACTGATATAACAGCCAAATTATCTAGGAAACTTGAAAGGTCAAAGAGAGGAATAAAGAATACTTTTTTTTTAATATGCCGAGCACCTTCATTCATACCTACAGAAATTAAGATTTATGTCTAAGCAATTCTTTACTGGAAACTTTTTTTCTTGGTTCAATCTCTAATCGTTATAGTTCCTATTCTATAATGATTAGAGAGTCTCATATCATAAGAACAAATGTTCACTGAATATTCTACCATGACTTGGAGAACTGCTTGACGGAGGTTGCTTTCTTCCACCTGCCTGATTTCCAATGAGAAATTACCTCTGACTCGGGACATTTCTGTGGACTTGATTCCACTTGTGCAGGGGGCGGTTAGGCACAATGAAGAGAGACTACAAATCAATACGTCACATCTTTCTGACAGACATGCCACTCCGTCCAGCAGGGCACATCCTCTCCTGACACTAAAACAAAGCGCTCAGCACTGGGTGTGACCCCACTCAGATCCCACTCACAGAACATCAGTGTACAAAGCAGTTCTTAAACAGGAAAATAAAGCAAGCAAGCCCTGGCTTGGCTATACTGTACCTCTAGCATAGATCTGGTGCTCTAGGTTAGTCAGACTGGCTGTACTCCTAGTTCTAAGGTAGACAAGGGGGAGGCCTGGTAGACAGAAGAGACAAAGTTAGAGAGGAAGAACAAGTGAAGTGAGTAAGAGATACCTCCCAAACAAGCACAAGTATAGTACAGAACAAGAACAGCAGGCATCATGCAATTATAGAATCATTAACTTCTGTGATCACCAAGAGCTAAAAAGGTACTTGGCAAGGTGAGCAATGACATTTTTCTGCTAGCTTTGGTGGCGGAGGCTGTGTTAAAGCAGCATGCTTCTGGCTGGTTGCTTGGTTCGCTGTCAACGGGAGGAAGAAAATGCATTCAACATTCTCTTAAACACAATGATATTTTTTAATTTAAAGCAAGTACATCTTTGCTGCTGCTGCTCTTGTTATTTGGGGGCTACAACCTGCAGAGCCCAAGAGCTAATACCTGGCTCTATGCTCAGGAGTGACCCTGGCAGTGCTCCAGGAACCATATGTGGTGCCAGGGATCAAACCAAGGTCACTGGGATACAAGGCAAGTGCTTTAAGTCCTGTGTTCTGTTTTCAACCCACATATACATTCTTAAATGACAGAGAGTAGTCACCAAGATCAATCAGTACAGATTTCAGTGAAAGTTATTCCTTTCCCAATGGAAAAGGAAACAGCAGCAAAATGTTAATCTCCCAAAGGTCTTAAAAAATTTAAGAGCCAAGCCTATTCAAGGTTTATTTTTTCTTAATAATCTCTACCAAAGAGTTATCACGCAGGATTATTTTGTAAAGCAGACATAGAAACTTTTAGAATATTTATATTTGGTATTTCCACAAAATGCCCTTGAAATATAAAATTTAAGACTTCATTAAGGTGCCATGACATTCAGGTTCACCTTCAAAATCTCAGCCCTTACTAAACAAAGTCAACAATTATGTCAAGTGAGACCATTATTTTCTTTTTCCTGCTAAAGAAACAGTGAGAAGTCAGCACTCCTCTGAGGCCGAATTTCATACTAAGTATTTTTATTTCAAGGACTTATTTTGAAGCTGGCCTGAATAAAATGCAAAGCTTTGGGGAGGCATGAAACTAAATGTTCCTCAATAAGACCTGAGTCTATGATCAAGGTTCAAACCTACTGATTTTCAAACTAAATATCTGAGAAGTGTTCTTAGTAGGCCTATTAAAAATGTATATATAAAACATACACACATATACATGTGTGCGCATGCCTATGTATGTATGCATATACATACACACAATCCCATTTGCTACTATCACACAAGAATTTCCAATTTAAAAAGATTTAAAAATATATATTCATATACTTCTAATTAAAAAATACATTATATCTTTATAGGTCTAACTAACCATAAAAATCTGTCAGTAAATTAAAAATCCAGTTTTAATTTAGCACTGGTGTTAAACATGAGTAAGGCGGATTATAAAGTATAAAGAGGAGGAAAAAAATCGTTAAGAGGTAGGGAAGATGGAACCAAAAGAAATTCCTTCATTAGAACTCTGACAATTAGGCCTTCTAGAATCTGCAAGGAATCTGGATTTAAACATGTTGTATGAATAACATTTTAAGAACTACACCCCTCAGGATGCATTATACACTGCACAGACGACTCAAGAGTCTTTGGGGGAAGACTATGTTACACCCTCCTGAGTCAGAACTGAAGCCGATGATGCGTGGTGAAGTCCTGACTCCTAGGCAATGACCTGGAGACACAGAAGTAACAGCCTGGGCCTACAGGGAGCAAACAGAGCTGGCACATCCTTGGCACTCCTTTGAAAAGGGATACAAGGCACAAAGTACACTTACTCAGCCCAACAAACCAGGAGAGACAAACCAGTTCAAATACTTCATCACTCAGAAAATCCATCTTCCCATGACACGTTTGTGGACCAGATGGAATATTTAAGTATTCATGAGCTATGTGAAGTCCCGCCAAGACTTCCCAAAGAAACCACACAGAAAGAACTGGGGCTCAGCTGAATTTGAATGACAATGGCTTGTGGAACAACTAAGGACCATGCAGTTGGCCATCATGATCTCCCCAACTCTGAGGAAATCAGAGCTCCATGGTAAAGCATTAAATAAGGAAAGAAAACTTCATTAACAGAGAACAAAGCAACTCCTCTTTCTTCAAGAAGTTAGGCATTCACGTCTTTTATATTTTATGAACAATACAGGGCCCCCATTGAACAATTTTTTCCACATGGGATCCTGCCCTCCCTCTTTCAAGAATATACCAAATTCTCTATCTCTAGATTTGGAAGGCTGAAAAGATGTTTTTAACTTTCAGCCAATTGGAAAATCTAAGGTTTTGCCAAGTAAAACACAAAATGACCGATAGCTGATCTTGATGCATTTTCAGGTGTGCCAGTTCATCTGCAACATTAACAGAATTTAGAAACTGTATATTGCAAGTCCTCGCTCTCCCACAGAGGTGGAATTAGAGCTCATATTAAAAGTTCAGAAGCTCATGACAGAAAAATGTCTTTGCAAAGATTAAAACAGAACTACAGAAGATAGGCAGAATGTAGGGATTTTTTTTCCCACAGAAAGTAATGGTTCTATTTGGAATTCCCAATGAAACATGGCTTAGAAGGGTAATAGTGATTTGTTCAGATATTCGTGAAGGAAAATCTTACTTTGTCCAAAGCATGGAGGATCCACTGAAGAGCCCATCCAGTCTTCTGATGTGGCTGATTCGATTTCCTTGTCCTGTTTACAGTAATCTGCCATCCACGATTCCTTGGTACTTACATACTGGTCTAAAGAGAATTCCCCAAAGAAATTATTAAGAACAGAAGGAGAAAAGATTGAGGGCACAAATAACTTCAATCCAGTAAAACAAGCTTTTGTTGAATTCCTCACTACATGCAAGGCACTGTGCTAGATTCTGAGAAAGTTTATCCCCTGGAGAACCTCGTACTCCCCTGGAAGAAATTACTGTTAACAAAACAACCATCACCACAAAACTATACCACAATGTGAAAGGAACTAAAACAAGGATATAAATAAAATGCAATTGGTGCACAGCTGGGGTGACTTGCTCTGCTCCTGCTGGAATGAGCATGCGCACTGATGTGCACAGGAATCTGCCGGAAGGAGGGAGGCTGAGAGGATGGAGCAGCATGGGGACAGAGACAGAGGGGGCACAACACATGCAAAGGCCCTAAGACACAAAGCACATGGCATACTGGAGATTCGGGGGAGGAACAGGGCAGAGAAATCAGGAAAAGAAAATTGATTCCTTTGGTTTTTTTGTTTGTTTGGTTTTGCTTTTTTGGTCACACCCAGCATTGCACAGAGGTTACTCCTGGCTGATGCACTCAGAAATTACTCCTGGCGGTGTTCGGGGGATCATAGGGAATGCTGGGAATAGAACCCGGGTCAGCCGCGTGCAAGGCAAATGCCCTACCAGCTGTGCTATTGCTCCAACCCCAAAAATGGATTCCTTTGTGAAGAGCACAGCATGCCAACACTGAAGGCTTGAGGGAAGACCAGAGAGGAGGTTGTGAAAAACAACCAAACTCAGGAGGTCCAGACCCAGATGACAGTGCTCCTGAAATGGCTTTACTCTCTGTTGTTGTGGTTGGTTTGTCCATCACTCCTGGTGAGGCTGGGGGGCTACTTCTGGCTGGATGCTCAAAGGTCTTCCCAGCTGTGCTAAGGGGACTGTGCAGTAACAGGGATCAAACCCAGGCCCTCTTGGAAAGGTGGAGCATGCACAAAAAGCACACTTTACAGTCCTCTGAGCTATACACACAATGAGCACGCACTCCAGCCCTCTGAGCTATCCCCTGGCCAGGAGTCCACTCTCTGGAGAGGAAATTAGTAATGGCGATAGTATGCTGACAAAATCATGTACCACACCTGTATAAAGGTCTTTTATAGTAATTTAGATACTACGCTTTTAAAATAAGAATTATTGGTTTGCAATTTTCACTTCCAATATTGACAATTTAAATAATACTGAAATACTAAGAGTTGACAACGTTTCTGGTGTAGGCACAATATCAGGAATAAGAAACTGAAGATTAAAAGAGAGGTGGACAAAATGAGAGAAAGGGAATCAGAGATACAAACTCTGTTACAAAGTAAGTGAAGGACTTGTAATGTTGAATATGGGAAATATAAACAACAATATGGTACTGCAAACCTCAAAGTTGCTAAGATAGTAAATAGAATTATTGTTGGGATCATTTCACAGTACATATAAATGCCCAATCATCAGAGCTACAACTAAAACTAAAAGATTTTAGTCAAATATAATTCAATTAAATGAATTTGCAGAATCCTCCTCTACCACTGATAAGAATGTCCTTTGGATGGTAATTTTAAATAGACACATGCTCATGTGAATTATAAGTAAACTCTCTAAAGATAGATCATATTTATTGTAGCTTTCCATGATACTATCCCAAACTTTATCTAACCTTCCAGGTAAACTGATTATAAAGAAACAATATAAAAATATAAGTAACATAGAAGAATAAACAAGGCTAGGGACTGGAGGATAGTACAGCAGGTAAGCATTTGTCTTGCATGCATCCAACCAAGTTTGATCCCCGGCACCCCATATGATCCCCCAGTAATGCCAGGAGTAATTTCTGAGTGAAGAGTCAGGAGTAATCCTTGAACATTGCCAAGTGTGACCCAAAAACTTAAAAATTTAAAAAAAAAAAAAGAATGAACAGGGCAAGTAAGATAGTTCACAAGACTGGAGAACAGTTATCACACACACACACACACACACACACACACACACACACACATACACACACACACAGCCTTGGGGCCGGAGCGACAGCACAGCGGGTAGGGCGTTTGCCTTGCACGCAGCCGACCCGGGTTCAATCCCTGGCATCCCATATGGTCCCCCAAGCATGCCAGGAGTAATTCCTGAGTGCAGAGCCAGGAGTAACCCCTGAGCATCGCTGGGTGTGACCGGAAAAAAAAAAAAAAAAGCACACACACAGCCTTGATCCCCAGCACTACTTTTCTCTGAGCACCTCGAGAAGCGACCTCCAAGCGTTGAGTATGTAGCCCCTGAACAACTCTGGATAGAGTGCAAAAAAAAAAAAAAAAAACTTAAAATATGAAAACCTAAACCTCAAAAAGTAATTTACTATCACAAAGGTGACGTGTGTGTGTGTGTGTGTGTGTGTGTGTGTGTGTGTGTGTGTGTGTGTGTGTGAGAGAGAGAGAGAGAGAGAGAGAGAGAGAAACAGTGGAACATTCCAGATGTGTAATGGTACGTGTTATCACTCAGAGACAACTTCCATATTAACAAAAATCAGGTTCTGAGGATCAAGAATTCAGTCTGTTTGAGTTTTCAAAGTGAAAGTAGAAGCTACCTGATTGCATAATCACATAATTCTCTTATTAGGTGGTATAAATACAAGCAAAACTGGCTGTGACTCAGAGCATCAAATCTAGGAATGTACAATTCAATGTTGTCAGAAAAACTTCTGGAACAGACACGCCATTAGCTTGGCAACCCTTCAAGCCCAGTGAGTCTCCGAATTAGGTCAGCATGAAACTTTATAGGAAACAGCAGAGGCACGTTATCCTGACAGAACAGCATGACAATTCTTTTATACCATTAATTCTTCTGTGAAGTGCCTATTAGAAGGGCATCTAAAGTATTTTCTAGGGCTTTCAATAAGTCCCACCATGGCTGGAGTTCATCAGACATTTATGGCTCCCGAGTCTAAGCAATTGCTTGACTGCATGATACAGCAACTCTGATGACACGGGTTGAGTAGAACATAAGCTTAGATAGCTTCAGGAAAGGAGTTGTGGTGAACAAATGATGCCAGGTAGGAGCCCATGTGTTTCGCAAACCAGTCTTTATGGTCCTCCGGACAAGGGATTGAAAGAAAGAAAAGAAGGTAGAGAGAAGGGATTGAAAGAAAGAAAGGTACTGAAAGAAAGGTAGCAGTCTCCTACTCACCAATTAGTACAGAAGTGATATTGATATCCAAACGGAATTTGGCCTTGGCTTCCAGCTTCAGTCGGGGGGGATGGAGACGACTAGCTGACTGCTGCTGCCAAGACACTGAACATGGCCATGGCTCGATAAATGGTTCCCAGCCTAAAAAGAACACAGGAAGTAAGACATCTGTTCAGCAGATATCAAGAGTTTATGGGAAAACACTTCTCAAAAATGCAGAGACAAAGTCAAGCTTAATAACTTCTATATTTAATTTGATTTCACAATGAGAGCACAATCTGTCGTTACAGATCCCCTCCAGAAGCCCATGCTTTCTAAGAGCACCTATATACATGTCCACTGGGGTCCCAGAGGTGAGAGGAAGGAGAGCAGGAGTAAAGCGTACTCTTGCACTCAAGGGGGGGAAGATCTGCTCAAGATCCACTCTACGTGAAAAAGGAGTCTCGGATTGGAAAAGTAGTCACAGTGACTGAAATAACTCCTGCTTAGTTCAAAAAGCCCTATGTTGAATAAATAGGCATACTTGGAAATTAACTCTTTTCACATCAAACAACAGATCAGCAGTATCTAAGCATATATGTATTTCTCAAAGATTAAAAGTAAGTGAAAACACCACTTTTCTGCTTTAAAAAGAAACAAAACATTTCCTTTGAAGCCCCAAGTGGAGGGGACCACCTTCCAATTCCACTCCCCCCAGCTTCTCACCAAACTCTTGGTAACCACTAGCATGATCTTTAATCACTTCCTGGCTCTTTGTAAGTTTAAACATATGCATACATTTCTTAAGGATATATTGATCAGTCTGTCCTGCTGGGAATCTTCACATAAATAGAATACCATGGTATATATCCTTTCACAAATATATGTAATTTTCACCTGAACTATAACCCACTAATGAGTATAAGATGTCTTAATCCAATCCACTGCTGGGAGACTTTCCTTGATGTCAGTTTTGTGCTGTCAGAAAGAACAGTACCACAAGAAATCTTGTACTTATCTTAGCCTGGGCACGCACACACACAGACAAGACTCCCCAGGGTTTAATCATAAAAGTATAGGGTTAGGTTGATGAAAACACTTACACTCAACTTTATGAACTCATGTAATCAAAGTTATTGTTCCAATTTACAAGTAAAATACCAGGAAATAAGAGCTAATCTTCACCAATACTTAGTAACACCACACTTAATTTCTGATAGTAAGAAAAAAAGGTACACGTGGTTATAAAAATCCAACTTTCAGGGCCAGTTAACTTTCAACCATTTTCTAAATATACCAAATCAGTCACAGAGCAGGTGACTTAATAACAACATCATCACTTGCTTTTCAAGCCATGTTCTTTCTGGAACATGCATTCTTCTATTTCTCTCCCTTCACAGCTTTCTAAGTAAATTTCTTTCAGTAAAATTAAGAGAAAAAGCAATAACTGAATCCAGGATGCAGCAGATATGCATTGCCCTCTGCACACAGCCCCTAGGTGTGCTCATACAACTTTAACAGTGAGCCATATTTGCTCAGGGAAAACAATGCTTCTCAAAAGAATGGCTACCAGATGCCACATACGAGTTTCTCTCAACTAGCAAGGCTTTTGAACAGTTAGGATGTGTTACCTTTAAATGAATCCAGAATAGAGAAGGAAAGGTCCACTAGTTAAAACAATTAAATGTGGCCTCCACTAGAATAGTCAGCCATAGCAAGACGGGGGCTTTGTTTTCTACTGAGTGAAAGGAGTGAGTGCTCGTGGCCTAAGTCTTCAATGGCACAGGACCACTCTGAAGCTGCCAACAAAGGCCAGCACTTAGGAACCATCACCTGCCAGGGCCAAGTCCTCTCCTTCGTCTTTGTAGCAGAAGTTAGCCCAAAACTCCTTGCCACAGAACCAGAGAGCTTACTCTGCCCCATCATGTTCCTCTGTAAGAGCCTGGGGAGGCACTCCCATGGACTCAGGACTCTTCAAACAAATCAAGTCGAGCAGGGAATGAGGCAGCTTGATGCCTAAAAAAGCTTGTGGGCATAACTCTCCCTTGAAATGTAGCTACTCTCGAGGCGAGACAAATATCCTTTACCACTGAGCAATTTCATACTCTGGCATGAACCAAACTCCAGGATCAAAAAGAATTAACTAGGGTTGGAGAAACAGTGCAGTGGGTAAGGCTCTTGCCTTGTAGGCAGAGGACCCAGGTTTGATCCCCAACATCCCATATGGTCCCCTGAGCACCACCAGGAGTAATTCCTGAGTGCAGAGCCAGGAATAACTCCTGAGCTTCACCAGGTGTGGTCCCCCAAACATACACACACACACACACACACACACACACACACACACACACACACACACATCCCATTGCTCTTCGATTTGCTGGAGCAGGCACCAGTAATGTCTCCATGTATGACTTGTTAACACACACACACACACACACACACACACACACACAAAGAATGAACTATAAAAACATATTAAATAATTTAGTTGCAACATATCAGATAAGTTTTTCAAAAAATGAAAGATCTGTGTTTTTTGAGTTTATGCACTTGCTTGGTTTTAAATCTTTCCTTGTCCTTCCCCCACTCTTTCCTCATGGGTAAAAGTTACATAGAAAAAGACCCCAGCAAACACCTAAGTACATTTATTTTTAATTTTTTTCATTTTATTTTTATAAATTAAATCATAATACTTAATTGCATTTAATAGTCAAACACCAATCTAAGTACATTTTTAAATTTTATTATAATGTCTGCTTATACTGACCCGAAAGAGCGCGGTTATAATAATCTCCAGAGAGAGTGAAGTGGGCGTAGCCTTCAGGACTAGTTCTCACACGCTGAAGAAAATTCAGACCTGCAATGAAGCAAATATCACTGCAGAGGTGAGACAGGTACCACCAGGACTTTGTGAGTTGTAGCTGAATGCTGATGATTTCACTAAAAAGCACACAGGAGACCTTTTTTCTTCAGGGATTTTTTTTTTGCATGAACTATGATTTTTTTTTAAAACTCTGCACTGAAATATTTTCCACTAGTACTGAGTTTGGGTAGGAGTACCCCTATACAGGCTGTGCCTAAGCAAATGCCTCCTTTGCCTGCTCACAATCCCAGTCCTTGCACCCAAGTCTAAGTGAAGGGCCTAGAAACATTAAAAAACAGTCTTCCATGCAAATCTGAGAAGGCATACTGATAAACATAGTGAGGATCCAGTAATTATCAGCTCAAAAATGTAGGTTTACCATAGAAAACCAATCTAAGAGGTGGAGCGGGTAGAGTATTTGCCTTGCATGCTGCTGACCCAGGATTGATCCCAAGCATCCTAATGGTCCCCCGAGCACCTCCAGGAGTAATTCCCGAGTGCAGCACCAGGAGTAACCCCTGAGCATCGCCAGGTGTGACCCAAAAAAAAAAAAAAAAAAAGGGAAGAAAACCAATCTATTATTTTCTGCAGAAAGGGTACTTATGGAGACAAGTCAGAATTTGAAGCTACTTGACCCCAGTAAGCCTCGTGGTGTCCACAGCACAGTGAAATGGAAACACTACAAGGTCCCATGAAAGCCCCAGAGTGGAACTTCTATGAAGGGAGAAAGACTGTAAGACCAAAATAACAGAAAGTTCAAAATAAACACCGAAGTGAGATTTTCATTTGCCCTTTTCGGAAGCCTTCTCTAATCCCACTTGCAATGATTGGATTCAGGATAAAGAAACTTTATCCACAGGACTGGAGAGACAGTACAGCAAGGAGGGAGCTGACCTTGTATGCTGCCAGCCAGGTTCGATGCCCGGTACCCCAGAGCCCTCAAGTCCCACCAGAAGTGATCCCTGACTGTAGAGCCAGGAGTAAGTCCTGAGCACAGCTGAATGTCACCCCCAAAAAACAAACAAAAAAAATAGGGAAAAAAAAGTCTACTTCCCAGGGGCCAGGGGTAGCTCAGAGAGCATCGGAAGCAACCCCCAAGTACCAGTGGATGTGGCCCAAAAGACCTTCTGTCCCAACGCCTTTCTACTGATGGACAGTTCTCAGAGGGAGGTGACTCTGAGGGCAGCTGCCCACTACAAATCGGCTCACAAATCAGCCCACTCTTTTCAAAAGCTAAAGTGGGTAGTAGAAAACATTATTTTCTGAGTTTATTTTTTCAAATGCCTTTAACAATGAAGCATGCTACAAACTTTGGATACCTAACAAGTAAAGTGGTGAGGTGGGGGGTGATTTAGCTAACATCGTTAATGGAGATTTCATTACGGAGAATGTCTAGCATCCCTGTGCCATCGTGCCATCTAGCCTGACGGGGACATATGGTAAGTAAATATCTCTTCAAAAGACCAATAAATCTGTCACTCGCATTACCAAACAGAGCATAAAGACCTTCATAAAAGACCGACCACTCCACCCCACTCGCGGTGTCTGCCCCTCAGGGAAGCACTCACGGGAGAAGGTGAGCTCGGCCAGGGGCACGTCGCAATCCATGCAGTCATCGATGAAACAGATGCACACGCTCTCGGCTCTGACCTCTACCCCCGAGATCAGCTGTGCTGGCACCGACCCAGGGCTGTCTCGGCTAGGAGCAGCCCGGGACAGAGACTTCAGAGGCTCGGCATTCTTAAACAACCAACTGGCTGCCTTTTTCAACTGGCCTGTAAGAAAATTAAAAGGAGATTAGTTCAACCCATTCCCACAGCTACTCATGCAACCCAGAGGAAATGGAAAAATAAAGTTCAAAGGGACCTACTAGACACCCCAGAAGAACCTGGACCCCAGATGTATTCTGAGACCGAAGGGAGAAAACTCGGGTCGAGTAACAGAAAAGGGGCTTTTGCACAAACCATGGCCACTTTGTTGTACCCCTTCCACTCAGGTTTACCACACCTTAAACAATCTGGTGCAAAATGCCTCCCAAGGGAACAAACAGCAGCCCTCAGCTAAGGCATCTGCTGAGGAAGCTCAGAGAGGAGGAAAGGAGAAAAATCCAAATCCACAGTGCCACAGGCTTAAATCTTCCCTGGTTTTGCAGGAACCGGTGGGCTTCTCTGAATTACCAAATCTCCTGCTTGGTACCTATTTTGTCCTTTCGACCCATCACCAATTTCCAGAAGAGAGAGCAATGTGCATCTCAGGTGTGTCCCACTCAACAGTTAAGTAACAGGCCCTGGAACGCCACAAGCTTGCTAAAGGGAAGGAAAGGGAAAGCTGAAGGGAAAGGAAGCAATGGAACAGAACTCTCAATGAAATCACCAAAGGGCAGGACATGCAACAGAGAGAAGTGGTGACAGGCAAGTGCTCTGGACGAGGTGGCCTGGTTTCTGACCCTGCACTTACTAGATGTAAGTTACTTGCTCTCTCTGTTCCCACAGACCCAGTAAGAGGAATGAAGCAGAGGAAACCTACACAGTGCTCTTCGAGGAGCTTGGCTCAATGAACTGCCCTGGCCCTCTCATGGAACTATGCTCCACTTACCACCTAAATGGAAACTGACAAAAACCCAGACAACTGCTGCAAAATATATTTATGGGAGCTCACTCAGCTGAGCTTGGGCTATGGTGTGTAGGGGCAGGAGAGTTACACCCAGCTATGTGCAGGAAGCCAGGTGGTGCCAGGGACCGCTTACAGGTCTCACACATACTAAGCATGTGCTCTACCACCTGAGCCATCTCCCAAGCTATTTAAAAATCTTTACAATGTCTTTGCGTTGGCGGGGGGGGGGGGGGGGGGGGGAGAGAGAGAGAATGAGAAAATGTAAACATTAAGGGCCATGAAGTTAATTAAACCAAAAAGCAATAATAATTAGACAAAAACAAAATTAAGGAAACTTCGGAAGCAAAGAAAAATAGTTAATGCTTCCGCCAATATAGTGACACCAGCATTTTTACACATATTGGGTCATATAGCAAGTAGAATCTGCTATGACCTTTTTTAGAAAAAGATTTGTCAGATCAAGTAAAAAGGCAAAAAGAAGCTATGCTCTGTGATCCAGTATCTACAATATAAAGTCTCTCTACCAAGAGAGACTTTAAATACTTTAAAAATATATGACTGACAGTTCATACCAAAAATTATAGAAAATTATGTAGGACATTGAAAGAATGGACAACAAAGGAATGGCTAAATAATGTCCTCCAAGTCAATGTGGATTATCATTACAAACAATCTCACTAGGATGAGACAGTCAATATTATGTACACTACAGCAAGATAACAATGGTAACTCAATAAAGCTGTACTGTAAAGCCTATAGAACCATATTTGAAATCCAACCTTTCAATATATAAAATATTATGTCCAGGGGAGGCACGGGCCTCACTGGCCATTCCTGATCAATTGGGCCATCAGCTCAGTTCAAGGGCCCCACAAATACAATGCTACTTGGGTCCTACAGTGCTGGGGGCTCCCATGTGACACTAGGGTGCTATTTGAGGGCCTCCAGGGCTACACCTGGAGATGCTCAGGGACCTTGTGGTGCCAGGAATGCAGCCTGGGTCCAGCTCATGCCAGGTATGACTATCTCCCAACTCTCTTGCTTTATGAGAGCAAGAGAGTCTTTATGAGAAAGCAGAACAGAGAGGAAGGTAGAAGCAGCACGTGGCAGCAGAATGAAGACGGCAGTTAGAAAAGGTACTGATCCTTCTGGGCTGTTCCCGCACTGAGGCGAGGGTGGTAATACCCCATCCAAGCACTACGAGGACTTAATAACAACAGAAAAACTCCATCAATGGCCAAAACCCAGCACGGCCACCAATGCTGCTAGTGGCTGACAGCTGCAGATCTCCAGCTGTGGGCACCGCTGAGGGAAGGCAGCGTCCTCTCCTTTCACAATGATGCACTGGTACGGAGAGTAATGTGCCCAAGTCACCAGGCGGTGGCACGGAGGAGCTGAAGCTGAGCCATGGCACCAGCGCCCAGAGGTTCACCCCGCATCCACTGCTGCACATGGTGCCCAGTCCAGGATTCCAGACTCACAGTGAGTCCCTCCGTCAGTGCCGCTCTTCAATCAGAATTTCCCAGCCCAGGATAAAGAGGGGCACAGCATACGTGATTAGGGGCCAACCAGTGGGACTGGGAGGCAGAGGAAGGGAATGAGGTCAGGAGGGGGTCAGCGTCAGGAAAAGGCTGAGGAAGACCTGCTCTAAGTCACCTGGGAGCAGTCAGGAGGAAACAGGAAAGGAACAAGTTCTCACGACAAACAACAAAGAATGGAAACCCTTTCTCAAATTACCTTGGCACACTAAAAGTGCCTTGCGACAATCTTCCAAGCTGAATCCCAGCTCCTGCAGTCTTGCCAGCTGTAACTCTGGGGCGGAGAGGGGTGGGGAAGGAGAGGAAAGAGATAATAAATACATTTTATAAATATTTTATGTCAAAAATCCTAGACTGAAAGACAAAATACAGAAAATGGTAACCAAAACACTTTACTTCTCTAGTCAAAGCTGATTACTTTTGTTTGTTTTATTTGTGCTTGGGCCACACCTGGTAAGGCTCAGGGGCTACTCCTGGTTCTGGACTCAGAAACTTCCTGGTGGTGCTCAGGGAACCATATGGGATGCTGGGGATAGAACCAGGGTCAGCTGCAAGCAAGGCAAATGCCCTCCCCACTGTACTATCAGTCTGGCCTCAAAGCTGAATCCTAAGAGTAGGCTTTTATCAAATGAACCCTAAGAATTCTAAGTATTTTCCCTAGACTGACTATTGTCGGGGAGCGAGCGGCACCACACCCAGCAATGCTCTGGGTTTACCTCTGGCTCTGTGTTCAGAGATCAATCCTAGCATGCTCAGGGACCTTGTGGGGTGCCAGGATGGAACCTGGGTTGGCTACATGCAAGGCAAATACCACTGTATTATTGCTCCAGCCCATAGATTGACTTATTTTTAAAGTTTTTAGCTGAAATGTTATATCTGCCACATAACTTTGAAGGAAAACACTGAATTTTAAAATAAAACCTCAGCATGATCCATACTGTATCACTGCCTCTGTATCACTGTCATCCCGTTGTTCATCGATTTACTCAAGCAGGCACCAGTAACACCACCATTCGTCCCAGCCCTGAGATTTTAGCAGCCTCTCCTTACTCATTTTTCCCAACTATTGGAGGCTCTTTTCAGGGTCAGGGGAATGAGACCTGTTATTATTACTGTATTTGGCATATCGAATATGCCAGAGGGAGCTTGCCAGGCTCTTCTGTGCGGGCAGGATACTCTTGTTAGCTTGCCGAGATCTCTGATACACACACACACACACACACACACACACACACACACACACACACATATTTCCTTTTATGATGATGTGTCTTCATCAAAACCCTGAATGAACAGTTTGAGGCTCTTCCTGTTCCTGGAGCGAGCAGATATCATTGGGCTACACTAGCACAAGACAGGGATGGATGGAAATGTTACTAGTGCCCGCTCGAGCAAATCAAAGATCAACGGGATGATAAGTGATACAAGTGATACAGGTGATGATATGTCGCGCAGCCACTTTGCAGCCGCACGGCCCAAAAACAGGTTCATTCATGCGTGAGGAATATAGCATATTCTCCCTACATTACTGTATACAGCTGTTAAATATAAAAGTATCCAAAGTGGGAGGTAGGGTGTGGGAAATAATGCTATCTTAAAAGCTCGGGGGCTGGTGAGACAGTTACAGGAGTTAAGCTGCTTGCCTTGCATGCAGCTGACCCCGGTTAAATCCCCAGCACCACGTGGGAGGGTGTGGTCCCCTACTGACAGGAGCCATCCCTGAGCAAGCACAGAGCCAGTGTGGCCAGACAAAAGAATGAAACAAAGAGAGAACAAAAAAATTATTAAAAATATGGGGATCCAGGTGTGTGATTTGGTGTTAAGAGTTCCTGCCACGCATGTAGAAGGCTCTGAGTTCATTCTCCAGCACGGCCCCTAATTACTGAGTGTGACACCTAAAAAGTGTGCAATCCCGGGATTTGTTGGTGCTGGATGGAAGTACATGCAAGGCAAGTGCTCTTCCAGTGAGACCCTCCCCAGCCCTGAGACTGCTTTTTCTATCTCCCCCTTTCAAACTATCACTCAGTGCTCTGCCAGCCTAATCTTTACAAAGCTAATCAGAATCAAGATATCTGTTAAATTTTGTCAACAACCGTAACTCTCAAAAGTCTAAACCTTTAATTGTGACAGTAAAATTCTCCTGTTGAGTCCTGCCTGAGCACAGCCAGGTGTGGCCCAAGAAAAAAGAAAAAAAATCGAGAATTTTAAAGAAAAATTATTCGAAGTGTCATTATGTGACACAAAATGAGAGGTTGGAGAGAGCACGGAGGCTGAGGATCCTGACTTGCACGCAGAAGACCCCCACTCAATCCCTGGCACCCCATATGTGTGTGTTTGCTCCTTTGAGGCCTATTTTGACTTTCTAATAGATCTATAATAAGTTTCTTTTTAATTTGCATTTTATTTATTTATTTTTCTTTACATATATTTTATTTTCGTTAAAAGACTTCAATTTATAAAGTTGCTCATTAATACAGCTGTTTCAGGCATAGTGTTTCAACACCACCTGTGTGACCTTCCCTCTACCAATGTCCCCAGTTTCTGTCTCAGCCCCAACCTGCCTCCTTAGGCACATAGCAAATTTACTTTATATTACTTGTTCCAACAAAACTTAAAGAGATGGTAAATAGAATGATCAGAAAAGAAATCGGTAAGAGGGAATTTGTGATTGCTATACGATTTTAACCTATGTAAACAAGGAAATTAAAACTGCTTAATGCAATATAAAATACCTATTTTCATTTCCATACGTAAACTTTCAACTCTGGATCTAAAGTACATTGCATTAAATTTTTATACTTGGGTCTCTTCTATAATAGGTTTTAATGTGTTCTGATCACTGTAGTAGTCGCCACTTCTTTCTTTCTTGAAATAATTATTTCTTTGACCCTGTTCTTTAGGTCTACTTTTGTAATTATTCCTGTATAATTTGTTTTCTTTCTCTTCTTTTCTTGGGGGGAGGGAGGTATGGCCACACCCAGCTATGCTCAGGGCCTACTCCTAGGGCTCTGCACTCAGATATCACTCCTGGTGGGTTCCAGGGGGACCATATGGAGTGCCAGTGGGTCACCCTCATGGAGGTTAAGTGCCTGAGCTGTTGTACTTCTCTCTGTCCCCTAAAATAAAGTCTATTTCCAAAGAACTATGATTCTATGATTCTAAGAGCAACAATTTCTTTCTTTTTTTTCTTTTTTTTTTTTTTTTTGTGAAGCAGACTTTTGTTGATAGACTGGTTGTAAGGGTGACACACATTAATTGTGATATATATCACTGATTCAAATTGTCATACAGCCAAACCCCTTTACTCTTAACTGAACAGCAGATGTCCAGGAAAGGAAGCTCAATACTTATTATTATATTGACGGGAAATAAAGACTTATAAAGGGATATACAGACATATATATACATACATACATATATGTACATACATGTATATATAAATATTTGAGCTGTAAGAGCAACAATTGTAATGTACATTCTAAAATGATCCATACAACTCTAGAAAATACCATGAAAGAATAAACAGAGGAGACGGGACATCTCGCAGGCACTCTGAGTGTTTCCTTGCTTTGCCTTTGTTTTAGGGGCCTCCCAAGCAGTACTCAAAGGGCTTAGGGGCCCTTCCCAACAATACTTGGCTGACCAGGCTGAGGCCCAGCAATGCAGATGGGCTACCCCAAGTGGTTCTTAGGGAACTGGGGACAGAACTCAGGGTCTCCACATGCCAGGCCTGCACTCCAGCCCTTTAAGCTATCTCTCCCTTGTTTTTCAAATTTACATGTATATTTATGTATGTATATATATACATACATATATATATAGACTTATAGATAATGACATACAATCATACTCCACACACAATGTAACCATGGGGTAAAACCATCTGAAAGCAAAGGAGTGTTACTAGGACGGCAGTACAGATTCTGTAGTTCAAGACCTACCCAGAACAGGATCCAAGGTATGTTTTGTTCCTGCTTCCTCTGCCACTCGAGACATGCTGGGAAGGTGACTGCTCCCAGAGGTGGCTTCTGGGCCCACTGGGTCAGGCACTGCTGCATTAGCTTGCTCTGGGATGGATTTGGCAATGGCAAGAAACAGCTGAACATCGTTATAGGAGAGTCTGATATCCAGGGCTTGCAACTGAATCTAACAAAAGGTAAAAGGTGGACTTTTAAAAGTTGCATTCACTACAGAAAAGCATCTCCCCTTCTTCTCTCTGTATAGGTCTTACTCCTAAAGGCAGTGCTACGAGTTCAAAAGCATGACATGGAGCTGCTCAGAAAGACACAGAAGATCCTGAAATTAAGCACCAATGGCCAAGACCTCAAGTTCTTATATTTTTTAAATGGCACCAAAGTAAAAAAAAAAAAAAAAAAAAATATATATATATATATATATATATATATATATATATATATATATAAAGCTAGAAAGACATCCTAGAGCAACTGCTTTTTCATTCCAGGGGGTTGACTTTCACACAATCACTCATTATATGCAGTGGCCGAGCAGAGGAGGCCTTGGGTCTGAAAGCATTTCTAGAACTTCAAGACTATTCCAGACAACGAAAAGGTCTTTGATCTTCCATGAGACTGCAAGTACTTCCAGAAGAGAGTTGACGTCATCTTATCTTCTATTTGCTAAAGGAACTTAGATGTTGCTAGGCTCAGAATAAATCTAAGTAATTCAATTATACGTAAGAAAAAGGAAAAGTGTACCCACACTTTTTGTCATCAGTACCTCTAATATGGGTGGGAAATCTTCACTGTTGAATGCATCCATCAATCCCGAACTGTTCTGGTAAGAAGAATTCCCCACCAGCTCCACCTGAATCTGCACTGGATCAACGATGGAAAGAGCTGTGTCCTGTTCATTCCCTAGTCGGCATGAAAACACCTAGAGAATGAAATGCAACATGGCCAAAATTAATGGATGATTTAGGAAAAGATGAACCATTAGCAAGAAAAAGAGATGAACCCAGAAGCAATCAGTCCGGCCTCATCTCACAAGACCCACTGCAACCACCAAAATAAACATACTATAGAGTTATAATTGGCCCCTCAATTTTGTGTGGTTTATTATTTTCACAAACAAAAATACATTATCTATGGGGGAAGCTGGGAAACAGTATATGATTCTACTATTTTTACTCTTTGTATGTTTGAAATGTTTTAAAGCAGAAAGCTAAAAATAAACCTTTATACTGTCTTTATGGGAGAGAACAGAGAGGAAAGATTCCCATTCTAGAAGCTAGTTAGTTACTCTGGAAAACCAAGAAGCGCACAAGAGGGTCTGTCTTGCCCCTTCCCCCCTTTTCCTACCACTACTAAAATACATGAGACACAAGTGCTTTTCTATATTCACAATTAATTCATTTCTTTATAAATTCTCGGGGCTGGAGCGATAGCTCAGCGGGTAGAGCGTTTAAGCCTTGCACATGGGCGACCTGGGTTTGATTCCCAGCACCCCATATGGTTCCCTAAGCACCGCCAGGGATAATTCCTGAGTGCAGAGCCAGGAGTGACCCCTGTGCATCGTGGAGTGTGACCCAAAAAGCGCAACAAAAAAAAAAATTTCTCCTGGGTGATGGATACAGGAGTTCCTTAAAATTCAGGTTCAGCTGTGTGGCCAATAGGACCAGAAAGACATCAAAGGGGTTAAGGCACTTGCCTAGCCTACAGTCAACCCTGATTCAATACCCAGAAGCACACACAGTCCCTGAGCACAGCCAGGAGTGATCCCTGAGCACAGAGCCAGGATTAAGCCTGAGTCCCTCCAGATGTGGCCCAAAACAAACAAAAAACTGTGCTGCCTAGAGAATATGATTAAAAGTTTCCAGGATGAGGCTGGAGTGATAATACAGTGGGTGGGGCATTTGCCCCCGCACTCAGCTGACCCAGGCTCAATCCTCAGCATCCTATGTGGTCCTCCAAAGACTGCCAGGGGTAATTCCTAAATGCAGAGCCAGGAGTAACTCCTGAGCATCACTGGATGTGGCCCAATAACCAAATAAATAAATAAAAACTTCCAAGAATCTCAAGTATTTTGCCATGTAGTTTTTCTAGGACTTTGGAGTAGGAAAGCTTCGTTTTCCTTTTTTTCCCTCTCACACCCTCTCATGCACAAGACCCAACTTAATTTGACAGTTCATTCATCAATTACCAAGGTTTTCCACTCAAAACTGGTCTGGTGGTGGTCTGCAAAACAGATGACCTGCAATTTCATGATCAATACACAAGCACCTCCTTGCTCCACAACTGAGGTTTTGGTTTGCTTTTTTAATATGAGAAAAGCAAGTGGCCAAGAAGTGAAACTGTAGATTTCACTGTTTTATGTGAGCAGGGTAAAAAAGTACATATGCTGCCATCCGTGAAAAATAATGTGCCTCATTTTGCTTCCAGTCTCTACAATCCAGCTCAAAAGGGGGACCAGGCAGCACTTTCGGGCTATTACAGAACATGATTCCCAGGCACTAGGGCCTCTCCTGAAAACTGCCCTCATGAGACAAACCAGTCATACCCTCCAGTGAGTGGGACTCGCACTTTCAGTTCAGGCACCTGCACTTTCTCTAGCCACCATTTCCCAGGCAACTCCCAGTAGTGCTAGGGTGCCCCAGTTCTGCACCTCTTGGTGCTCGGGGAACCATGTGGCATGGGGGCCAAACTGGGGTCTGTGCCTTAAACCATGTACTACCTCCAGGTCCTTAGAGTCACCCTTTATGAACCAAATGTTCCAAGAAGAGGGAAGCATAGCATATCCCTCTTACAAACAAGTTTCTTCAGAGCCCTGGCTCTGCACAAGAAGGGGGCTACAGGAAACAAGGGCCCAATCTTCGCCTTCAAACCCACCAGCACTGAGCCTGCTGAAAGAGGAGGCAAGGCATCAGAAGCCACTTGAACAGCTTCTTTTTATGGCAATGCCTGGATCAAACCCAGGGTCTTACACACCCAAGGTACGTGCTCCTCTTGAGTTCTCATCCCCAGCATCTCTGAACTCCCTGAGAAAGGAGGGTGTGAGAGAAAGAGACAGAACTCTCCCACATGCTTGCAGCCTGCCCCGCAGTGGGCTGGATTCACTAGCTGACTCTGATTAATCAGCTGGCAGGTTTGGGGAGAAAACCAAAAGAAGATCACAAGATCCTCCAATCCCACAACATATTCCCCCCCCCAATGAAAATTCAGGGAGAAAAATTCCCTTCCAGATGCCTCTCTCTTGAGCCAAGCAAAGATGCCACACATTGATGGATGCATATATTTCTTACCTCAACGCCAAACAAACTTCCTGAAAAGGGGCGATCAACAAATCGGGGCTTATAGGTGAGCACGGTGGTGCCTTTGAGAATGATGGCATTGGTATCTAAGCAGGACACATCTTCAACGACCACAAACTCCGTGCCTGGTAAGGACAACACAGTTAGCCAGACCCAAGCAAGTAGCTGGGATGCACCAGGCTGTGCAAACCGGGCAGCCTCCACCCCCACCCCACCCCAGGGTGGGCAACCAGAAAAAAATTATTGCCAGGGATGTCTGCAGACACATGGCTTCACTGCCATGCTGAACAGTCTCTGCATCTGGCTGAACACTACTGAGCCATCAGAACACTCCAAAGGCAGAGAACACTGGAATGCACAATCTCCTTCCAACCTAAGTTGCTCAGGTGACCTAACTGAGATCAAGAAGCTCAAATGAGTGAGCTGCCCCAAAATCTCAGAAGGCAGATTCCAATCCTACCAGTAGGTGGGAAACTACAGGCACTCTGTCATCTATGTAGCTGTGTGTGCCAAAAACATAGACTGAACCTAACCACATTCCAAAAACTCGTGTGTGTGGTACTCTAGTCATTTATACAAGGCAGTTTTATTTTGCTTTGAACACTGTGCTTTCACTGAAAACCATGCATAGCACAGGAGGCGGTTCACTTGGAAGATCAAACTTGGCACCTCATAGTCCTCTGAGAATCGACAGGAAGGATCCCAGAGCACAGAGCCACGAACAGCCCCAAGCACTGCCAGATGTGGTCCAAAAGCCAAAATACTGCTACTAATAATAATAAAATACACCCAGTGAGCTGCTCCCAGGTCTCTGAGCACAGGGGGAGAATATCACAAACCTAACAGTAGAAACACAAATGCATAAATAAATACTAGAGCAAGAACACAGCAGGTAGGGTGTTTGTCTTGCACTCGGTCGACCCAGGTTCGATTCCTCCATTCCTCTCCGAGAGCCTGGCAAACTACTAAGAATATCCCGCCTGCACAGCAGAGCCTGGCAAGCTACCTGTGGTGTATTCGATATGCCAAAAACAGTAACAACAAATCTCAAAATGGAGACGTTACTGGTGCCGGCTAGAGCAAATTGATGAACAATGGGATGACAATGCTACAGTGCAGAAAAGATCACTAGAAAAGTTTTTACAAAGTAATAAATCTGGCTCTCCAACAATCCCCTCAGTTATTCACTTTCTAATCTGAGATTTTTCAACTATCAAATCTGCCCCGTCTCAGTAAGACACACACATCAAATGGGGCTGCGAAGACCAAAACGCAGATGAGCCCAATCCTGAGGAAAAAAAACTCTACCGAGGGGAAGAGAGAAGTGTGGGAAGGGCAGTCCTCAATGTGTCAGTAAGGGCTCCTGTGGAAAGAACTTGTGGCTACTTCACCAACTCACCTGTGACATTGACCTTGACCTCCAGGTGCCTCTCAGTGGACACAGGAAGGGAAGACCTCTTCGTGACTACTCCACTCTTCACAGTTTTGGGGACCACAGCAGACTCACTGCTAGTGTGACGGTGGCGCGGAGGAGTGGCAGTTGCTTGTTTCTTAATATCACTGGGAGTGTGGAGGAAGTCATGGACAAGCAGCAGCCAGTCAAAGATGAGGAACACACGAAGGTTATTAAGAACCGCTGTGAAGCAGGAAGAATCCTTTGTGGATCTATAAGAAAGAAAAAGGGAAACCAGGAGAGTTAAATGATATTGTTAGCCTTGTATGACTGAAACTCAAGCAGCTTTGTAGCTATCTATATCTCTTAAAATATACATATGCATGTATACACACACACATATTTAGTAAACCACATTATTTTTTAAACTGTGAGCTTTGAGTAGCAATAATTCCTATCAGCTTAATGAAATATTCAGTGAGTGTTTACAAAAGTTCATTAGTTTTAAATAAGAGAATATGGAAGCAACAGAAAGTAGTCCAGCAGTTCTCACCCTGGGGAGACATTTGGTGTTGTGTGGAGACAGTCTGTACTGCACAACTGCTACCAGTTCCTGGTGACATCTAGGTGGTAGAGGCGGAGCAGCCAATACACAGAGCAGTCCCAACAACAAGGAATTTTCTCAACCAAAATGTCAGCAATGCTGATTCTGAGAAATCCAGTTGTAGAATTTAAGAACGGGCTTGCTGTGCTATCTTGGGGAAGGCGGCTACTTTCACCAAGCTGTTTCCTCACTTTCACAATGCGACATCTCAGGGGCTAGAGAGGAGGGGAGGGCATTCGCCTTGCATGCAGCCAACGTGGGTTCAACCCCCAGCACGCAATACAGTGCCCCTGAGTACCACCAGGAGTGATCCCTGATTGTAGAGTCAGAAATAAGAGTTGAGCACCACTGAGCACCACAAACAAAACCCAAAATGCCATCTCAATGCTTTAGCAGGTAACACAGCAGACACCTAACAGGTGTCCGAGAAATGCCAGCTGCCTTCCCTCCAGACTTTTCAAGATCAGTGAGGCACTCTTTCCTTCCTGTCTAGACTACTGCCTGTGACACCAAACTCACAGATGAGTCTAGATGTTTTCTCTAGCCAGAACTAGCCTGAGAGTCCAGGTCTTTCACTGAGCAGAAAACTCAGTGGGATGATATTACCATGGGTTTCTCCACAAGTACTGTCTCCCCAAATTCCTTATCAGGATAAAAACCAAGGCATCCTCTCTTCTGCTGTGGTCCAGTGCCTGTCCAGGCATTGAGTCGATAGTGGGCAGAGATGGGCCAGAAGAAAAAGAAAAATGGCCCAGGGACACAGCCACTGGGTTTTCTGGGTTGTGTTTTGCTCTGTGAGGCCAAATGCAAGGTGGTTCTCTGAGGCTCTGGCTAACAACCGGTACCTGGCATACCTGGCCCACTGTGCTGTGGAGAACTTCTCTTCAGGAAAGCTGGTGTAGAGAGACTGTAAGGGCTGGCTTTCTCTAGTCTCCGCTTTCCCCTACCCTGGCTCGCTGCCTCTGGAAAAAAGGGCGCCCTGCTGCATGTCTCCTCCGCACAGACGCAGCATTTTTCCCAGAAACACTTTCCCTTTTGTAACAGAGAAAAAATGTTGCCCTCAGTAAAATTTTTCCACCCCATTCTGAACACAGTTCATCAGAGCTATGCATTAACTAGAAAGTCAAAGAGTGTCTGATGTCTTCTCTGGAAAATATTTCAAGCCTATAAACACTGTGAAGTGATTTATATTTGACACAGAAAATCCCAACAGAGAACCAATTCTTCTTGAGACACAAAAAGCGTTCAAAAGTTCCACTCATGAGAACATTTTAACCCTCTCATTAACAATGGTATTTTTGTTAGCAAGAGCCAAGGTAAAACTTTGTTATTTGACTCCAAGAAATCACAACCTTGCAGTGTATACACGGAATGACATCTCAAGGCTCCCTGTGTATTAAAAATATGACAGGTGGGACAACCAGCAGAGAGAGCAGAGCTGGCCAAGCATCCACTGGCAGCTCGCCATCACTGGAACCTCAGTGGGTCCCAGACTGCTGAAGGATGTGGGCTTTGGAGGCCCTCAGTGAGCTCCATGTCCCATACTACCATGTGACCCTATAAGAGCTATATGATCCCTCCAAGATTCTACTCCTGGATTTGCTAAATGCAGAGGACACCCCTTCACAGCCCTGTGAGAATCAAAGGGATGTCAGGTCTGGCTCACAGCTGAGCTCAGGAAAAGGTAGAGGCATACCCGTTACTAAACTTTAAAAAAATCAACCAAAGTTGGACTTTCTACTTTGCTGGAAGTAGGCAGTTTCAGCACTGGAGAGAGACCATGATCTCTACCTGAAAAACAAGTCAACCCTGGGGTCAGAGCGATAGCTCCGTGGGGAGGGCATTTGCTTTGCATGCAGCCAACCCAGGTTCGATCCCCGGCATCCCATATGGTCCCCCAAGCACTGCCAGGAGTGATTCCTGAGTGCAGAGCCAGGAATAACCCCTGAGCATTGCTGGGTGTGACCCAAAAAGAAAAAAAAAAAAAAAGTCAACCCTGGAGAATTTCCTGAAAGGCCCCTTGAAATAATGGGTACAATGCAGCAAATAAGTGAAAAACTACTCTTGATTAATTTTCTCCTTTAACCTATCCAAGAAATCCTCATAAACTGTCAGAAATAATAACTACAGATATTATTTGTGCCAAGAGCATGTCAGTATCATTTTAATTATCTCCACCCTACAAAGTTGTGCAGTAATTCTTTTCTATTTCAGGGGGTAAAAAATTGCCGCTTCAAGAGGTCAAATAAGGCTGGAGCAATAGCACAATGGAGAGTGGACTTGCCTTGCACACAGCCAACCCTGGTTTGATCCCCGGTACCCCAAATGGTCCCCCAAGTCCACCAGCAGCGATCTCTGAGTACAGAGTCAAGAGTTATCCCTGATCACTGTAGGGTGCGGCCCAAAACAAAACAAATAAAAAACCCCAAAAGGTCAAACAAGCTGCTAGACCAGAGCTAGAAAGTGTTAGAACAAGTTTCTAAGCCTCAATCTGATTCCAAAGCACATGCTCTTCCCACATACAATACTGCTCCCATAAAATCAAGAAGAAAAACAATGGCACTCAGACACTAAATCTCTATGTGGAAGGCTGAGTCAGCAGGACCTGCCTTTGACTTGGTAATGTAAGTTAAAACTAGCTTCCTTTCTCTTATTTCTATAGGCCCAAAAGTCGTGTCCCCTCCCCCACCCACAAGCCTCTTTTAAAACGGCAGAATTTATTCCTTCCCAGAGTCTCTTCCCAAATAAGAAAGTCTAGAGCTTACAGGAAGGCTGGTGTGAAGCCTCTGGTTTAATTATGAACTACCTTTTTATTAGGCAGCAGAGACATCTTTTGGCCAATATGCGAAATTGCAGAGAGCCTCCAGACTACCAGACCTCTGCCATTAACGGCCCAGCCACAGCTCCCGAAGCCCCACTTGCTGGTGTACCTACCAGGTGAGAGTCTCTCCAGCCGACATCTACGGTCCCCTCCAAATAGGAGGCAGATCCCCCACCCCCTTCCAGCTCGGTCCCATCAGCCTCCATCAACCACCCCATTGTATTAAGGGGCCCAGCCTGAAGCCACTATCTACTCAGCAAATCACGCTGCTCAGTTTTACATCCTGTCACTGGACGAAGATGGGCAGGGGAGAAAAGCAATCTCAGCCTATAGGCCTCAGAGTTTCCCCGGGGATCTATCTGCAAAGACTCACCCTCAGCACAGCAAAACACTGATGGGGAAGACTTGTCGAAGCACACTAAGTTCAGTGAGTGAAAAACAAACACTGAAGGCACAACCAGTACTAAATAGCTTTGCATCTCCTCAGAAAACGACTTTAGTTACACCATGGTGAGGATGTCTAATGATCTCAAAGAAATGATGGCACAGGTAGTCAGCAAAGGATGAGAAACTTTGAGAGCCAAAATGAGAAAATTAAAGCAAAAAACGACAGAAAAAAAGAATATGGTAAGTAATTAAAAAAAAAAAATCCTCAACACAAGCTCTGAGCAGAATAATACAAAAATGAACATTAGGGGGCTGGAGCAATAGCACAGTGGGTAGGGCGTTTGCCTTTCACGTGGCTGGACCCGGGTTCAAATCCCAGCATCACATATGGTCCCCTGAGCACCGCCAGGAGTAATTCCTGAGTGCAGAGCTAGGAGTAACCCCTGTGCATCGCCAGGTATGACCCCAAAAGCAAAAAAAAAAAAAAAAAAAAACATTAACCAGAGAATCATGGGATGAGCACAAGAGGAACAATATAGGAATCCTCAGAGTTCCTGAAGACAAGGAAGGCAAATGTGATGAAGAACCAATCATTAAAAAAAATCATAGTTAAGAATTTCCAGAGTTGAGGCTGGAGCAATAGCACAGCGGGTAGGGCATTTGCCTTGCACATGGCCAACCTGGGTTCGATTCCTAGCATCCCATATGGTTCCCTGAGCACCACCAGGAGTAATTCCTGAGTGCATGAGCCAGGAGTAACCTTGTTCATTGCCAGGTGTGACCCAAAAAGGAAAAAAAAAAATCTAATGAAATGAGGGGCTAGATTGACAGTACAGTGGGGAAGGCATTTGCCTTGCACGCAGTGGACCTAGGTTTGGTCCCTAGCATCCCATAAGTTCCCCCTAGCACTACCAGGAGTTAATTCTTGAGTGCATTTGCTGGGTGTGGCCCAAAAACAAATAAAAATACCCTCAATGAAATGAGCCCCTCACTCCATCCAGCCAGATTATCATTCAGAATTCAAGGAATGATACAGTGCTGCAGGGACAGGCAACAGCTTAGGGGAGTCAGAGCCTTGAAACCTATTTTAATAGAAGCTTTAAAGGATCTTCTTTAAAGGACAGTATAGATTTCCCAGCATGTGGCACCGAGGTATGGCACTCATTCACAGAGCTTATGGTCACCCTCTATTAGATTAAGAAAGGTGTGTTTACTCCTAACTGGCTAAGGGATTTGACACATTTTCAATGACAAATTAACAACTCATTTATGCTGAATATTCTGTCTGATCAGTTTTTTATATATACAGATTTTTATTACAATCTTTTACAATGCAAACAGTGTCTATAATATACCCTTTCCTAGTATAAAATACACTTTGTATTTTTATAAGCGTATTCAGATTTCCACTTTAAATTTTTTTTGGGGGGGTCACACCCGGCAATGCACAGGGGTTACTCCTGGCTCTGCACTCAGGAATCACCCCTGGCGGTGCTCAGGGGACCATATGGGATGCTGGGATTCAAACCTGGGTCGGCCGCGTGCAAGGCAAATGCCCTACCCGTTGTGCTATTCCTCCAGCCCCTCCACTTTAAATTTTTTTAATTTTCCTCACTCTCACTAAATTTTACTTTGTAGGATTTACCAATTTCTTGTAAACTCTAAACTCTATTGGCACAGAATTAGCCATTTTAATTCTTTAAATTTATGTACCTCTAAAAACTATGTTTTTAAAAATTTACTTGATCAAAATTTAAAAAAATTTTACTTAAAATAAAAATAAAGAGTAAAATAAATGAGGGTCGGAGTGATAGTACAGAGGATGGGGCACTTGCCTTGCACACAGCCAGCCCAATTTGCTCCCCAGCATCCCATATGGTCCCCTGGGTACCACCAGGAGTACTTCCTGAGTGCAGAGTCAGGAGTAAGCCCTGAGCATTATCAGGTGCAAAATAAAAAGCCCCAAAAAATAATTAAATAAGATAAATTTTTTAATTCAATAAAAAAGAACAAAATGGATGAAACTGCATACTTTCAGGATTACTGAGTTAATTTACAATTCACAGCTCTTATATGTCACTGTCAATCTTTTCAGTGATTTCTCAATTCTCTGAGGTTCTTAAACCAACAAAGACCACAACCAAAGAAAAATGTCTCAACAAAAAGGCAGAATCCACGCATGAACTATCAGGCCCATAAGAGCCAGGAGAGCTCTTTCTGGGAATAGCACCCAGTCCCTCAGAACCACCTAGAAGCGCCCCCTCCCCTCAAAAAAAAAGGAAGGCAGAATCTACTACCTGAAATGCAGCTCAATCTGAATGGATCCCTGGGAGGAAGTGCTGTTCTTGGAGGGCTGAAAGATGCAGGTGAACACATTTGTCATGCCAGGGCTGGTCTTCTGCCCAACATAGCGGGTATCAAAAGCCATCATGGAATGGGAAACCAAGTTGATGGACTTGGTTTGATTGGAGAAGCTCTCATAAAGCAGTTTACATTTTTTGAAGTCAAATCTGAAAGAGGGAAAAGAGAAAAGATGCTAAACTCTTCCATTCTACAAAACAATGCTAGCACAACATCATAAACATGCCTAAGTTCTAGAAAGAAAAGCTTTGATTCTAAGACTTTTCATTGATTTTGTAACAGACTCCTCAAAATGCACTTAGAATCATTGTGTAGAGTATCTTATCCTTTATTTTCCATTTGCAAAGAGACAATTTTGTCTGCAGGACTTTTTCTGTTTTTATTTTTGCTTTGGGATTACACCAGGCTGTACTCAAAACTTATTTTTGGCTCTGCACTCAGAGATCACTCTTGGCAGTGCTCGGGAAACCCCATGGGGTCTGTGAATCAAAACCAGGTCAGTCGCATGCAAAGCAAGCACCTTATCCATTGTACTATCACTCCAATCTTGTCCATATACTTTCATGATAAACAAGGAATGCTGAACAACTTCTGACCTGGAACTGTTGATTGTTGATTCTAGAATGCCTAAAGGATTCACTCTCCAATATCTGTTAAATTTCTTATATAGAACCACTAGATCTTCATGAAAACCACCAGTATAAATAACTATAAAGAGAAATGGTGGGGCCGGAGAGATAATACAGTAGGTAAGGCACTTTGACCCAACCCGGGTTCAATCCCCAGCATCCCAAATGGTACCCTGAGCATCGCCAGGGGTGATTCCTGAGTGCAAAGCCAGGAGAACCCCTGAATATCGACCAGTGTGGCCCATAAAGCAATAATAATAATAATAAAATAGAAAAATGACACTAATCCACCAAAGAAAATGCATTTATAACCACAGTTTTAGAGAGACAGTATGAGTGATAAGTTGCTTGCCTTGAACACAGCCAACCCCTCTCTGTATCAGCCCTCTGCCCCCATGTACCCATCCATCTGATCCCCAGCAACACATATGGTCTCTTAAGCACCGTCAGTCGTCACTCCTGAATAAACAGTCAACAACAGCCCTAAGCACCGCTGCATATGAACCAAAAATACAAAATTAAATAAATAAATGATAAGCACCTTCTTTTTCTTTTTTTTTTTTTTTTTTTTTTGGTTTTTGGGCCACACCTGACCATTTCTTGTGGTGCTCAGGAGGGTCACCCAGTACCACAGGGCGAGGCCTCCAACAAGTAAAATATGTACCCTGCCCTCTGAGCTATCAATCTGAAACTCCCCCCACCCCTCAACCCACTTGAGTTCTTTTTCAGTTTAACAAAGTTCTTTTTCAGAACAGAGAAACTGCAATAAGCAACCCATAACTATTCGCTGCAACCGCAACATTGTATACATAACTACTCCATGTTGGATAAAACTATAGGCAGAACAGGTCATCAGGAAACCTGCAGGCTCAGAAGACAGCCTGGGACCCATCGTTTTACTACACTGTGTTCTCCTCAGCTGAGTGACAGACCAGGAGTTTTTTGGTTGTTTTTTCTTTTTGGATCACACCTGGTGATGCAGAGGGGTTACTCCTGGCTCATGCACTCAGGAATTACTTCTGGCGGTGCTCGGGAGGACCATATGGGATGCTGGGACTCAAACCCGGGTCGGCCACATGCAAGACAAACGCCCTACCCACTGTGCTATTCCTCCAGCCCCTCAGGAGAGATTTTTAAAGAAAAGATAAAGTCAAAAAGAGTCTTGAGTGGGAAATAACTAGCCTTTAATTCCTGCTTCCATCTTCCCAGTCACCGGATCTCATACTAGTCAAAAACTATCTGCTGGGGAGGCAGTTCACTGCCCAGAGAGCATGTTTGGCAAGGAGGAGGCCTGGGTTTGATCCCCAGCACTGCACAGCCCCCTAAGCATTGCCAGGTTCGAGTCCGGAGCACTGGCAGGCATGATCAAAAAAAAAAAAAAATTAAAATGCATGTTTATCTAGAAATAGAAGTAATGTCTGTTCAATCACACATGGCTTAATTTTGAATTTGGGGGGGTGGGGAGTGGGTTTGGTTTTTACAAGCCCGTCCATTTTCATTGCTTACTCCTAGCTGTGTTCAGGGATCACTCCTGGGGTGCTGAGATAATTATATGTGGTGCCAGGGATCAAAATGGGATCAGTTACAAGCAAGGCAAGTAATTTATCCCCCATACTATTGCTATCTCTACCTGTGGCGTATTCAATATGCCAAAAACAGTAACAACAAGTCTCACAATGGACACATTACTGGTGCCCACTCAAGCAAATTGATGAACAATGGGAAGACAGTGCTACAGTGCATACTGGCCTTTGAGGGACTGTAGCTGGGTAAAGAAAACTATCTCTCAGATCCCTTACATTGTTTTTAGGAGATGAAAATGAAAAGTTACTGTGGAAATACAATGTACTCTAGAAAGTTCTATGCCAATCATCAGAACTTAAAGGTCCCACAGAAATCAAGTCCTATAAATAAATAAATCATTAAATAAGCACATGCTTTGTCTAAAGCCCTATCAATGGCTATTCAGCTTCCAGAGGATCCCAAGTGAGAACACTGGCCCAATTTTGCCACAGCTTCCACTCAGAAGCTAAAATCCATCCACCTGATGTGAGTCTTCAAGTCTCCAGACACTGGCCGGTGACTGGCGCCACTCCCCAGCAGGTCTGCATCTCCTCCTATGCAGACACACAGTAAGACCGGATTCCCTCGTGTGGGACCATGGGTATTACCTAGCACACCAAACCACTCCAGGCTCTGTCTCTCTCACCAGCACTTCAAGGTGCTGATTGCTCTGTTTGCCAAAGCAACTACACTGAGCAGAGCAGCCAAGACTCACAACGCACACACTGCCCAACTGAAAAACAGCTTCACGGTTGGGAGTCATTGTGCCTCGCGTGCCTGCTACTTCCGCTGAACCTAAGCTATTCTGACTGAGGACACGGCGACACATCTCAACTCTTCAACAGCACTGTGACCACTTTCAGCAGGGAGCTGCCGCTCTGCAGCCTGTGCTCCACGCCAGAGAAAATCGGTGGATTCTTTCTTCTACTATCACTGATGGTTATTCGTTACACTGCTGCTGCCAGTGCTCAAGCTCAAGCCTTACCTGGCGAGGGACCCGGCACCGTCTCTTCCTTTTGGATCTTTCAGCTCCAGGCTTACGTTCACCATGTCGATGAGGAAGCACATGCACGTGTACACCTCTCCGCTCAGGACAGTCTGCAAAGGGAAATGCTCATCAGCCCACACCCGAGGAAGCCAACCTGAAAATGAGGTGCAGACGGTGAGAAACCTGGTTCCTCTGCTGCCTTCTGCTCATTCCCCAAGTGAATCTGAGGAATACACAAACTGGGTGAACAGCAACTGAGATGAGGACAGCTTCAGAGGAACATAAAGTCTCACTTACATGAATTCTTGGATCTTGTAGATCATAAGGCCGCATAAATTCCTCTATGGGCTCTCCAAGGTTGTTCTCTAGCAAACCACGGATCAACTTATATTTGGACAAATCCAGGGAGCAGTGGACAGAAGAGAGATTGCCATGGATAGATATGTCTGGCACAGCATGGCTTATTTCTCTGTGAAAAAAAAAAAAAAAGAAAAAAAGTCACGTTCATGAATTCCCAACTTGCCACTGACATAGTTCATCCCAAAATCTAAGAGTTAAAATGTACCCATCCCCTTTTTCAACCAGTTCATTTCTAAGTTCCAATGAAAAAATTTCAGGTTGCTCCAAATGAAACAAATTAGCATGACCAAGGGGCCAACTCAGGTCTGAGGCCTGGCATCCCATATGGCCTACTGAATGCAGAGCCTTGAGCATCACTGGGTGCAACCCAAAAACAAAAACAAAATAAAGCCCACGAGGAGCCAGAGAGATGGTACAGCAGGTAGGGTGTTTGCCTTACATACAGCTGACCTGGGTTCAATCCCTGGCACCACATATGATCCCCAGAGCACTGCCGGGAGCAATCCCTTAGCACAGAGCCAGGAATGAGCCCTGAGCACAGCCAAGTATAGTCCAAACACTTTTTCGTAATTAAATTATTTTTGGCAGGGCGACATCCAACAATGCTCAGGGCTTACTCCTAACTCTGAGCTCAGAAATTACTCTTGGTGGTGCTCGAGGGACCCTATGGGATGAGAGCAATCGAACCTGAGTTGGCCATATGCAAAGCAAGTGCCTTACCCACTGCACTATTGCTCCAGCCCCTAAAAATTAAATTAAAAAAATAAAAACACAAATCTCAGTTAACTAAGTAATGTATTAATCAGGACTCAAATAGCTTAAACACCATAGCTGGGAAAGCAGTAAGCAGGGCATATTCTTTCCTGTTTGGATATGTAACATATCCCTCACTAAATCACTATATTTCTGATTTAGTGATAATTAAAGAAATATACCACTGTTCTATACTGAGGCCAGAGGGATATTGAGATAAAGTCTGAATTAGTTACTTGTCTCAGCTAAGTTGAAGATGACCAGGGCCAACTTCACAGGAGTGACCCACCTCATTCCCACACTGCAGGGCTTTATCTCGACCTTTCCAGGAATTAAATAAGCTTCACTGACCTGCAGACACTACACTCTGAGCACACAAAGCAGAGGAGTTAGATCTGAAGTAGAAGAAGAAGAAGAAAGCTGAACAGCCCGAGCACATGATTTGCACGCAAAAGGCCCAAGTCCATTCCCCATATTTATCTCAATATCCCAGGTACCCTGAGTACCACCAGGAATGACCCCCAATCATAGAGCCAGAAGTAACACCAAGCACTCACTGCCAGGCGCAGCCCGAAAACCCCAGTAAGTAAATCAAAACTCTGTTCAGAGGAAAAAAAAAAAAAAAACCCATATACAGTCAAGTTTTGAAAGATCTGTGCTGCAGTTAACAAATGCGGCTAGATACCTAAACTATAAGGATAATGACTTTTAATTTTTAAAAATCTCTTTAAGCCCTTTTGAAAACTTTTTTTTTAAATGCTGAAAAGGATTACCAGGTACCATCTCCAGGTTCCTGCTTCAGCAATGGGAGAAACTGACTGGGAACTTCTGTTACACCTTCTATCTCGCTAATGGTATTATCATCTGCACATCAACACTTTTGCAAGTGGGCAATGTTTACAACAGCAGAGCAGCAAAGCTTTTTTTTTTTTTTTGTGGAGTGTACAGCTTAAAACGAAAATAAAGTGTTCAATTTATAAATAACGAAGTTCCTCTTAAGACTCTAAACCAGTAAAACCAAATATAGCCCATGCCAACCATAACTGAATGCCAGCCAGGGAGCATCTGAATACAAGTAAGGATGGAACGCAAAAACCCAGTAAGAGCAGTGAGACTGTGTCATTAATAATCCAAAGAGAAATTAAAAAGTAACATTAAGTGATTTGCCCAAGAACAGTAAAGGAGGCTAAAATTACAAGCTACACTAGTAATGAGACTATTTTTCCAACTGCTATAAATAAAAACCTCCTCCACTGCTTCCCCGCACTGCCTCATCCTACACTGGAGACAAGACCAAGTGTTGCTGCCTTTTCCCTTACTGAAAGGCAGCCCATGAGCCCGCATGAGGACAGGTAAGTCCCAGCAACACCAGAAGACACACAAGCACACCAAAGTTCAGCCCTGAGGGTCAGGCTTTGGGGTTGGAGATGGGGCTGGAGGCTGGCTTAGGGAACACTGCTGGGAATGTAAACTGACTAGAAATTTTGAAGCTAGGTGTGAAATGAATGACAACTGAAGCAAGACTCTGAACCAGAGCTCCTCAACCTTCTTCCAACCTTAGCCATTGCTCTTTACAAAATTCTTCCATATTGTTCAGGTCAGAACTGCCCTGAAATAATTTTTCTGATTAAATGAAGATACAGTGGGGGCAGAGAAGACAGTACAGTGGGAAGGACACTTGCTTTGCACATAGCCAATCTGGGTCCCATCTCTGGCACCCCATATGGTCCCCTGAGCACCACCAGGAGTGATCACTGATCACAGAGCCAGGAGTAACCCCTGAGCACTGCTGGGTGTGGCCCAAAAGCAAAAAAAATAAAATTTAAATAGATGTGTCTTTGGGGAAAAGAGCAAGATCAAACCAAATAACTACTATAGTCAGGACACGTGATCCCTACGGCAACTCTTACAATAAACCTTCCCAACCATCTCTAGCTTTCTAGCTTTCTAAGGTCACCCAAGTACATGCTAAATTCATGTCTCTTTCTATGCTTTCATGACATCTATTATATCCCTGAACCACAGTTGATAACACTGGACCAACCACTCAGATTCATCACTTATAGATGATTATATATAATCACGATTATATATAATCACCTGCCTATAACTCAACAAAGTGGAAGCTTCATGAAAGCACAAGCTTTGCATTCATCGGGGTTGCCCCCTGTCGGAGCAGGGACTCGAGGGGTACATGATGAATGAATGTAGCCCTATTGGACTATTCATGGGAACATCCTATTTCTCTGCTCTTCCAGACCCATTTCCAAGCTTAAGAGATTTCTGCTTCTAACAGGCACCTCTGGAGATATGAAACACTCACTTGTCCAAATTCCTTTCCACCTGCAATTTCAGCCTACAGGGCTCAGTTAAGAGGCTTCCTCCTGTCTGTCGCACAAAATAGGAGGGGAAGATCAGATCTCCAGTGTTGTCCTCTGAGGCCTTAGAATACTCCCGTGGATGTCTCTCTGCAGCAAAGATGTCCATGTCTTGGAGATCCACGACAATGCAATCCAACAGGCAGACATGGTCTTCTACATGGTCCCGAGGCAAGAGAGAGAGAGAATGAAGATGATGAGTCCCTGAACCAAACTAAGACACCCTGAACCAAACTAAGACAGCAAAGATAAGTCTTTGGAAGATATTTAGATCTGCCAGCGTCAGAAAATGGGTTGTCCAGGAGTCTCCACTCTGACACCAAAACTTCCTCCTTACATAGGTAGAGCATGATACCCAAAGGTTAACAAAACTTTCCATAGACCAGGAGAGGAGATAGCCCAAAGGGCCTTGCACACACCACACCCAGGACCACATGGCTGTTCCCCTCCCCAGAGCACTGCCTGGTGTCCCCAGCAAGGCCTGACCTGAGCATCACTGCCAAAGCAGCAAGCCCTGCACTGCTGCCTATATCCCTGGGAGTGGCCCCTGAGCTCCCCAGCACTGCTGGGGAGACCTTTCAAAAAAGAAGTTTTACAGTATCAAATTTCTTTTTTTCAAGCAAGTATCACATGCAAACATTTCTATTACCATAAACCTAACCCCCCCTCCTTCAATTTTGCAGTAATCGCCATAAACTCTCTTCCAATAGACCTAACTTAACTCCATTCTGGTTCCTGGAAATCACTCAGCCCACAAGATGGGCAGGGAAAAGACAGGAGCTAAGACCCTTGTCATTCTGGCCACCATGCCACCAACCCCATGCTGATCCCTTGGCAAGCACCAATGGACTGACCCCTGAGCACATAGCTGGACAGCAGCCGGGCACTGCCAAGTGTGACCCCAAAGCCAAAATAAATAAATTCTTGAGAAATTCTTAAGAACCATTTGAAAGGAAATTCACTGATGCAGTCAAATTCTCTTCCTCTGCACATTTTAATGATTATGTTTAATCTACTTGCTCTTTAAGCCCGTGCTGGCGCTTGTCTCTATTCTCTTTGCTTGCTTGCTCTTTCAAGCTCATGTTTCCTCTGGAACAAGTATTTCTTCCCTTCTCTCCTCTCACATCTCAGTAAGTTTCATTCAATAAACCATCTTGTATCACAAAAGAAAAAAAAATACAAACACTCACCCAATCCATAAAAGATCCCACAGAATCTCTCTCACTGCCTACTTTTCCAACCCATCTCCAGCCATTCTCTCCATGCTTGTAAAGTGGCAGACTTGCTGGCCTTCATTAAGGCAAAGGCCAAGCTTTCTGCTGGAGAACAGTCTCCAGCTCGGCTGGTTCTGCTCTATTTCTCCATCCACTACTATTCTGTCTATGCTGTCACACTACGACACTCTCTTAATCAGTTAATGTGCAGGTAGATACTTACTGTCTTTTCTATACCATTTACACATGGTGCCAGGAACTATGTCTAACAGCACATTAATATAAAACAAAATATTATGTATTAAAAATATGTAACACATTAACAATACCTTAATAATAACACACTGATGATAGCAAATTAACAAGTGCATTACAGAAGTGCTTGATTTTTTTTGGGGGGGTGGGTATGATTGATAAAAATGTGTCATAAATCAAAGTGGATCACAGCTCTAACAGATGAGGGCAAGGAAGGGGACAAAGGCTCAGAAATTCATATGAGGGGCCAGAGTGATAATACAATGGGTGGGGCATTTGCCTTGCATGCAGCTGACCTGGGTTGGATCCCCAGCTTCCCATATGGTCCCCTGAGCACTGCCAGGATTAATTCCTGAGTGCAAAGCCAGGAGCAAAACCTGAGCATCACCAAGTGTGACCCAAAAACAAAACAAAACAAAAAATTTGTATGATACAAGGGTGAGAGATAGTACAGTGGATAAGGCATTTGCCTTGCAAGCAGCTGATCCAGGTTCTATCCTCAGCAATCCATATGGTTCCCCAAGTCCACCAGGAATGATTCCTGAGGGCAGAGCCAGGAGCATCCCCTGAGCACCACCAGGTGTGGCCCAAAATGGGAACAGGGGGCGGGGGGCTGATTTATAAAAATATGTCATAGATCAAAGTGGATCATAGCTCTAACAGATGAGGGCAAGGAAGGGGACAAAGGCTCAAAAATAGAGGGGTGCGAAATTCATATGCTACTACTATAGAGTCCCAGAGATACACATCAGCACTCCAAGAGAAACAAAATTAAATAAAAAAAGATGAAACTTTCTAAAGAACACCCCAGTTCACTTCTACCAAGCCTCCAATAGCATGTGAGATGGGCTGGTCCTACTCATCACTGACAATGAGACACGGGAAACAGTGGCTGTGTGCCCGGCATCAGTTTCCAACACTTTCTAAGAGCTCCTAACGTGTGCCGTGCCCGGCCCCAAGTGCATGCACACAGACTGGTAGGCAGTGTGGCACAGGTGAAGAAGCCGTATTCAGTCTCTACTATGCCCTTTCTACCCAACCCTTAGCCAGTTAAACCACTTCATCTAAGTCCATGTCTCCTCTTCTGTAACACAGGGATCCAGATAAATGCAGGTGTTAGGAAGGTGAAATGCGTAATTTACATAAAAAAATGCACCACGGTGTCTATAAATAGGAAATGTTAAACAACCACTGTCTGGTGAGACTCGTGATAATCTCATGTAATAGTTAGCATAAATGACAGGCCACTTTCCCATGGCCCACTGCAAGTGTTCAAAAGTCCTGGGGCTGGCTACCAACACCCTTAGGGCTCGGTACATGGCCCACATCTCCCCCAGTACAATCACACCAAACTAGTGTGGAGCTGCTTGTGCTCTGCTCCCCATCTAGATCCTTAGAGCAGAACCTCGCTCACCCATCTATCACCCATCGATTCAAATCCCAAGACTGAAAAGACAAAACTGGGCTCTCATATAGAAAGACAAGCATTCGGGGGTGAAGAGAGGCTTTCCAAGCAGTGCTCTGGGGACCAAGGGGTTCTGGAAAATGCTCTGCCAATTGAGCCAGTGAGTCAGTGCTGGGGCATGAGGATGAGGTGCTAGTTGGGTCCTGAGATGCCAGGATTACCAGGGCCAACCCAGCAGAATTTAGGGGTCACTGGTGCCACACCCAGTAATGCCCAGAGGTCATATGGTGCCGAGAATAGAATCCAGGTCAATCGCATGCAAGGCCCTAACTCCTGTACAATCGCCCCAGCCCTTGGAATGACTAATTCTTAAACTCTAGAGAAGAGCCTCACAAGATGGTTCATATCTTTCAAAACTTGCAGAGGGGAGTGGGGGAAGGGGAAACAAAAACTACTTGCTGAAGCATTTCTATTGTTAGCTGGTTCACTGCAAACATTTTTTTGAGGGGTCTTTTTGAGGGCCACACCCAGCAGTGCTAGAGGGGCTACTTCAAGACCTGAGCTCAAGGGTGGCTCCTGGCAGTGTTCGAGGAGTCATGTAGTACTGGGTGGAAACAGGGTCTTCTGCAGGCGCCGCACACGCACGAGCCCTCCAAACTACCTCCTCAGCCCCCACACTAACATTTTAAGAGCTGATTTCTGATGATCAAACAGAACAACAGAAAAAAGATAGTGTGCGGCTAATAATGCATCTAAAGCTACAGAAACTGGTGCACAAGGTGGACTAACCTTACCTGGTGGCGACAAGTATCCTGAGCCTCAAGGAAAAGCCCCAGCGGACAATGGAAACCAAGAGATTCGGGAGGTGAACTGCTAGCAGTCACACGAGGCTGAATCTACAGACTGACAAGTCTGCCATTCCGTAAACCAGTCCCCCTCAGAGCAGCACCAAGGAAGTGTCCACACATGCCCAGCGCTGCTCATCTGCTGAGCATCCATCCCCGTGCATTCCTGAGAGCCTTGGGACTCTCCCCCACCTCCCTGGCACAGCGCTTTTCTGCTCTTTACCTGGACTGCTGGAGCCGGGGCTGGCGGAGGGCGGGGCTTGCTGCCCCAGCTGTTTGGTGGGGGCGCTGGGCCCAAACTCGCTCTTCGGGCTGCTGCCGCCATGACTCGTTCCAGCAGGTGGTGCCATGAACAGCCCCTCGGTGGGGGTCCCCTTCGGCTCCTCTATGCCTGTGGTTTTCTTCACACTGTGTTTGGGTGTCCCCGTTGGGGAAGCTGAAGGCACAGACTCCTGGGAGGAAACAAAATGAGACCATCCTGCAGTCCTCTCCAAGTCCTGGGGTTCTTCGAAAATTAACACCGAGCACTCCCCAGGTCCCCAAAAGAAGACTGGCAGGGTCTTCACAGTCACTGCCATATGTAATGATTAGCAGAGATATACCTAGACAAAAGAAAACTACAGCTGTTTTGCAGGAAGCCACTATCTTTTGGCTGAAGAGTGAAAATACTAATTGTCAAGCGGTTTAAGTGAGATCAAAGGGAACAAAAACAAATCTTGGAAGGAGATGATGTGTTTCTATTTTGTAAAAGGGGGTTGTTGTTCCATGGGGATGTGTGTGCATTTTCTAGAAATCTCCTCTCCTGGATTGGTATTATCCACCTCTCTGGGTAAGAGAGCAAATGAAAATAAAATGGAAGCTCTAAAAGGTTAGCCATTCCTATTATGTGCTTTTTCCAAGCCATAAATATTAAGGGCTTGGGGCTGGAGCAATAGCACAGTGGATAGGGCATTTGCCCTGCACGCAGCCGACCCAGGTTTGATTCCCAGCATCCCATTTGTTTCCCTGAGCACTGCCAGGAGTAATTCCTGAGTGCAGAGCCAGGAGTAACCCCTGTGCATTGCCAGGTGTGACCCAAAATACAAATAAATATATATATGTATATATGCATATATACATATATATACATATATTAAGGGCTAGTGCAGAATATAATGTACTGGAATTCTACTGAAAATAGTTGAGGCAGGGGACACAGTGAAAAGGATTGAGTACAAGTATGCTCAAGGTCCTGATTTCAATCCCTGGTACCAAATGGCCCCCTAAGTATTGAAGTGTCCATCCCGGTTGGCTCTGTATTGCCAGGGGCAGTCCCCAAATGTCCAGCACTGTTTGGGAGATTCACACTCCTCCCCCCCAGAAAAATAAAATGAAAACAATACATATTTTTCTGACATCCTTCTAATTTACTAGGTTAGATCTTTTTCACAAAAATGACTATGTATTTCAGGGGAGAGAAGGGATTGTTTTGTTTTCAGGGGGCCATACCCAGTGCTTCTTGGAGAACCATATCCTACTCAGGAGTGAACTCAGGGTTCCCACGTGTGGGCATGTGCTTCAACCCAGTGAGTTGTCTCTCCAGGTGAGAGAGAAACGGCTTTCTTTACTTTGTTTTCCCCCTGGACTGGAGCGATAGCACAACGGGTAGGGCATTTGCCTTGCACGCAGCCGACCCGGGTTCAATTCCTCCATCCCTCTCAGAGAGCCCAGCAAGCTACCGAGAGTATCCCGCCCACACGGCAGAGCCTGGCAAGCTCCCCGTGGCCTATTCGATATGCCAAAAACAGTAACAAGTCTCACAATGGAGACGTTACTGGTGCCCGCTCGAGCAAATCAATGAACAACGGGATGACAGTGCTACAGTGCTACTATTTTCCCCCTCCCTCCTTGTTGTGATTTCGGTTGCTGCCATGACCCAGGATCACATGCTCTGCTGTGGCACCAGAATCACAAACAGCAGCGTCACCGCCAGGATCCCCCTCAGCGTGCGCAGTGGTGGCGCACAAAGGAAATCAAACTAGAAGCCTCACGCCCGGCCCTCTGCACCGCACGGGTCCCCTGCCAGAATGACTTAAAAGGCAAATACCTGGCTCTGAAACTTCTGCCCTGAGCCCCCACTGTTGCATTTGACAATTCTGCTAGATCAGTCTCCTTTCAACCACCCACTGTTGTGAGCAAGTGGGAAGACCGTTTCCCCCCAGACTGATGTTCACTCCTCCTGGTATCAGAAAAGAAGATGATGAAACTGTTCTCCTGCCGTCCTGGGTGGCAACTGCATGTCACAGTAAAATAAACCAGCACTTTCTGAGATTTTCTTTTTTTGAAGGGCAAATTAGTGGGCAAATGCTTTTATTTAAGTATTTCAACATTAAAGTCTTCCCTCTTGCTTAGTTGATTTAAACTCTAAAGGCATTTATTACTCTTTCATTTGCTTCATCTCTACATCCTCTCTGGAGTTGGTTTAAATAAATCAATGGCTTGAGGAGATTAACTCAAAGCTTTTGAAAGACTAACTTAAGACTGGCTGGTTTAAGCACAATCTATGATTGAGGAAAATGAAAGAAAACGCATATGCAAAAAGTTCAAACCTGTGCTCATTAAAGCATGGATTTATGTAAAACCACTCTAAACACACAGGAGTCAAGAAACTCAAAGCAAATGACCCCTTCTCTAGCTTTGATTTCAGGACTATTTCCTGTTCCGTAACCACTGGAATGCATCCTAGACAAACCTCACATGTGCAAATGAATTAAAGATGGGATGTAAATGCAAGTGGTTTTTGGTTCATTCATAGAGGCCTAGGTCAATTACACTTGACTGTACATGTGGGGGCCCGAAGCTTCACAGATGTGTTTATCTGATGACAAACACTTCCACAAGTGACACACGCCAAGCAGCCTTATGGAATTCTACAGAACAACCACAAGTACATAATCAGCTAACATTTTAGGACTTAAAGAAATAAAATTGCCAAAAATGTACTACCTAGAGCTAAAATTAAAAATTGCTTTTACTGGTCCTGAGGAAGGACTCCACTTTCAAAAACAGATGTGATTCATATCAAAAAAAGAGATAAACAGCCTCTACAAAGTAACAACAAATTTTTAAAGGGTTAGTCTTTTAAATGTTCTTTTTTAGTAAATGAATGTGATAATTGACTGTTGAATCCCATAAGGTTTTTTAGAGTAAACCAGGAGGCAAAAAGCACATGATACCTTGAAGAAAAAGTGATCCTTGTATGTACTTCCACTTAAAATCAAATCCTCAAAAACAAATACAAGGAAAAGTTTTCATTAAAATGCTATAAACTATGCATTATCATTTGGCTTATAACAAAACAGAAATCCTTTTGCAAAAATGTCGAGCTATTTCAGCAATTCTTCTTTAGAGTAAGCTCTTCTGTCAGCTCATACACACACACACACACACACACACACACACAGAGAGAGAGAGAAAATCATCTATTGTGGACCTAATCTCTTCCTAAGTATCGAAACAAATGTTTACCACAAACAAGTCTATCCCAACAGCGATGGCTGCGAAGGAGCCCTGCTGTGTAGGTCGGAGGCAGGCACAGAAGTCTGTGGAGCAGAGCTCACTGTCTAGGCATGTTCATTCCAGATCCTTCAACGGTGCACAGTGAATACAAAGACTCAGAAGCAAGGGCTGGCGAGAGTACAGCAGGTAGGGCGCTTGCCTTGCACACAGCTGACCCAAGTTTGATCTCTGGAATTCCATATGGTCCCCAAGCCTGCCAGAAGTGCAGAGCTGGGGGTAACCCCTGAGCACTGCCAGATGTGGCCCAAAAACAAAAACAAACAAAACTTTAGAAGCAGTTTCCAACCTTTTAGTTTCTTTAATGAATTAATTCCTTTCATGTTCCTTAAGACTGGATCTAGTAGAGTGGTTCCCAAAGCGGGCGGAGGGGGTACAGTGGACTGATGGGGGTGGTGGGGAGAAAGTGGCACTAATGCAACTGGAGAGCACTTTCCATCTGTTCACTTAAAGAAGGTAGATTTGTGGGCTGGAGAGATAGTATAGGGGTTAAGGCCTTGCCTTGCACACAGCTGACCCCAGACCCCTGCTTCCATTCTGAGCACTACATATGATCCCCCAAGCATTTCTAGGGTGATCTCTGAGCACAGAGTCAGAAGTAAGCTCAGAAAATAGCCAAGGGTGAATTCCCCTAACACACTGCCCACCTCCTACCGCCCCCAAGATGGTAGATTTCCAGGTAAGCACTGAATATTTTTTTCTGTAAAGAAGACAGTAGGCCTTTGGAAATCTTTGCTCTATTAGTGGAAAGCTAAATGCATGTATCTAAACTACAGAGACAGCGTTTCTTCAGCAACACCAAAGTTACTGCTGTGGGCTCAGTGGACTGTGTTGGACACTGCTGGCTGACTTCACTTTTCCCATCTGGAAAAACAGTCAAGAGCCTATTTTTACCCCTGGTAGGCAGCTTAGGTGAGAGGAAAAGGCAGGTTCGAGAGCCAGCTCGGTCTGCAAACGGGTCCAGGAAGCACGGGGAAACCTGCAGGTCAGCAGTGCAGCTCAGCTTCACCCTCTGCATGGCTGATCAGTGAACCTAGTCTCCTCAGTTCAGAATGTCTAGGTTAGTAACTGTGAGTGTGACACAGATGAGCGATAAAGAATAGCAAATGAAGGCAATCAGGGAGACGGTCATTTGAATATAAAAACATCACGTGTTTAAACACTGACAACAGGGGACAGAGCGACAGGACAATGGGTAGGGCGTTTGTCCTGCACACAACTGACCCAGGTTTGATTCCCAGCATCCCATATGGTTTCCCTGAGCACTGTCAGGAGTGATTCCTGAGTGCAGAGCCAGGAGTGACCCCCCCCCAAAAAAAGAAAAAAAACATTAACGCAGTTGACGTGCTTGGCAAAATCCTAGTAAGAACTACTACTTCACTATAGCATTTATCCATCTGAGCTACTTTAATTAACTTACTGCTGCCCCCTTTAGAAAAATCAGGAAAGGGCCGAGATGTGATCCCGGGGGCCGCACGCATGTGTGGCCTCTCCGCAGCTGCACAAGCGTGAATCCAGACCCAGCAAAACCTCTTTCGGCGTGGGCAACGCCTTGCAGAATGTCTCCAGCCTGAGAACTAAGCCTCGGCCCCGTGCCCGCCCAGGAGGGGAAAGGTATTTCTCTCTCTCGCCTCTTTCTCTCCGGGGATGAAGGGTGCGGTGGCCGCCATATTAAGACGACCACAGATTGGGTTTTCAAGCCTGCAATTATCTAATATCTGGAAGAAATCTCCCTGGACTTCTTGTTAAAGTACAGAAATTCAAAACCGCGCAGCCACTACTGCGGCCGCGCTACCTTATTTGTCTTCACAGTAGGTCTGAATCTAGTGGGGTACTCCTAACAACAATAGTGAGGTTTGTGTTGAAATATTGAATGTAACCAAAGTAAACAGAATGTAAAATGAAACTTATCAGTTACAAGGTAGGGGGTGGGGGGGGCGGGATGGGAGGTGTACTGTGTGGGGTTTTTTTTTTTTCTTTTTGGTGGTGGTATATGGGCACTGGTGAAGGGATGGTTGTTTCAGCATTGTATAAATGAGACCTAAGCCCGAAAGCATTGTAATCTTCCACACGGTGATTTAATAAAATAAAATTAAAAAAAAAAGAAAAAAAAGAGTTAAAACTACAAAAAAAAAAAGAAAAGAAAAGAAAAAAAAAGAAAAATCAGAAAAGGGGCTGAAGTGATAGTTCAGTGGGGAGGGCGTTTGCTTTGCACGTGGCTGACCCCGGGTTCAATCCCAGGCATCCCATATGGTGCCCCAAGCACCACCAGAAGTAATTCCTGAGTGCAGAGGCGGGAGTAATCCCTGAGCATCACTGGGTGTGACCCAAGAAGCACATGAATAAATAAGAAAAAATTCAGAAAAGCTACAGCTATTCAGGAAAAGGGCTGCTAAGACACACAGCAGGAACAACCTTTGCCAACTCACTGTCCTCTTCTAAGCCGAGAGCAAGAAGGAAAATCATGTCACAGTTCACAGCATGGAGTGTAAAAGCAACACATCCAAACCTGGAATAATGCCCCCAACGTGACTTGACCTTTCTAACTCTTTCACAAACAACCACCTTATTGAGGCCTTATTGAGACACGTGTTATGGCCCAGACATGCTCTACAAGTACACTAGAAAAACATGGATTTACTGTAGTTATTGAGTATAGTGTAAATAATAGAAAAATAGTATTAATACTAGATACCTCTGAGAGTGCTAATGAGAACGAAATTAATTATTAAGAGCTTATGGTGCCAGAGAGATAGTACAGCAGGTAGGGCCAACCTGGCTTCAATCCCCAGTTCCCCATATGGTCCTGTGAGGATCGCCAGGAATGATCCCTGAGCACTGCCTGATGTGGCCCCAAACAAAATAATAATAAAAAAGAGCTTAGCACAGATTAATATACAATAAGGATTCAACAAACATCAACTCTTTATTGCTATTTTGTCAGACATAGGATTATACAACCAAGTTTGTGAATATCCTCCATCAAAAGCTATCTTTCTCCTTATGCTGTCAGCTATTAGAGTAAGTGGGCGCATAAATAGCTGAGAATTCCACTAGGTGCTTTTCTAGCAAGCAAAAACAAGTTTGGATGAAGAGAAAAAATAAAAACCAGCAAATTTTCACTAGAACTCACCCAGGCAACAACAAAACCTCATCTCAAGTCCCAGCAATGTCACTCAGTCTCAATTGCAAAAATTAAACCACTACCTAGATCCACTCAGCTGAGACTGTGATCTACTAGTAAAAAAAGTTTTCTTTTTTTTTTTAGTGTTTATTCTCAACTGGACCTCATTTGTACAAATATGAAATGAAAATAACCATAATGTGGGCAAAAGTAATAGTACAATTGGTAGGGTGTTTGCCTTGCACACCACAGACCTGGGTTCAATCCCTGGCATCCCATATAATCCCAGAACATCACAAGGAGTAATTCCTGAGCACAGAACCAGGATAAGCCTGAACACTGCAGGGCATGGCACAAAAATTAAAAACATAAATAATAGAACTATAATCCTCATCCCAATTACCTCGAAACATTAATGCAAAAAATAATAAATAAAATGGTGCACATATGCTGCCTGAGCCCATGTGCTGCTTGTGCCCACGTGGCCGAGCACATGTGGTGCCCGAGCACATGTGTCGCCCGCATCTCCCCCCTTGAGATGTGTACTTTCATGCTTTCGTATCCAGTGCTAGGATGTGTGTAGAGCTTCTTCCACCCTTGGAGAAGCCCGCGTTCTCTCTTGAGCGCGTTATTCTTACTATTCTCTCTCCCACTTACCCCTTCCTCCCTCCCTCCCTCAGAAACCTCTGAATAAAATCTATTTACTTAAAATATATATATATATATAAATATAAATAAATAAATAAATAAAATGGTGTGGCCACTAAAATACAGTTCAGAATGTTCAATGTCAAATTAATTATATTTCCCCAGTCTATTTTCCCTCTTGAAATAAAAATAATAAAAACTGGAGGGTGGGGGGAGGCCCCACAGGGGAAAACTAAAGCAATTTTAAGCTGTAAAGCAAAATATTGTAGAAGATATTATTATGAAGGTATATTTTATGATTTCATATAAACTGAGTTAAATTACCTCATCTGAAACACACACACACACACACACACACACACACAGAGATACACATACACACACACACACACACACACACACGTTTAATTTTTTGGCTTTTTGGGTCACACCCAGAGATGCACAGGGATTACTCCTGGCTCTGCACTCAGGAATTACTCCTGGAGGCGCTCAGGGGACCATATGAGATGCTGGGAATAGAACTGGGGTCGGCCATGTGCAAGACAAACGCCCTCCCCGCTGTACTATCACTCCAGTCCACACATACATTATAATAAGATCATCCTATGAGAAAAAAAATTACAAAGATGAAAGATGAGTTCTGTGTTATTTCAATTCAACAAGCTACTCTAAATAAATTATATGAACAGAAAAATAAAATAATAAAATAAAAATAAAATGAAAAAAAGAAAGATGAGTTCTGGTGGCTAATCTGCTAAAATTACTATATGTAGTTATAAAAAGGTATGATTCACACTATTTCTATTAAAAGATTAACTGAAATGTCAAAGAAATATTTTCCAAGTTACAGATGCAAAAAGTTAGGGAATATTTAATGACAACATATGAATTTTTCAACTGGTCTTCAAACAGAGTTTGAATTCAAAATGACATGAATCAAGTACTCACCTTATCTTGTAAGGAAAAGGTCCCAGGAAAACCAGCAAGGAGAAACTTGTTCTTGACTTTCAACTTCCCCAAATTTGCTACAATCAGATTATTTGACCTGGAACTTTCTGGAATCAGGAGAACAGGAGCACCAGCCTCAATATCCAAGAGAATCCGTGAATAGCGCTGGGCCTGGTCTCTCACCTAAAAGGGAAAGAAAAATGGATCCAGAGGCTCAATTAATTCCACAATTTCATAATCAAATAACTGTAGGCACCCTTAAAATTTCATGAATTTATAAGTCTAAAATGCCATGGAGTTAAATTAGAAATCAACCACAAGAAGATAAATGGAAAACCCCAAATACTGAAAATTGACTATACACTTCAGTGATGATGATGATGATGATCACCATCATCATTATCATTGAAGTGTGTATCATCACTGTCACTGTCACCCCATTGCTCACGGGGTTTGCTTGAGTGGGCACCAGTAATGTCTCCTTTGTGAGACTTGTTGTTACTGTTTTTGGCATATCGAATACGCCATGGGTAGCTTGCCAGGCTCTACCATGCGGGTGAGATGCTCTCGATAGCTTGCCAGGCTCTCTGAGAGAGGCGGAGGAATTGAACATGCGTCAGCTACATGCAAGGCAAATGCCCTACCTGCTGTGCTATTGCTCCAGTCCATAAAAAGAAAATAATTTCCAGAGTAATAATACAGGGGGTAGGTGCTTGCCTTGAATGCAGCAAACCCAGATTCGATCCCTGGCATCCCATATGGTCCCTGAGCTCAGGAGTAATCCCTGAGCTCAGAGTCAGGAGTGAGCCCTAAGCACCACCAGGCATGGCCCAAAAACAGAGCAAAACAAAAATAACATTCACTGAGTAATTTATAAGTTAATGTACAGCATCCTTATTCGTGCTCTCTCCCTTTGCTTCCTGTAACAGAGACAAAGAAGAACAGGAAAAGAAACAACTCAACGCTGGTCAGACTATCATGGCAACACCCATGTTCCAGATTTTTGTTCCAGGGTTTCTAAACTGTCTAACTTATTCCCACCTGCACTCTTGGCTGCTCAGGGAAAAAGAAGTTTAACATGAGAGACTACATACAAAGAAGACACAAGAAGGACCACAGCATACTTAGGAAGCAAAAAATTAACAACTGATATTTGGCCCAAATTATGCACATGACCTTCTAATTCCAAACATCAAGAAAGAAATTAGTGCCAGAGTGAGAGTATAATGGGGAGAGCACTTTCCCTGCACAGGGAAAATAAGAGCAAGAGCTCACTTCCTGGCAGCCCACAGGGCCCCTGAGCACCACCAAGAGTGATCCTTGAGCATAGAGCCAGGACTAAATCCTGAGCACTGCCATATGTGGCCCAAAAAATAAATAAAAATAAAAAATGAAAGGGGGATGGGGCAGAGTGATAGTACAGTGGATGGAACATTTGCCTTGCACGTGACTGACCCGGGTACAATCCCAGCACCCCATATGGTCTTCAAACCCACCAGCAAGAAGTGATCCTTGAGTACAGAGTCAGGAGTAAGTTCTGGGCACCATGTGGCCCAAAAACAAAAAGGAAAAAAGAGAAAGAAAATGAAAACCTCACTGGATCATTATTTACAGAAAGTAAAAATGTAGAGATGGGGAGGGAGAGAGAGCATTAGAGTTAAGATGCTCTCCTTGCATGCAGCCAAACCCAGCACAATCCCCTTCAGAACATACAGTCTCCTGAGAACCAGCATGTGTGGCCCAAACACAAAAACATTAAAAATCTAGCGGACAAAAGTATATGATCCCACCAGTTTCCAGGTCCAACTTAAGAAAAAGGAATTTAAATTTCAGACAAAATAGATAAAATAGTCTTAGTCTTCTTAGCAAATAAAAGATTAACTCGGTAAATCCACTTCAAACAGCAATGTGTAAATATCCTTCCCTGAGATCACCTTTGCTTCAAAGTATACTCAAGCACGTTCAAAACAGAAAAAGGTCCTTTAACTTCTGTTTTTTTAATATAGATATTAGAAAAAAAAAACACTTAAAAAGACGTATGTTTACTTTCTGCTGACCCAGGATGACAGTGCTACTGTGCTATATATACATTTATATACATATATATGTATGTATATATATATATATACACACACATATTTGTGTATGCATATATATATATAAAACACAAAGGTTTATTGAGTCACAAAATGACCAAAACTACAAGGCTCAATTATATAAAAATGATACAAAAAAAAACAAACCACTCGTGGGCATTAGTGTATTTGTAGAATTTTTATGTCTCAAAATAAAGATGTATATGAAATCATAGCACTATAGGTTTAGTTAGCCTTGCAGGAGACCTGCTGAAAACCTCTAGTTTGGGGTGTGGAGTAGGGGGTTAGAGGTGCTCAGGGGGACCATATGCAGTCCTGGGGAACTGAATAGCGTTGGACATATATAAGGCAGGCTATCATACGCAAGACAACTGCCTTACCCCTGTACTATGGCTCCAGCCCCAAGACACAACCATCTCTGAGAAGTATGCAGCCATTGTGATAAAAAGCCAGGGGCTGGAGCGACAGCGCATCGGGTAGGGCTTTGCCTTGCACGAGGCTGACCCGGGTTCGATTCCCAGCATCCTATATGGTTCCCTGAGCACCGCCAGGAGTAATTCCTTAGTGCAAAGCCAGGATTAACCCCTGTGCATCGCCAGATGTGACACAAAAAGAAAAAAAAAAGCTAATACCACAAAAAGATAAATGGGGGGTGGGGGGGAGGGCTGAAGATAAGTACAGCAGGTAAGGTACTTGCCTTGCATGTGACTGACCCAGGTTCAATCTCTGGCACCCTGAGTGGTCCCCCAAGCCAGCCAGGAGTGATCACTGAGCACAGAATCAGGGGTAAGCCCTGAGTACCACAGGGTGTAACCCACAAACAAAACAAAAAATGATAAATGTGGGACAGAAAATCAGGGTTATGATTTCAAGTTAGAAAAACTATTCAGTATCTACTAGTAAGGAGTTAGGGCCAGTTAAGAATGAAACAATATTATTCTTTGTTATGGGTTAATTGTTTGAAAAAAAATTTCAAACATCTGCTAGGCTATAAGAACATGTATTAAGTTGTTTAGGCTTAATTACTCTATAAATGGAAAGACCACAAAGTGCTTCTTTTGACATTGGAAGTACTATGAAAAAAGTGCGCAAAACTTTAAGGGGGCCATGAATTAAGACCTCTCGAAATTTATAGTCCATTTTGCTGGGGGGTGGCGGAGAACAGGAGCCCCCAGCTGAGGTTCTCAGGGCTTACTCCTGCCTCTATGCTCAGGGATCACTCCTGTTGTGCCCAAGGGACTATATGCTGTGCCAGCAATGCCAGAACCAGACTCGGGTCAGTTGTGTGCAAGGCAAGTGTCATACCTGCTGTACTATCAGTCAGGACTCTAGTACATTAAAGAAAAAAAAATTACTAATATAATAGATATATTCTCCAGGACCACTTTTTAAATATCTTGTAGAAAAAGCAAAGCAAAACTTCCAAGGTAACTCAAGCAAGATATGAGGAAGGACTATTAGCTGCCCAATCACAGCGAAATGTCTTAGACAACCAGTCACATGCAGGGCATTAGTAAGCAGAAAATGGCCTGCCTTTCTTTCTGTGAAATTGCCCAGACTTCTCTCTAGAGACTAAGTTCTGTTGCTCAGCTGGGCTAGTAAAACCACCTGGATCAAGGCAACGACCTACCGTCTGCCCCTCGATGGCGGCTCGTTGGCGCCCGAGCACGTCCTGCAGCTGCGTGAAGTGCTGGATGAAGGCCAGCACTTCGGCCTGGAAGCGCTGGGTGTGCACATACTGCACAGAGGCCATCTGGAGGCTCACCCGGGCGTCGTGCTCTCTCCGGAGCAGAGGGTCAGGGCGGCCATACCTAGGAAGAAGGGCCAGACTGTGAGAGCTCGCAGAAAGGTGAGAACTAAAGACAGGGGACCGGAGTGAGAGACCGGGGGAAGGCGCTTGACCTGCAGTGGGCCCTATCTGGGTTCATTCCCAGCATCCCATATAGTCCTCCAAGCACTGTCATGAGTACCCCTGAGCATTGTCTAGTGTGGCCAAAAAACAAAAACAAAATTAAAGAGAATTTGAGTTGGGGCTGGAGCAATAGTACAGCGGGTAGGGCGTTTGCCTTCCACGAGGTCGACCCGGGTTCGATTCCCAGTATCCCATATGGTCCCCTGAGCACACCAGGGGTGATTCCTGAATGCAGAACCAGGAGTAACCCCTGTGCATTGCCAGGTGTGACCCATGAAGAATGAATAAATAAATAAACAAATAAATAAATAGAATTTGGGTTGACTCAGGGGCCTCCTCCAAGAGCAGTGTCACTGCTTTTTTCTTTTGGTTTTCATTTATGTTTTGTTTTGGGGGTTGTATTTGGGCTTGGCTTGGTTTTTGGACCATCCCAGTGGTACTCCTGGCTCTGTACTCAAGGATCATTTCTGGCCATCTCAGGGGACCATAAGGGACACAGGGGATTAAACCTGGTAAAAAGCATACAAGGCAAGCGCCCTAACCCACGTACTATCTCCTGGGCCACTGCAGCAAAACTTTTAAAGTGGCAAACTGCAGTGGGGCTTCACAAGCCAACACAGTGATCCCTTTCTAATCTTCAGCAGCACGGAGGGAAGCTTTCCGCCAAGGTTATAAAGGGGCAGACAACCTTGTGCACTGAACTCGCTCCTGATTCCAGAACTTACTCAGAGCCACTATGGTTCAGACCTGTCATGGGGATTTCTTTTCCATGGCCTTTCAGGAAGAGATTATTCCTGCTCATTATGTTCTGACAAGACATGACAATAAGGATCTGAATAACAGTAAAACCAAAATCATGAAACAAGTAATAAGATTAGGCAACGGGGCCAAGGGATAGAGTTCAGTGGCAGAGTATTTGCCTTGCTGCACTCCATGGGTTCAATCCCCAGCACCAAAGGGGAAAAAAAAAAAAAAACAGGAACAACAAAGTTAGGCAACAGAACCAATATTTCTGGGAGAACTTGCCTTCAAAAATCTTCCTACTTTAGTGAAATACAGGTTAGAATTTTAAAACCAATATCTGAAGATAAATTTGGAAATCTTTACCAGTGGTTTTTAATTTAACAAAGACTAGTGTCATAATATAAATTTTTATATGGGACATAGTCGTTGGGAAAAGAAATTCATGTCTGCTGAACACCTACTAGGTACCAGGCAAAGTTAAGAACTTTATACTAATTATTTATTTTCAGATTCAAACTGCAGTTTCTTTTTTTGTATGCTGAAACCCATCAGATAAAAATAAGAAATTTTTTATCACTCTTCTGCAGATTATTTGTTTTTTAAAAAGTCTATTCACCAGCAAGCATCTTTTTTAAAGCCTTTAAGTATGGGCTCAAAACCTTTAGTGATAAACACTTGGAATAGTAATTATACCTGTGTTTAACTGTTTATACTATTTGAAGAGTATCTGAAGGTCTCAAATGACTTACTTCCCTTCAGAATATAGGACCTTCCATTTTGAAATACTTGTTTTCTTATTCAAACTGTAGTGTGCATTTGAGAGATTTTTGGAAAATGACTGATATTTGAAAAATCACAAACTAATATAATCACATTTGATTTGTTGGTTTGTAAATTTTCTAGTCCTGTTTTTCTATATGTACTCTAAAAATAGCATAGCGAGTAGGGCATTTGCCTTGCACGCAGCTGACCCAGGTTCAATTCCTCCATCCCTCTCGGAGAGCCTGGCAAGCTACTGAGAGTATCCCCACCTGCACGGCAGAGCCTGGCAAGCTACCTGTGGCATATTCTATATGCCAAAAACAGTAACAACAAGTCTCACAATGGAGACGTTACTGGTGCCCGCTTGAGCAAATCGATGAACAACGGGATGACAGTGACAGTGCTACAGTGCTACTCTAAAAATATTTGCAATATTCAAATCTTTAACTTTCCTCCACCCTGGTTTAACTTTTTAAAAACTTGAAAATTTTGTAAAGACTTTATAAAGTCAGTGCCATAAGGCTTACATAATTTTTCTCCCTCATTCTTCTCTACTTCTGATTCTGTTCCTTCTAACTGCTTTAAACTTTGTTACTGATTTTTATTTAATTATTGTAACCTGCTCTGCCAGCTGCTCAACAACCTCTGGGTGCACTCCATCAACCTCATGGAGATAACCTGAGGCCTCAGATGTGCCAGGTGATGCCCAGAGACGCAGGCAGGTGTATGTTCGTCAGTGTGCAGATCGTTACAACATGCCGACCAAAAGCTTACACTCGGTAGACTGGGAACACCTGTAAAGGCGATTAGAAGCTGCCCCAAAAGCCTCCATTCCTCTCAGAGAATCCAGCAAGCTACCGAGAGTATCCCGCCCACACGGCAGAGCCTGGCAAGCTACGCGTGGCATACTTGATATGCCAAAAACAGTAACAACGACGGTCCTCATTCCCCTGACCCTGAAAGGGCCCCCATTATGCCATCAGGCTACACTAGCACGCAACAGGGTCAAATAGAGACATTACCGGCACCCGCTCGAGCAAATCGATGAATAACGGGATGATAGAGTGATATAGTGATACAGAATCAAATTATAGAACCATGGAATCTAATAAAAGAGACAGACAATCAAACTTCTCAGAAAAGTATGACATACTCTTCCTGAAAGAAAAGAAAAGCTCTCTGACCTCTGTCAGAACCGTTTTCTCAACTCTGGTTGAACATTAGAATCAACTCAGCATGAGTACTGCCCCAGACCAGAACGTCCGGAGGCGTGGCAGGTCATCTCTGTTTGCTAAGGGTCAAAAACCACCATCCAAACCTTCTGCCTTTTGGGAAAGTCATTAACACCCACATTGCTTAAAGACAGATACCTTATAAAAATTTCAAATGGAAAGATTCAAGAAAGTTTCAACAAGAAATAAACTATACAGTATAATTTAACACCTCATTTAGCAACTCATTTATCTTTCTCAGGCTGAATCACTCCAGAACTTTTAGAACTAGAAGAAAACAGGTCAAGGGGCTGCAGTGATAGCACATCGGGTAGGGTGTTTGCCTTGCATGCAGCCAACCCGGGTTTGATTCCCAGCATCCCATATGGTCCCCCGAGCACCACCAGGAGTGATTCCTGAGTGCAGAGCCAGGAATAACCCCTGAATATTGCCGGGTATGACCCAAAAAGAAAAAAAAAGGAAACAGTTCAAACAGTCCTCTCAATAGACAGTCAGGAAAAGAGTGATAATGGGGAGTCAGTGACTTTCCTAAGGTCCCACCCTAAGACAGGGAAGAGAGGTCAGCCCACCAGCACAGGAAGTCTCAGGAAGTGCACCAGCCCTTCAGAGCAGATCTACTGTAAATCAGGATTCCTCATGACTATGTCAGATCCATTTTATATAAAAGGTCATATTTCCTAAGAACTTTCCTGTACCGTTTAGCCAGTAAAAATGGGAAACAGGGGCTGGAGAGATAGTATAGAGGATGAGAGCATTCATCTTGCATATGGTCAACCTAGGATTGTTCCCCAGCACTCCCCTGAGCACAACCAGGAGTGATTCCTGAGCCAGAGTCAGGAGTAAGCCCTGAGCATCGCCAGGTGTGCCCCCAGCCTCCATTTTCGTTTTTTTTGTTTTTTGTTTTGTTTTGTTTTTTTGCTTTTTTGGGTCACACCCGGCAATGCACAGGGGTTACTCCTGGCGGTGCTCAGGGGACCATATGGAATGCTGGGAATCGAACCCGGGTCAGCCGCGTGCAAGGCAAATGCCCTACCCGCTGTGCTATCGCTCCAGCCCCCAGCCTCCATTTTCACCCAAAAAAGTGAAAGTGAAACTGTCACTGTAGAGATAGGTCAAAAGACTGAAGCACAAGTCTCCACGGTCACCCCATCCCCACCAGAACACACACACATACACACACACACACACACACCGCACCCCCAGGAGCAACCCCTGAGCAACAATGTTCAGTGAGAAAAGTGTAGGTTCTTACTTGAAAGTCTGAAAGATGAGTGCCTCGTCCCCGCTGGTAGTGAAGCGCTCTCTGTAGAACTCTCCGTGGGGCGTGAGGTCACTCAGAGACAGGCTTCCAATGCTCCCCTGGGAGGCCAGGTCTCCTTCTAGGGGGTTAAAAGCAGAATACAATCTTATCTACCTTTTTTTGCCACATACTTTATATAGCCTGGGGAAAAAAATGGATGTAAACATGCCTCAGACTTTTCAACAGTCAAATTAAATGTCAAAAGCAAATTTTCATAGTCTAACACACCCAGGAAAATAGTTTATACATTATTTCCAAGAGTCTCAATGCAGACGTCAAAAAGAAGACAAATAATACTGCCATGTCACACCTGAAATTTTACAAGGGAAAAGATATTTAATGCATACAACATTTAATGAATAAAGGATTTTCAAAACCAGAAATATTATCTCTTTCAAGATTACTGAGACCATTTATTCGTGAAGTACCAAAATATCAGGTCTGTTTATTGTACTATGGATAAGATAATAAAAGAGAAAATGTCAGAAATATATCAAGTGTTCAATAACCATAAATGGGTTTTAGTGTGATTTAATAATTTAGATCAGGACTTCTCGTTCCACTCATATAATCCAGCTCTCCACATGAGAAATTTTTACATGATCCTAGGTCTATAAAATATGTATACAAACCAAACATTTACTGAAAACAAACCACAAATTTATTTTAAAACAAATTTCTCACAACCTCCACATTTGGTTACATGACCTCATATGGAATTCAGAAACTAAAAACTCTGAACGAGAAAAATGGATTAACAGGCTGCAGTACATATTTTGCATGCAGAAGCACCAGGTTCAATTCCCAGCACCACAAGTTCCCCTGATCAAAGCCAGAAGCAATCTAGAGCACCAAGTCAGGAATTGCTCCACAACATGACTAGGTATGTGGCTCAAAAATACACAATACAGCAACAACTAGGATCTAGAAGACACTACAGAGATAAAGTTAAAATTCTGCTATGATGCAATGTAGTACTAAGAGGCAGGTAGGACAAAGAAGGGGTGAAACATGCACAGAGTCAGGAGGGGAACCTCCATGAATCATTATTGACATGGTGTAGATGCTGGGAGGGTCTAAACAGCTGCTTCTGTAAAATGGATTTTACCATCATAACTAGCATCACAGAAGAACAACTAAAGTATGTCTCCATATGGCACACCAGTTCTCCCAACGAATGGGAGACACGTATTGATTATCTGTTTGTCACAGGTGCAGAGGGACTAGGGGTGCAAAGCAGGTCCTCTATCACTACAACCCTGGTGACACAGTTAGAAAAAAAGCAGCTTAGAAAAAAGAGCTCAAACTTCACCCAACTATAAAACTCCAGCTCATCTAATAGAGAAATGCTTATAAATTTATGCCAGGCAAAAAATAATAATAATCTCAATTTCAGAACACTCTTCCCAAAAGTTTTCTCTCACCACAACCATTATCTGTGCCTTGTGTAATCCTCACCTCATTCCCAGTTGCTTAAGAAATTGTGTTTTCTTCACCTTTATTAATCCCTCTTATTTGAACTTACTATAACTGGTCACTTGTATTCCACTAAGAATTCCAACATACAATTCCAACATACAATCAATCTCCTTAGAAAGAATGCCAGCCCAGCTGTGCTGCCAGATTCTCCTACCTAAAACCATGCCCTCTTCTGGCATCCCTTACTGAAGATCATAAAAAGATGGAGTGAACGTATGCTCTGGTTGCCCAGAGATGGTGTGTGATATATGCTGAGGTGTCATGATAAAGGATGCTCCATTCCAGCCTCAAAAATATCGCAGAGGCGGCGGCATGGCGACTGCCATCTTTTAAAGCCCACTAAACTGAGGTATGAGCTGGCAGTGACAGGGCACTCGAGAGATCTCAGGATGGGGGGGGGTGATACCAACACCACTTTCCGCCCAGACGAGACCCCGAGTGGCCCCACAAGAACGCCTACTCAACTCCTGAATGACCATGATCCCAGAGGCCCACTAATTTTGGAACCCAGCGTCCTCTTGCAGAAATGCCTCTAGACTGTGAACTAAGCTACGGCCCCATGCCACCCCAGGAGGGGAAAGGTTTTTTTCTCTCAGCCTTTCCTTTTGGTGGCAGTGGCATGGTGACGGCCATCTTTTAGAGCCCACTAAACAGAAGTACGAGCTTGCAGTAACGCAACTTCTGGCAGAAATTTCTCTGGACTTAATTACTAAAATACCAGAAATCCAAAACCTCATATGCTCTTCTCAGCAATGGAAAACAAATTATCAAATGATGCCTTTTCGGCAGGTCTGATTGTTGGGGGAAAATTCCAAATAATAATAGTGTCTTTTCTGTTGAAATATTGAATGTAATCAAAGTAAAGAGTAAAGTGAAAATCATCAGCCACACAAGGGGGGATGGGGTGGGGATGGGAGGTAGACTGGGGTTCTTGGTGGTGGAACATGTGCACTGGTGAAGGGATGGGTGTTTGATCATTGTATGACTGAGACTTAGACCTGTAAGCTTTGTAACTTTTCTCATGGTGATTCAATAAAATACATATATATTGTAGAGTTTATTAAGAGAGAGAGAGAGAGAGAGAGAGAGAGAGAGAGAGAGAGAGAGAGAGCCAGAGAGTAGTCCAGATATTAAGGACTACTTAATATTGCCTTGCATGCAGCCAACCCAGGTTTGAACCCTGGCACCTGATATGGTCCCTGGAGCACTGACAGGAGTGATCCCTGAGTACAAAGCCAAGAATAAGCCCTACAAGTCACTGGGCATGGTAAAAAAAAAAAAAAAAAGAAAGAAATATAGAGACAGGGCAGAGAGATAGTGGGGGATTAAGGCACTTGCCTCACTGTGGCTGCCGCCAGTTTGGTCCCTGACACACTGCGGTTCCCAAGCATCTCAGGGAACACTGGCCCGCCCTCCAGCAGAGTTGGGAGTAGGCCCTGAGCACCACCAGATATGGCCCAAAAAAACAAAACAGAACACAGATAGTGTCAGGGGCCCACCCCAGTCTACAGAACCAGATTCTTAGCAGGGACAGGGAAGGTTGTGGTGTTTTAAATTGTTGCCAGGATGATCATGTTCCAGTCAGTGGTTAGGAGACACCACTGCAACAGCCACGGTCAGATCAACAGCTACAATCCAGTCACTAATGCACACCTTACTTAGCATGTGCAGACAATCAGACTGAGGAGAATAACATTCCAATTCTTACCAGATTGGAACCAAAAACTAAATAAAAGAAACAATTCTTAACAGATTTTGCAAATTTGATATTTTTCCCCCACTTACCAATCATTTCCAGGTGTGCCACTAATTTGGACACATTTGCTTTGGCAAGCTCACAGGTGGTCTTATTCAGCACAAGAGAGAGGGAATGAACCTAGAAATACAGATGATAAAAGAAGGCACATATTAGTAGAAGAAAAGAACTTTCAGATTTCAAACAGCAGAAAAAAATCCGAAAGATACTGGAAGGTCGGGGAAATCTCAAGGTAAGTCTGTGTTGATGTCAGTGTTTTTGGTTTTCTTAGTCAAACTATTATAGAGGAGAGGAAAAAAAAAAAAAGACGATCTCTCTGGCAATCTAAAACCCACGTTCTATCAAAATAAATAAATAAATAAATAAATAAATAATAAAACCCACATTCTACTTTTTTGGTTGTTTCTTTGCTTTTGGTTTTAGGGCCATATCCAATGGTGCTCGGGGGTTACTCCTGGCTCTGTGCCCAGGGACCACTCCTGGCGGTGCGCAGGGAATATATGGGATGCAGAGGATTGAACATGGGTCGGCCATGTGCAAAGTAAGTGCCCCACCTGCTGTACTATCACTCCAGGCCCTAAAACCCAGGTTCTGTGGTACATAACAGCCTTATCTATTCTTTGCCAATGAAATTTTTTACACTGAAAAGCATTTTTCTCAAGGGCAGGAGAGAGAGTACAGGGTTAAGGCACTTGCCTTGCATGTACACTTCCTAGCACCACATATGGTTCCCCAAGCAGAGTCAGGAGTGACACCTCAGCAGAATCAGGAACTAATTAATGGTCCCTGAGTACTGCCAGGTGTGGGACAGAACTCAAAAAAAAAGAAAGGGAAAGAAGGATTTCTCATTTTTACATCACCTTTAATACTATGCCATTCTATAATACTCAAAGATTAAGTCAAATCCAACTAAGAAAGTTACCAAAGCAAAATGATACAGAAGATTAATGTCTCTGAATAAAAATGTAACAGAAAACTATTGTCAAACTGGAGATTCACCTAGGAATCAAATTTTCTCTTTTTTGGGTCAGAGACTGCTCGACAGGATGAAGTGAAGGCTTTGCAGGTGAGAGGCCTGATTCTGATCCCGAGCACTGCATCGTCCCCTGAGCGCCTCTACAAGCAGTACTCTGCACGCAGCCCTGAGCTCAAACCTAAGCACTACAGGGTATGGCCCAAAGACAAAACAAACAAAAACAAAAATTCTCTCTTTCCAAGAGACTACTGTAAGTAAAAGAAAACCAAACCCTCTACCACGTAAACAGCGGTCACTGTATCAAACAAATCCTGTAGTGTAATCTCTTCATACTGAACTACTCGGGGACATGTGGAGGAATGGGTGAGGCAGGGACCTCACCAAGCAGCCACCACTAGGACAGGGGAGGGGAGGAGCAGAGAATGAAATTAGTCCTGAACGTCCACTCTGAACACGAAAACCATGCCGCACTCCCTCTTATCTTTAGTACCTCCCATAATGCAAAAGTTATAAAAAAAAAAAAAATAGGAAGCAAAATTAGGATACAAACAAATCCAGAACGTGGGACACCTCTACAAGACACTGATCCTGTATCTACAAACTGCACAGGGGAGAGAAATGGGTTGAAGATGTGGGGTGTTTTGAGTTGGTTTCATCAACAGAGATAAAGAACACTGATAGAAAATAGAAAAAAGTGAACCCTACTTGAATCCCAATTCAGAAGATTGCTAAGTTACTTAATTTTCCTTGTTTCTTTAGATGAGAAAACTATGGCTCTGAAAAGTAACATATTTCACTCAATTGTCAAAGACAGGATGTTTCCTAAACAATTCATTCCTCTACAATTCACCAGTAAAAGGACAGTTTGAAGACCATAAGGGAAATCTGATTATGGATTGGCACATATTACACAATACCACAAATTCTTGCTAATTAGATGTGAAAAAGCATAATCTTGTGTGAAAAGTGTGCACAAAGTTTAGAAATACTTAAATATTAAAGTAGAAGTGAAATGATACCTCTGGAACTTCAAAAATACATGATATTGGGATATTATGTATCCCAAAAGTACTTGAAAGAATAAAAGGAATAAAGTGAATATGACCAATCTCATGGGGTTGAATATACCAATAGAATAAATTCTATTCACGGTATGCTTGGGGCTGGAGCGATAGCACAGCGGTTGGGCATTCACCTTTCACACACCGACCCGTGTTCAATTCCTCCGCCCCTCTCGGAGAGCCCCGCAAGCTACCGAGAACATGGAGCCCGCATGGCAGAGCCTGGCAAGCTACCCATGCGTATTGGATATGCCAAAAACAGTAACAATAAGTCTCTCAATGAGAGACATTACTGGTGCCCGTTCGAGCAAATCGATGAGCAACAGGATGACAGTGACAGTGACACGGTATGCTTGAAACCCCAAATTTTTTCAAACTCTTTCGAAAAACTGAGTGGTTGCTGGGCATGTATGTACATGGTCTCTGGTCCCACGAAACCAGCTACCTCTACTTCTGCAAAGCCCCGAGGACTCTCCACATCCAGTCCACAGATACCCTAAGGCAGATCACTCAGTTCATTCTTGTTTCATGACAGACATGAGAACAGATGCAGACACAGAAGTCCAGAAAAACAAGTCAAGCCTCATCAGTGCCCTTCATCTGACAGGTCTTGAAGCACTCACTGCATAGCCATTCACTCACGTACACAGCAAGAGTGAGAAATCTGGGCCTTGCCCAACTCCTTCCATTTCCAGAGGAAAGGAAGGGCTGACCTCCTGTCAGCTTGGGAACTACAAAAGAGGCAACCAGATAAAGCATGTTCTTCCTCCTGACCTGCCTCACAGGAAGGGCAAGTCCAAGGGGCTAAGAGCAAGAGGCAGGAACTTCAACCCTGAAGGCAGGCAGATGCAACCAGCCACTGGTGGCCAGGGGTCTGTGGCCTACTACACCCCCAATGGTGGATCAAATGTAACTGCTTCCATCTCAAGTCACATGTCACCATCCCATTCAACTATTCACAGTGAGTTCCAAGGATGGCATCAAGCACAGTGAAAAGAGCAGCAGGTCTCCTCTGAGAAATGAGTCTGTGACACATGGGGAAGGGCTCCCTTACATCAACTCAGTGAGCCCCACAGCCTGACCAGGAGGTACGACTGAACACCCTCAGTTTTCAGATGGAGAACATGTGGGAGAAAGAGGCTAAACCATCTGTTAGTGGCCACAAAGCTGGACGGTGGCAACACAAACCCAGGACTCCAAAGCAGCCAGACCAACTCTGGAGACTCCATTCTAAACAGCTGGACTGCTGGCCTCAATCATCACTGAGAATGTTCCGGGTGGGTGGGGGCATGGTGATAAAAATCCCCATTTTGACACAGCGACTACTATGTGCTAGTGGTTTTCAACCTTTTTTCGCCTGTGGATGGCCAACAGTCTGCCCACTGAGGGTTGAAAAACAGTTAAGCAGCAATAACTTTTCCATTGCCTGTTTCCATTATTGACCAGTTAAGCAACAATAGCTTTTCCAGGGGCCAGAGGAAATTTCTGTGACCAGCACTGGGCCACAAGTGGTGGCTGGAAACCACTGTGCGATGAGCATGACCTCATTTAGCTCAATGAGGTGAAGGAAGAGGAGAAAACTGAAGCTCAGTAAAACTAAGTCCACTGAATTAAACAGCCCAAAGGAAAGACAAGACGTCACTTAAACCATTTCCTTTTCCTGCCTTCCAGTGGAATGTGTCCTGAAATCTTTCTTGACATACTCAGTCTACCCTCAGTGTCGGACACTGGGGAGATTTCCCAATGGCTCCCCTGCAGGAAACCCGATTTTGCCAGCGGGAATACGCAAGAACATAAATCAAAGGGGGTGATACCTTGAGATCCAGCTTGGTATTGACTGGGTCCTGAAGCTCTGACTCTATGAAAGCGCTTGATTCTGACTTCACATTCTGGAGAACATCCTCGGTGGGGGCCTTCATTGCATGGTTGTCTGCCGTGGAGCCAATTCCAAAGAAATCCAGAATCACCACCCAGGTTTGCAGTGTGATCAGCACATCCAAGCAGTTAAAATCAACATCAATGTTGCGATTAATCCGGTTGTAACTTGACAAGAATTCTGGATGTTTCTTATCCACCAAGAATATATTGATATGGACCAGGGAATCATCAAATTTACTCCTTCCCGTAAATATCTTAGGCTCATCTATTGATGGTGAAGGCGGTGGGGTCACGGGACAGTCCTTGTCTTGGACTTCCTTCTGTTTCTTCCGGGAGGTCGAGGTGGGTCTCTGATATAGCTGGAAAACATTAGCTACTTCTTCCATATGTGAAGGGAGAGATCGTGGCATCTCGGGATACTCTGCATTGGACACTGAAGGGCAAGACTGAGAAAGATACTCTTTTTGGGTCAAACTAGATGGCTTAGGGGCTCCCCGAGACACCATCAGGTTTTTATACTTGGAATCGGGATTTTTCTCCAACAAGTCTTCCATCAGCAGAGAGCGCAGGGCAATCTGAATGGATAACGTCTGTGGATGGTCTTTATTGAATTCCACCTCAAAATCCTGGAATTTTAAGCTCACAAGACCCTGGGCCCCCAGAGTCAGATCTCCACTGAGCTGAACTTGAAGCTCAGATATACAAAAGTTGGCTTGAACTTGAGTAAAGGATTTGACTTCCTTCACAGACAAGGACTTTTGAGAAGAATTAGAAAAACTGGAGTGGCTGAACAATCCATTCTCCTTCCTGTCAGAGGAAGACTCTCCACAGATACTGACGGAAGGCAGAGGAGAATTAGGGCAAGGGGAGGCAGCAGGACTGACTGGAAACTTATTCAGATCTTCACTATACACGAGATTGTCCAACGTCTGCAAAACCTGCTCATATACATGCTTTGCTAACACCACCTGCATTCAAAGAGAAAAATTTCGTTATTCTATTGCTGGGTAGGGGGCCCAAGCAGTACTCAGGGGATCCTGGGGCCAGCTTTGGTGGAACTTGGTCTAGCCATGAAGGCAGGATGGTTTAATACTAGACTAGGGCCTGGAGATGCAGTGCTGCTCAGGCCCAGTGGTGTTCACAGCCACCAAGGACACACATGATGCTGCTGGAGGCCTCCAGGGGTACACCTGGTAGAGCTCTTGGAACCACCAATACCTGAGATGGGATGGACTAGAAACAATGGGCAGTGATGGGAAGTTTTTGTACTTTGGTGGTGGTAGAGGAGCAGTAAGAAGCGCATTTTATACCAAGAGCAAAAACTAACCCTGCTGTGGCAGGTAGAAGTTCAAAGGGACAGTGCCCATCTTTACAAGCAGATGGCCCGGCTTCAATTCCAAGCACCATGTGGTTCCTCCAGGACTATAGGATAACCCAGCAACATGGAAGAGCACTGCTGGGTATGGCCCAGAAACAAAAAGAAATAAAATAACACTACTGTAAATTAAGAACTTCAATAATAATAACAATAATAATAATAATAATAATAATAAAAAGAAGAAGAAGAATAGAAAGTCAATATAGTCCAATAGAATTCACATGGGGGTAGGTTGTTTTGGAGTCACATTCAGTGATGTTCAGGAGTTACTCATGACTCTGCATTCAGGAATCACTCATGGCAGTGACGAGAGGACGATATGGGATGCCAGGGACCAAACTTGGTCAGCCATGCGCAAGCAAACATCTTACTTGTTTGAACTATCACTCCAGCCCTTCACAAGGTACATTTAAGGTAAAAAATGATCCTAACAGCTACTGACAAGACAAAAGCTTAGCCAAGAAAGAAAAGCTTTGGGAACGTTTTCTCATGCCCAGAACTGTATCCAGTACCTGTATTCTGTTAACAGGGCTTCAGATCACTCCAAAGCGGCAACCAGACAGATTAGTGATGAAGGCTTTGTCCTCTGTCTGCAGAACTGCAGGTCCTTGATGTTTTCTTGTGTGTGTGTGTGTGTGTGTGTGTGTGTGTGTGGTTTTTTGGGCCACTTCCGAAAGTACTCAGGACTTACTCCTCCTATCTCTGTGCCCTTGATGTTTTCTAACATAACAAACACTCTCTCCTCTAACCCCAGAAAGATCAGGAAAACTGGAATTTTTGAGGGATAAATATATACACATACACATGAAAAAAAGTAACTTCTGTTCTAGCCCTGTTTTATTTCAAACAGGGCAAGTCCAATTTTCCCAGAAAGAGTCTGACAACATGGGCTGGAGTGACAACACAGCAGGTAGGGTGCTGGCCTTGCACAAAGCCAGCCCGGGTTCAATTCCAGCACCTCATACGGTCCAGGAGTGGTCCCTGAGAACTGAGCCAGGAATAAGCCCCGTGTACTGCCAGGTAGACCCAAAACAAAAAGGTTTAAAAATGTAATGAGAAATTATATCCTCCTGGAAGAGACTGAACTTTTACACAATAATTTTCCCCATACTTAAATGGCAACAGTTTCTTTTAACTCATCCTCAACAAGAAGATGAACAAGACTGACTTCCTAGTGACAAAACGACATAATAAAAGGATGCCAGGGTCAGAGAGATAGAATCCTGATCTATCCCACTACCAGAAACAATCCCTGAGCACGGCCCCTAAATACCATCAGATGCAGCCCAAAAAACAAAACTGATTCTCAATTAAAAATTAAGAAAACTGAAAAAAAAATTAAGGAGATCAAAGAAAGAAATAATAGAGTGGGTAGGATCTTGCACAGAGCCAGTCTAGATTCAATCCCCAGCAGATGGTAGCCTGAGCACTGCCAGAAGCAAGCTCAGAGCATCACTGGGTATGGCCCCATGCGAAAACAGATAAAATTGGGGGGTGGAGGGAAAGTAAAATTTTTTAAAAATTTTAATTAAATTTTAAACACAGGCTGGAGAGATAGCACAGGGGTTATGGCACTTGCCGTGCACATGACCAACCCTTCAGAACCACATACGGTCCCCCCTCCACCACCAGGGGAACTCCCTGAGAACCAGTCAGCTGTGAAAAGGGCAGAGTATGACCCCAAAAACAAACTAACAGATTAAAAGAATTCCATATTTACTGGAACACATTACTGCAACAGTAATATGCATTAACAATTTCTCTGTGAATTTATTTTCCTGCTAACATTTTCTACAAATACATAATAAAATATAAAAATATGTTGTTTCAATTCTACTTACACAAAAATCAGGCAGAGGCTCACTTACCTGAACTGGGTTGACAAACTTTCCTTCGATCTTCATGATGCTAGAAGTTCCCAGGTCATCTGGACTAAGGGAGAACGTTAATTCCGATTCTCTCTCTACAGGGATCTTTTCCAGTTTAAACTGAATGGTGGTGTTGTTTAGGATGTGAAAAGCTGGCATGAGAGAAGAAAGTTGTGACAAATCAGAATTTCTGATCCTTGCTGTATTAAGAATGGTGTATATGCAAGAGCTCAAAGCTGACTCTCAGATTAGAAGGCGGGCGGGCATGGCACCTGGGGGCTAGGTCTGTTTGGTTTTGCTTTGTGGACTTGTGGAGAACTTTTTTGGTTTGGGGGCCATACATGGCAATCCTCAGGATTACTCCTGGCTCTGTACTCAGGAATTACTCCTAGTGAGGCTAAGGGGATAGAACCTGAATTGGCCGACTGCAAGGCAAGCATCCTACCCACAGTGTTCCTGGCAACTATGTCTGAATTATGATCACCAGCCCAAGGCCAAATCTCTTAGAAGCAGAGGTATGTAGCACTGTCACACTGTGTCCCATTGTTCATCAATTTGCTTGAGTGGCACCAGTAATGTCTCCATTGTGAGACTTGTTGTTACTGTTTTTGGCATATCGAATAGGCCACAGGTAGCTCTACTATGTGGGCGGGATACTCTCGGTAGCTTGCTGGGCTCTCCGAGAGGGACGGAGGAATCAAACCCAGGTCAGCTGCATGCAAGGCAAACACCCTACCCGCTGTACTATCGTACCGCTGTACTATCGTATAAGATAAACATATACACCAAAAGCAGCAATATTTTCAAAACATGTACCATTCTATGATGGGGACAAGTAGGGTGCTTGCCTTCCACTCGGCCAACCAGGTTCTATCCCCGCATTCCATATGTCCCCACACACACCCCACACACCCCCAGTATTGTCAGGAGCAACCCCAGAGCATCACTGGATGTGGCCCAAAAACCAAAAAACATCGAGGGAGGGAGGGAGGGAAGGAGGGAGGGAGGGAGGGAGGAAGGAAGGAAGGAAGGAAGGAAGGAAGGAAGGAAGGAAGGAAGGAAGGAAGGAAGGAAGGAAGGAAGGAAGGAAGGAAGGAAGGAAGGAGGAAGGAAGGAAGGAAGGAAGGAAGGTAGGTCAGTCCTATACTAAAACTTCTCTCCACACCCCATATTGGCATCTCCCAAACCAAAGTGCTCATCCTTACCCCACTTTCAGATATAGACTAATCTTACTGGACTAAATCAGAATAAAGGACAATGCAATATTAGTTCTAAGACAGGGTTGGGAAACCATTTTTCTGCCAAGAGCCATCTGGATATTTATCACTTTATTCATGGACCAAGCAATACAGGCAGACAGGCCGCCAGCAGCCAGCTAGAAGCATCGTGTTTGTGCCATCCTGGACCAGGGCCAGACCACATGGTTTGACATACCGCCTGTGGGCCACCATTCTCCACCCTATACTAAGAGAACAACTTTTGTGCCAAGCAGAGAAAGCAATCTTTTGGTAAATATGTAAGTAAACCATTGAACTGAAATATGAGAGCCACTGAAGCAAACATTCTCAAAAGCATTCATTTTTTGACCAATAAAATCATGCTTTCTGCAGATGTCAAAACTAATAGATTGAATGATTTGGTTTCAGTTGATCAGATCCAGAACAAAAATACAAGCACTTTTATTACTTAAACCCTAAACCAACCCAGTATAGAAGATGGCAGAATAGAGTAACTTCTTCACGCTAAATTTCCTCTTCTTTATTTTTTACATACTTCTAAATTTCATATTCTAGTACTCCCTCCAGCTGTCTTGGATTGTAAATATTTTACTAAGAAAGATCCACAGATTAGAAATGAAAAAAATCATACATACCTGATTAAATGAAATCATAATCTGGGGCTGGAGCAATAGTACAGTCGGAAGGGCACTTGCCTTAAGTGTGGCTAACCGGGGTTCAATCCCCAGCATCCCAGATAGTTGCGTAAGCACTGCCAGGAGTGTTTCCTGAGTGCAGAGTCAGGAGTAACCCTTGAGCACCAGCAAGTGTGGCCCCAAAACAAAACCAAACATATTCTATCAGTCTATCCACTAAAGCACCCCTATGAAGGAGCACTGACTAAATTTCAAAGAGTGTCACTTAAAAAAAAAATCATTTAATTTTGCCAAACACAGAAACGAGTGGAAAAAAGCTGCAAATATATCAACCTAATATGGAGCATCTTATTAAAGATCTATTTCAAGCTCTTAAATGTTAATTGGGGGATAATTCCCAAAAAAGAAGTGCTTTTGTTGTTTTAGGCACAGCTGTGCTGGGGGTAGAAGGAAGCATCAGAACACACTTGGGTAACTTCGGCAAGGCCAGAAATCCAACAACACAGACCTGACAGCTGTTTGCTCTGCACAGAGCTACCTCCTTGGCCGGGGCGTTGGTATCTTTCAACAAAAAAATAGAACAGGAGTTGGGAGACTCCTCCAACTGTTCATGTACCAGATCCAGGCACAGCATGCTCCCCCAAGCACTGAGGCAGGAGGAGCCTCTGAGCACTACCAGTTGTGGATCCCCAAACCAAAAGAAACAAATAAAGGTACCCACTGCTGCGCTGGGACTCAGCGGCAAAAAGCACCTGACTTGCAAGCATGAAGCCACGATCCAGCGCCACCTCCCAGCCAAGCACAGGCCCCACACACACCAGTCTCTGCTGCCTGGGACCCGCAGGGCAATAGTGTGCAGCCTCCAGCACACTGTCAGGAGTGTGCTGGCCCCACAACTCAAGTGTGTAACTCCCAGCAAGGACCTAACCGTGAGATATTCGAGCCCCGCCAAGCATCCATGAGACCTCCCAGTCATGGGGACAAGAGCAGTGGGGAGGGTTGTGCGCTCCTCACCTTGACCTCTATGCAAAGATTCAAAGAAATCATGTCGTGTGAACTGGGCTTCCTCCTGGCTACTGACACTGGCGGATCCAGAAGGAGGGCAAAAGGTCCGACTTACTTCAGATGCAGCACCCTCTCTGCCTGCCAACTGGGTGCAATTCAGAGAATATAACTTAATGTCCTTGATTTCCACCTGCAGGCGGTCGCTTCTGGATTCATCCTCTCCCGCCACGAAATTCTGGATGAAGATCTGGCCCAGGTGTCCCACCAACAGCTCAGGACTCCCAGGTTTCCGAGGGATGGAAACAACTGGAGATTCAATGTTGATGTTCAAGATCAGCTTGACAGTGTCTGAATGAGGGGCAGCCAGATCAAAGCCATAGATCTCATTTTCTTCCAAAGACACAGATTCCCTCGTCTTCCGTGGTGTTTCAAAGAGCGACACCATCTCGCTGTACTCAGCCGTCTTGGTGGCGAGCACTGTGGTGACTCTGGTGGCTGCGCTTTTCAGCATACTTCGAAAATTTTCCTCCAGCTCATCCATGGACAATGTCAATTCCTTCAGAAACTTAGCAGAGTGATTGTAATGCAGGGAGGCCATCCTCAGGTTGAGAAAACATTCCTGCTTCGACTTCTCCACGAAGGTGAAGCTCAGCGCTTCGGTGAGGGCTGCATCTTCCATTCGGACAGATTCAAAGTAGCTGATCCCGCTGACGAGGTTTTCATAGCCAATGGAATTCCCAATGCTGACAACATACTGGTTCTTAATATTATCCTGTGTCAGATCCATGAGCTGCAGGCAGCCAAGAGAACCACTCATGTCAAATGCGCTGCCCATAGAGACGTTGACTTTGGTGCCACCTATACTAGCAGTTGCGATTTTCCTGCCATATTTTTCTCCATTTGCCATTCCCACGGTCCGAAGGAGCAATAAATTAAGCCTGTGGATCTCCACAGCAACCTCGGTGTTCTGTTCGTACGTGGACTGGTAAGTTCCTTCTTCCCTAAAGCTTCTTTCAAGATCAGTCATCAAAGGCTGAGGGCTCAGATCATCTTTTTCCTTGGGAAATGATTTTTGAAGGAAACCAATCAGCTCCACGATTGTCTCCGGGTTGAGGATAATGTCCAAATTATTCACCTGTAAGGAAATCACCTGGAGGGTGCTGTCCAAGTTCATTGATGGACACTCGGAACTCACAAACTGATATTCTAACTTAATGAGGGATTCTTGTTCTTTGCTGAGAACTGTGTCAAGTGCAAGGCTAGCAGCCGATCGGTGGTTCAGAGTAGCAGCAACGGACCCAGAGACAGGAGACTGGGCTCTGCTGTCCAGGAGGCTTCCTGTTGGAATATCAAAGCTCAGGTTCTTATGTGAGGCCATCAAAAGGTCAAAGTCAGCACCATAGGTCTGCATGGTGTCCACTAGGAGCAGACCATGAACTGTCAAGGAGACTTCAGCATCGTAAGGCCTCTTCACAAAGTGAGCATTGGTACCAAACACCTTGAGCACAGAAATGTACCGGCCATTGCTCTCGACACCAAGCTGCATACAGTTGACCTTAAACTCAGCCAGGAGGAGCTGGGATTCCACCAGAACCTCCCGCGTGTGCTGCTCCAACATCACGATGCTCTGGGTCAGGTTCATTACTGAGTCCTGCAAACTTCCCCGCTCGACCTCTTGGGGGAAGATCTTCTCTTTAATCTGAGTGTCAGAAGTCTTCATCTCTGGGGTGGCCAGGAGAGCAAAACAGTTCTTTAGGGCAGATATTTTATCTTCATTGATGTGGATTTTCAAGTCTGGTAGATTGCCTGAGAGCACAGCTCCAGGGTACTTGGGATCGGAAGTATAAATCAAGCGACGTTCTAATTGGAGGTGAACGTTAAATTTTTCGACCACGTGGGTTGGCCCCACATCAATATCCTGCACATGCTTCCAATTGTCCTTCACGTGCCCCACCATAATCTGAAGGTCCAGGAAAGACAGGGAGTACCTCTCATACATCTTTGTGCTCATTAAATGGGCCTGGAGCTGCTCCTCGCTGAATTCAACTCCAGGAAACGGGGGAGTTTTCTCCCCACTGCTGCCACTGGTCTCAGGAGGTGGGGTGTTAGTGGGTGTGGCAAGCGGGGTTTTATATTCATCATCACTGAACTGGTTCTCTTCTGAGGTCGACCCATCCCCACTTTTCCTCTTGGAGTCATCTGCAAATCAAAAAGAGAAGACTCAAATGTCGTATTTCAGGGTCAGAAGATGGTACAGCAGTCACAACAAATGGGCCCACGTTTGATCCCTGGTACCACACAATCAGCAGGGTGACTGATTGTCCTTGGCATCTCAAGCAGTCCATGGCATCTCAAGGCCTGAGCAGCACCAGACCACTGGGCCTGAGCAACCAGTCTGGTTGGCAGGATATCTCCAGGAGAGGCATCCTGAGTCCCCTGATGACTGCTTGAGGTATTACATACACACCAAAAAAATGGACATAATCCAAAAGACAGAAAGCAAGTGCTGAGCAGATAAAGACAAAAAATACTATCCAGCATAAATGGCTGTTGTGAAAGTAAAATGGTGCCACCATTTGGAAAAGGATCTGACAGTTCCTCAAAATGCTAAATTTAAAGTTACCATATGACCCAACAATGCTACATTGAAGCATACCCAAGATAATGGTAATATATCTATATAAAAGCCTAGACAAGAATATTTGGGGCCAGCAATAGAGGACAGCAGGCAGGACACTTGTCTGATTCAACCCTAGTTCAATTCCTAACACTGCTTATGGTTCTCTCAAGTCCCACCAAGAGTGATTCCTGAGCACGGGGCCAGGAGTGAGCCCTTTAGCACCTCTTGAGTGTGGCTCAAAACAAAACAAAAATAAAACAAAAGAATATTCATAGAGGCATTACTCAAAGTAGCTGAAAAGCAGAAACAACCCATCTACTGTTACATTTCACAAATGATAGGTAATGGCATATTTAAACAAAGAGAGATTATTCAGTCATAAATAGGAAGTAAGTTCTGATATGCACTACAACCGGATGAGCCTTGAAAACACCATGCTCAGTGAAAGAAGTCAGAAGAAAACATGCCACAGATTGGAAGAAAGGGGTACAGCTCAGCAAGACAGTGCTTACCTTGCATGTGTGAGGCCCTGAGTTGTCAACCCCAGGGCCGGGAGTGAGGGAGGGTGAATAAATTTTAAAAGATGTTCTTTGAGGAGCCAAAGAGATAGTACAGCGGATAGAGTGCTTGTCCTGCATACAGCTGACATAGGATGGATGCCCAGCTGCCCGTATGGTCCCCTGAGCACTGCCAGGAGTAATTCCTAAGCACAGAGTCAGAAGTAAGCCCTGGGCACCACCTGGTATGGGCGCTCCTCCCACAAAAAAAAAAAAAAAAAAAAGAAGTTCTTTGAATTTTTTTGTTTGTTATGCTTTACTTATCTGAGAGAGAGAGACAGAACTACCAAACTTTATTTTCAGGACTTCAAATTCATACACTCTACCTTGGGTATTGGTCAATAGCATTCTTCCTAGATCCACAACAACCAACACAGGGTTCTTGAACTTGAAGTCATCTGGAAAGATCACCTGAGGGGCGGAAATATCGAGTCGCATGGTCCACCGTTTACTCTCCTCCTGTAAAAAATAATAAACTTCAGGTAAACAATTTTGACTGCAGCTATTGAACCTGGACAGTTCTTCAGCTGGGGTTCAAGTCTCTTGAGATGGTCAAACTATGCTTCAGGTTAAAGAATGACTTACTGATGTATAGTATCAGAACAAAAACCTCAAAATACCACATTCCGGCTAAAAGGCACATGAAAAAATGCTCCTCATCACTAATCATTAGGGAGATGCAGATCAAAACAACAATGAGATACCATCTCACACCACAGAGACTGGCCCACATCCAAAAGAACAAAAGTGACCGGTGTTGGCACGGATGTGAGGAGAAAGGGACTCTCCTTCACTGCTGGTGTGAATGCTGACTGGTTCAGCCCTTTTGGAAAACAGTATGGACACTTCTTAAAAAATTAAAAATTGAGCTCCCATTTGACCCAGCAATACCACTTCTGGGAATACATCCCGGAGATGCAAAAAAGTATAGTAAAAGTGACATCTGCACCTATATGTTCATTGCAGCACTGTTCAGGATAGCCAGAATCTGGAAAAAACCCGTGTGCCCTAGAACAGATGACTGGCTAAAGAAGCTTTGGTACATCTACACAATGGAATACTATGCAGCTGTTAGAAAAGATGAAGTCATGAAATTTGCATATAGGTGGATCAACATGGAAAGTATCATGTTAAGTGAAATGAGTCAGAGAGGGACAGACATAGAAAGATTGCACTCATCTGTGGAATATAAAGTAACAGAATGGGAGACTAACACCCAAGAATAGTAGAGATAAGTATCAAGAGGAGTACTCCACAGCTCAGAAGCTGACCTCACACACTAGGTGAAGAAGCAGCTCTGATAGAGAAGAGATAACCAAGCAAAGGGTGCTAGACAGGCCCACTAGGGATGGGAGATACGGGCTGAAAATAGACTATAGACCAAACAAGATTCCTACTTAATACCTCTGTAGCAAACCACAACACCCAAAAAGAGAGAGTGAGCAAAGGGGAATGCCCTGCCACAGAGGCAGGGTGGGGTGAAGGGGACAGGGTGGGGGTGGTGGGAGGGATGCTGGGACCATTGGTGGTGAAATATGGGCACTGGTGGAGGGATGGGCACTTGATCATTGTATGACTGAAACGTAAGCATGAAAACCTGTAAGTCTGTAACTTTGTCTCACGGGGATTCACGAATAAAAAAAAAAAAAAAACCACATTCCACGGCCACCACCATGTTAATAACAGCCCAGATTCATAGCCTCATAACTAATCTCAGGTGAGATGCAAGCCAACGCGCTGGAATTCACTGGCCAGTTCTACAGATCCTGAGGTTCCTAGAGCATGCAGTCCCATACATGGCCACTTTACACCTTCAAATCCCAATATACTGACAGCCCAGTAGGAGCACACCAAATTATATGCAAAAGTAGTAAGTCAATGAAGCTTAATAAACAAAAACAATAAAGACTCAACTAGCAACAGACAGTTTAGTAAACCCTCATATAATGACTTTAATGACCCCACTGTGAGAGAGAACAACTTTCACAAATTTTCTTCTACTGAAGTAATTTGCGATAATTCCATTAGCCATTTTGTTGTAAAAAGCAATATAAAATAAGTTATTTTGTGCCTGCTAACGGGGCAAAATTGGGAGGCAGGTGTAAAACTGGGGACGGTGATAGCAGGAAGGTCACACTGGTGGTGGGATTGCCTGAGACAACTGTAGTATGAACAACTTTGTAAACCACTGTCTAAATAAATTAAAAAGCGTTTAACTTTGTTTAAAACTTTAAAACAACAGTAGATACAAATGCTTGAGGAGTGGAAACATTATCTGAAGTGGGATAAGAAATGTACTAGTGACTAGTTTGCGAACTGTATTTTCTTTTTACTGTGAAGATCATGGTTCAAAAAAGATACTATTTCTAATGCATAAAGCTTAATGCTTCACTATTCTTTTTTATAAGAATCATAACTTGCAGTGCCTGGGGGCCCATACCCTGCCAAGGATCAAACACACGGCCTTGCACATGCTGGTCATGTGATCTACCTCTTTAGATACTGTCCCGGAAAATATCACTGTTGCCCCGTTGTTCATCAATATGCTTGAGCGGGCACCAGTAAAGTCTCCATTTTGAGACTTGTTGTTACTGTTTTTGGGATACTGTTTACGGGTAGCTTGCCAGGCTCTCCGAGAGGGATGGAGGAATCAAACTGAGGTCAGCCACATGCAAGGCAAACGCCCTACCCACTGCGCTATAGCTCCAGTCCAGAAAAAATTAAAAAAAAAAAATTGGGGCCAGAGCAATAGTACAGGCAGGTAGGGCATTTGCCTTGCATGCAGCTGACCCACTTCATCCCCAGCATCCTATATGGTTCCCCAGGCACCAGGAGTAATTACTGAGTGCAGAGACAGAAGTAACCCCTGAGCAGTGCCAGGTGTGACCCAGAAAGCAAAATAGTAATAATAATAATAATAATAATAATAACGATAATAATAATAAAAATATAACAGAAGTTATAAAGTAAGTAAATGTAGAAATCTAAAAATGTATTCATGGATATTGGTAACCATGAACATTCGTACCAATACCTTAAAGAAAAACATAAGCTTTATTCTTGAAATATAAAAAACACACCAGGGCCAGAGATATATCTCAAAGGGCCAAAGAGCTTGCTTTGCCTATGGCAGCTCTGGGCTCAATGCCTCGATTTACATGGCGCTCCAGCACTGCTGGGAGCAACCCCTAAGCACTAAGCTTCAAGCAGCTCTGGGCAATACTAGGTGTGACTCATTTAAAAAACCAAAATCCAGGGATCAGAGCAATAGTACCGTGAGTACGGCATTTGCCTTGCATGCGGCCAACCTGGGTTCAATCCCTGGCACCTTATATGGTCCCCGAGCCTTCCAGGAGTCATCCCTGAGTGCAGAGCCAAGAGTAAGTCCTGACCTTACTCTTTTACTTCTGGGCCAGCTGTGGGCAGAGCCTGGCAAGCTACCCATGGTGTACTCGATATGCCGAAAACAATTAACAGAAACACCCCAGTAAAAACAAAATCAAAAACTAATTCTCCAGGAGCCAGAGAGATAGTACAGTGGGCAGGGTGTTTGCTTTGCACACAGCCAACCTGGCCTGATCCTTGGCACCTCATATGGTCCCCCAAGCTCACTGGGAGTGATCCCCGAATGGAGAGCCACGAGTAAACTCTGAGTGTCACCAGATGTGTTCCAAAAACAAAACAAAAACAAAACACTAATCCTACAACCCATAATCCAACCCCTAAACATTTCCTTTCAAATCTGTCTATGACCCACCCCTACACCTCCAACTGGTGCTGCACCGTCCAGAAGCCACACAGAAGCACTGCACCTCAGCAGGGCCCCTCCAGGCCTCTGAGCTCTGCTAGAGTCCCCCCTTGTCTGTGGTCTTCTAAATCATCTGGTCACAGAGATTCACAAAGTGACCATTGGCCCCTCAAATCGAACCTGAGGCATGATTTCAGTTGTTCTTCTAATCAGAAGTGAAAAGGGAATGTTCTTCAATGTAGCATGTACCAAATATCAGGTCTAGGACACACAGCAAAGACAAATCTTGTTTCTATTTTGAGGTCACACTCAGTGGTGTTCAGGGCTTACTCCTGACTGTACTCAGTGGTCACTTCTGGCAGCATTCAGGGGACCATATGTTGTTTCAGGAATGGAATCAGCGTCACAACCAAAGCACCCACATGAAAGGGAAGTGCCCTTCCTCCTATACTATCTGTCCAGCCTTCACTGTGTTCTGAGACGGGCACCAAGAAATCAGACCTAATCCCAGGCATTTTTTTTTATTATTCATTTAACCCAGACTATAATAGATATGACATTCTATTTTTACTTGCAGACAAAAATTTCCTATTTTCAGCTCACTCATCAGTGTAATTAAGACAAGCATCATTAGCAGACAAACAACCTGACAGAAGTGATACAGTCCAGGCCCGACCCTTCCTGTACCACCGGAAAGGATGTGCAGGCATGTCCACTTACAATGAAATCACCCACGAGCAATCGGTCGAGAGTCTGCCGGATCTCGGCCTTGGTTTGCATCTTCAGTTTGTTATACTGTCTTCGGGCAGCTTCAGCCACTCTCAACTCCAGCTCAGACTGATAACCAAAACCTGCAGATAAGAAATAGAAGAGTCAGAATTTTCAAATGGCAGCTCAAAGAAAGCACTGCACAGTGACAGGCACCAGAAATTTCCCCCAAACCTATTAAAATAGGGAAAGAAGTTGCCCACTCCAATACGGCCTGCACTGAAAGAGCAAACAGGAAAGCAACTTTCTCCCCAGAAGAGGGATGGTCTTGGGGTGAAAACAGCATTTAAGGCACATTTCTCAAACCACTTTGAAATCCTTCAAAGCTGATTTAAAACCTAAATATCCTTAAGGATTTCCAAACTCCTTAACAGCATGAAAGAGAGAAGGTAACACCTTCTTTATTCTATCCCTGACAGCAATAAAGTCAAGACATCTGTGGTTGGGGCCAGAGCGATAGCACAGTGGGTAGGGCGTTTGCCTTGCACACGGCCGACCCGGGTTCGATCCCCGGCATCCCATATGGTCCCCCGAGCATCACCAGGAGTAATTCCTGAGTTCAAAGCCAGGAGTGACCCCTGAGCATCGCTGGGTGTGACCCAAAAAGAAAAAAAAAAAAAGACATCTGTGGTTATTGCATTCATGAAAAAGACTATAAACAGGGGCCGGAGCAATAGTACAGCAGGTAGGACATTTGCCTTGCACACAGCCGACCTGCATTCAATCCCCACATCCCATATAGTCCCCCACGCACCGCCAGGAGTAATTCCTGAGTGCAGAGCCAGGAGCTGCACCCCTGAGCACTGCTGGGTGCCCCAAAAAGCAAAAAAAAAAAAAAAAAAAAAAAAAAAGAATAAACAGAAACAGCTACTTTGTCATTGGAAAAGAACTTCTGTTTCATCAATTTCCCTATCAGCTAACAGGCTTTATCTGCACCTACCATCTCAAATCTTTTTGAAACAAAAAGAGGCATAAATAAATCAATTGTGATACAGGGAAAAACAATGATAAATTTTCAATATGTAATGCTGTGCAGTACAAGTAAAATAATTGATCTCATTATCTAATGGGGAAGTCTTAAATATTTATCCTAAATTCACTGGACTAAAATACTCTGAATAGCTAATAAACCTTCATTCTAAAGGAATAGGAATTATTTAGAAAGGTATGCTAAGTGCAGACAAGGGAAGAGAAAGTATTTAAAAATATTGATTCTTCTTGGAAAAGTGACTTCCCAAAGACATCAAGTTTGACTTAATAACTGAAGACAGCCCTATCTACTTACTCTGCAGACCTTTTCTACCCTTAGAATGCATAATCACCCTTTCCAGACCATTAGACATGACAAGAAAGATGTCTTTAAAAGTAGCATAAAATCAAACAAACAAAAAAGTTAACCTGAGGTATGAACCTTTCCCTTGTAGAAAAAGTCTGCTACTTTTTTAATAGCCTGGGGGTTATAGATGATGTTCAATGGCCTCGTGCTAACGTTCAGTCTCCTCTCGAAATGGCTGTGTACTGGATTTTTCTCATAGAGCATCTCAAACACTGGGTCATCCGGGTCTGCAGCTACAGGAAAAGAACCAGGAAAGAAAATGGAGCACAGCATAAATAATCCTCTTACTCCTGATAACCTATAATGGGGAAAATTCTGCTAAATTCTTTTCCAATTAGTTCCTATATATATGCACATTTTATAAAACAGAGATTATATGATTGACTCTGAGACAGGGAGAATGGCACAAAAGCAAAAGCACGTGCTTTGCATGTAGGAGCCCTGGGTTCAATCCCTGGTACCATACGGTCCTCTAAGCACTGCCAGCAGTGATCCCTAAGCACGAATCCAGGGATAACCCTGAGCATATACCCAAAATAAAATTTATTGAATTTCAACAAGAATGCTCAAGATTTTTTGTATTTGTTCTCATTATGGAATCAAAGATTCAGGCATTTCAAGAGATTGCTGGTTTCCATGCCGATTAAAGGACAGTGCCAGGCTATCTTCAAGTCAAACTTGGATTCACACAACAAGTGGCTGGGCACAAAATAGAACATGGTCCCCTCCCCTCTCCACCTTTACTACCAGCAACCCGCCTTTACAAGGTTACTAATCCGTCACCACTGTAGTATCAGGTTTAGGTTTTAAAATGTGACCATTACCAGGGTGTTGATCGCATCTATCTGATGATGGTGTTTGGAGACCAAAAGATTGCGAGACTCTGCCAACTTCTTTTTGCTGTGAAATACACACAAAATGCACAAACGCACAGATATCAAGTTGAGAGGGGAAATCACTCCACACACACTCCACACGTGGAATCGCTCAGCCCCAAACTCTTTAACAGTAGATTACTGAGGATTTGCAGACTTAGCCCTCAAGTTCATGTCTTTTCCCAGCCTGCCACTGACAGTAAGCTGCTTTGGATTCAATGCATGAAATAAATGATTTCTAAACAAAAAATTAAATATACACAGCTTTTCAAACTTTCACTGCCCTCCCACCCTCTCTCCATAATCCATCTCACCCAAAAATAATACAGGGGTGCTGGAGAGATAGGACAGCAGGTGGGACACTTGTCATGTACATAGCCCACCCTGGTTCAACCCCTGGCACCCCAGATGGGCCCTGAGTCCCACCAGGAATGATTCCCTGAGCTCAGAGTCAGGAATAAGCCCTGAGCACTGTCAGGTGTGGCACAAAAACAAACAAAATAATACAGAGTAAATGGCTAAATATTCAGCTACTCTAACTATATCTCTACCAATAAGATCTGAGAAATTCTAATGCAGCTTCCCAATCTTTATTCTATTCATGGCCATTCCAACCTGCTTTCCTTCTGTGGACCCCCGTCTCCTAGGTATTCCCTGCTTCTTGTGCTGTGATGACCCTCATTTAAATGACTGTCACGTGTGATCCTCTTCGGATATCATGAGGGTCCACAGATGGGCGATATACCCCCACCTGAAAACTGCTGCTCTATTGAATGAAGTATATTCTATTTTTTTTTAAATCACACACATATACATAGGGGCCAGTGAAATAGCTCAATAGGCAGAGCACATACAAGGCACACAGGAGGCCCAAGTTCAATTCCAACCACCACATAGTCTCCCAACACTGTTAGAAATGACCCTTGAGCACAGTAGCAGAAATAGACCCAAGCACCACTGTGGGGGATAGGGTGGGGGGAAAAGAGAAGGTGAGGAGGAGGAGGAAAAAAAGAAGGAAGAAGAGAAGGAGGAGAAGGAAATTGCTATAAATCTTCCCAATTGTCACTTTAAAATATTTTAGAAAAAACAATCCCAGGTTTGTTTTTAATCAGCCCAGTTCTCTCCAGGTGATCAAATGTTGGAATGAACCCAGTTAATTAACAAACCCACTTACTGCTCACCTAAAACAAACCATAATCTGCCCACACCCAGAGGACTGTAGCCCTGCTGTGATACGTACTGGATTAGGGAAGACCAGCAGAGGAAACATAGTTCCTTCTGTGGCCAGGTCTCGAAGAAACAGTCCGCCCAGTCGAACTAAAAGCAAGGAGGAATTTCTTCGAGGAAGGGATTCTGCCAAAAGCTTCACATCTAAAAAAAATAAATGTAAGAGTTGATACTATGCTATGATAGTGTAAAATGCTTGAAAAGTATTAGATATATTTCACAGAGGACTATTAGATATTAAGAATTAGTTTTTCTTAAAATGATTTTAAAAACTCCAATTTAAATATCTCTATCTAGTTCTCATAACCTATAAGTTAAATATATAATAGATATTAGGAGTTTGCCAGCACGATAAACTTTAAACAAAATATTTTTTACTAGTTCACATACACTGCTTCTAATTGTTCATCTGTCAAGATAATAAAGTCAGGCCAGAAAGAGAGAATAGGGGTAAGGCTCTTTTCTTGCATGTGGCAACCCCAGTTTGATCCCCAGCACCACATACTCCTGAGCATTGCTAGGAGTCATTCCTGAGCACAGAACCAGGAGTAAGGCCTGGCTTACTCTTTTGAGTGTGGCACTCTGAGTGTAGCCTAAATCAACAACAACAACAGATTATAAAGTCAAACTGGCAGGGCTAGAGAGATAGAATAGCAAGCAGGGTGCTTGCATTGCTCAGAGTCAACCTTGTTCAATTTCCCAGCACCCCATGTCCCTCAAGTCCTGCCAGGAATGATCCCTAAACACAAAGCCAGGAGGAAGCACTGAGCACCACCAGATGTGACCCAAAAACAAACAAAAAATTATAACAAATAGACTTTTTCTTGGGGAAGGAGGGAGACAATTGCCTGAAAACTACTGAGAAATTTTCTCTCAGATAAGTAGTTATTATCCAACCCCATCAAAAAATGGGGCGAAGAAATGAACAGAAACTTTACCAAGGAAGAAATACGAATGGCCAAAAGGCACATGAAAAAGTGCTCTGCATCACTAATCATCAGAGAGATGCAGATCAAAACAACTTTGAGATACCACCTCACACCACAGAGACTAGCACACATCCAAAAGAACAAAAGCAACCGCTGTTGGAGAGGATGTGGGGAGAAAGGGACCCTTCTTCACTGCTGGTGGGAATGCCGACTGGTTCAGCCCTTCTGGAAAACAATTTGGACGACTCTCAAAAAATTAGATATTGAATTCCCATTTGACCCAGCAATACCACTGCTGGGAATATATCCCAGAGAGGCAAAAAAGTACAATCGAAACAACATCTGCACATGTATGTTCATCGCAGCACTGTTTACAATAGCCAGAATCTGGAAAAAAACCGAATGCCCCAGAACGGATGACTGGTTGAGGAAACTTTGGTACATCTATACAATGGAATACTATGCAGCTGTTAGAAAAAAGGAGGTCAAGAATTTTGTAGTCAAGTGGATGGGCATGAAAAGTTTCATGCTGAGTGAAATGAGTCAGAAAGAGAGAGACAGACATAGAAAGATTGCACTCATCTATGGTATATAGAATAACAGAGTGGGAGACTAACACCCAAGAACTGTAGAAATAAGTACCAGGAGGTTGACTCCATGGCTTCGAGGCTGGCCTCACGTTCCGGGGAAAGGTCAACTCAGAGAAGCGATCACCAACTACATTGTAGTCGAAGGCCATGTGGGGGAAGGGAGTTGCGGGCTGAATGAGGGCTAGAGACTGAGCACAGCGGCCACTCAACACCTTTATTGCAAACCACAACAGCTAATTAGAGAGAGAAAACAGAAGGGAATGCCTTGCCACAGTGGCAGGGTGGGGTGGGGGGGAGATGGGATTGGGGAGGGTGGGAGGGACACTGGGTTTACGGGTGGTGGAGAATGGGCACTGGTGAAGGGATGGGTTCCCAAACTTTGTATGAGGGAAGTATAAGCACAATAGTGTATAAATCTGTAACTGTACCCTCATGGTGATTCTCTAATTAAAAATAAATAAATTAAAAAATATATATATATATCAAGGTAAAGATTTTAAAATAAATAATTAAAATACAAAAAAAAAAGATAAGTAGTTATTTTATTCACTGAAATAAAATGATGTAAGAAATATGAAAACTTATGCTGAGTATTTATATAATATATATTATGTATGATGTATATTATATATTATGTTATATATTATTTATTCTATATTATTGTTATATATTACGTTAATATACAATATACATCATACACAATATATGGTATATAATGTGTTGTATATTATATATTAATATATATTTTGTGGTTGTATATTATATAACATACTATATACATTATATGTAATATATATATATACACACACACCTTTAACTCAAAGTCACACAAAGGAATCAGACACAGGCACTCATTCTTTACAGATTCCAAATTTTCAAATCGCCCACTAACAGCGATCGATCAATTCAAAATCAATTCTCCACAGCACATGCATTGACAGCACAAATGCACAGTCTTGGCAGTGGAGGCCGGCCAAGTCAATTCTGCCTTCCCACTCCAGTTGACTGTACCCCGTGTCCTTGTCCTAATCTCTTCAGTGCCAAGTATTTTGCATTTTTCTACATTTTGCTGGTGATTTCGTTGGTCAAAATGGATTCCAAGCATAGTGCTAAAGTGCTTGGCAAAATTTTTCTGACCACAAAAACAGCTGTGGCATGCCTGACAGGAATTGTAAGCATTAGATGAGCTTTTAACAGACACAAGTTGTTATGGGGCCACTGGCCCAAGTTCAACACTAATGAGTCAATGCCATGTATTAAATATGGTGTCTTTTTCCACAATCACACACAACCACTGTGACACAATGACTGGCTGATTAATGATCTGAGCTGGAGGCTCCTGATGCTCTGACGGCCCCAAGGACAGTGGTTCACTATCCAGTCACTCAGCTGGCATACCGGTTCCTAGAACCCCACTGTTAAGAACAATGAGCTGTGTGTAGAGTGGACACCAGAGTCTAAGTGATCAGGCATATCAGGCGGTTCCCGAGGGCCGCACCTGAGAACTCGAGCTGCATAAAAGCACTCTCGTCTGTGGAAGGAGCTCCTTGCTCCTGATGGGACAGCGTCACGGTTCCTCGCTGCAGCTGCAAGTTTAGTTTCGCAAAGACGTGATCCCGTTTGGTATACGTGTTCATACGGGAGGCATCTGCGCTGGGGTCGAAAAACTCCTCGGTGCCTGAACAAGGGGGAGACAAGACTCTAAGGTAAAACACGCCAAGATTTACAAAGCACAACCAGGAATACTGTTAACAGTCACGATTAATGTTATTTCATGATTAACATTATTTAACTATTTTCCCCTTTTTTAGAGAAGAACTCCACATTCATACATGACTGGTTTATTCACTGATGCAAAATGGCAGCGACTACCACATAAGGGCTCCAACACCTTATTATGAGGCCCAAGGGAAAGTACGGAGTCATGACCAAGCCCAGGATTCACCCCAAATTTGCCTTTTCCAGGGGCACTGACCACACCTGGCAGTGTCACTCGAAGCATGGGTGGCTAACAGGGATGACAAAAGTACATGACTCGGGGGACTGAAGTGATAGCATAGCGGATAGGACGTTTGCCTTACACGCGGCTGACCCGGGTTCAACTCCCAGCATCCCATATGGTCTCCCGAGCACTGCCAGGGATAATTCCTGAGTGCAAAGCCAGGAGTAACCCCTGAGCATTGCTGGGTGTGACCCAAAAAGCAAAAAAAAAAAAAAAGTACAACTGTTTCCTTTCATTCCTCTGTAATAATAATGGCAGCCAAACACAAGGGCCTAAGGAGTGGCAGGATTCAAACCAGAATCACAAACTTTTGGCTGGGGGTGTGATCCATTTTGACGAGGCCCTGAGGTTAATCCCTAGCATCTAAAAATCATTTGAACCAAACACTTTTAAAATCGTTCAAATTTAATTCTCTTTGAATGGCTGCCTTTTGCCACTACCTGAAACAGGGCTGACATTTAGTCACACAGTTGCAAGGCAAAGTATCTCTCAAACCCTCCTCTCTCTGCATCTGTGGACACCTGCCAACCTGTCTCGCAAGTGTGTCATTTTTGCAGTATTTGGAAAACACCCATAACCGCGCCAACCGGAGCCACAAGCACCCTGTGGGCACAGCCCAGGACTCGGCGCACAGGCAGGGCCTCCTTACCCAGGATCTCCTCCGCACTCCACTGCTCCTGCTGCTCCGCAACAAGGCCCTCGACGGCCTTTCCTTCTGGGCTCTGCTGCCCGTACCAGCCCCCCCAGCCAGGAAACCACGACTGAAGGTACTGCAGCATCCCACTGCCACCACGGGCATCAGGGTCTCCGGGAGACTCTCCTGGAGATTCAAGCTGAGGCTCTCGGAGGCTCTGTGTCAATCAAAATGAGCGAAGATGAGCACCCACATGGAGAAACATGGAGTGACGGGTCACTGACTGGTCTCTGTTCCCCACCTCCGGCCTTGGAGGGGGCAGATGAATGCCTCTCCTGGTGAGCACATCTTACCTCTGCCAGTTCATCTTCCTTGTGGAATCGGTCATGAACCAGTTCACGAAGAATCTTCAACTCCTCAAAACTCTGTTCCTCTTCTATCCGACACATCTCCTCCTGTTTAGGGGGAAATAAACGAATTCATGAGACACGAGCTCCAGAGCAGCCAGAGAGCCTCTGAAAATGCTGGGAAGGAACCTAACTAGCCCCGGGAGATAAGTTCAAGACACCAGGAAGAGGCGACAGCTTGGCACCCACGATGCTTCTTGGGCGACACAGCTTTCCCACCCACCCCAGCCATTGCACTTCACCTCTGGGACTCAACTTGAGTAGAGGGGGCACAGAGCAGAATGGGCCGCTGTTAGTCAACACCCAAGCTAAGCCAGGTTCAAAAGGAAAAGTAATATTTCCTTCTGTTTGGAAAGATTTCCTGAAGAAAGAGTTCATTAAAACTCCTGGCTGAGGGGCTGGAGTGACAGTACAGTGGGGAGGGCATTTGCCTTCCACGCGGCCAACCTGGGTTTGATCCCCAGCATCCCATATGGTCCCCCAAGCAATGCCAGGAGTACAGAGCCAGGAGTAACTTCTGAGCATTGCAGAGTGTGACCCCCCAAAAAAAACTGCCTGGCTGAGACTTCCAGGGTACTCTCAGAGTGGGGGAGGCCAGCTCTACCCAAACAAAGCTCCAGCAGCCGCTTCCACAAATCGACTGCCACGCCTCTAGCTGGACTCACTCAGGACTGAGCCTCACAGAGAACCTAATCTGCTGAAAACTTCAGGTACATGAGTGTATGTGCCTGAAAACTCCAGCCCTTCTCAAACTGCCCATTTAATATTCAAATTTTCTGGAGCATCTCCAGAACAGAACACTAATCCCAGATTAGATGGGAACTGAATGCAGAAGCCAACCAATCATGACTAACAAAAACATTGACACGGAAGGCTTAACTTGCAACAACCACTTAGTAAACCTCCAGACAAGAATTTAATGTCCCCATGTGAGATATGACAATTTTCGCAATTTTCTTCTACAGAAATACAAGCAATATAAAATAATTTATTGTGAACCTGCTACTGGGGCAGGCTTTAGGGGTGGTTGGTTGGGAAAATGGAGGAAATGACAGAAGGAAGGTGATAGTGGTAGTGGGATTGGTGTTGGAATACTGAATGCCTGTAACAAATTATCATGAACAACTGGTAAACCATGGGATTTAAATAAAGTTGGGGAAAGAAAAAGAAAGTAATATTGGGGGGCTGGAGAGATAGCACAGCGGGTAGGGCGTTTGCCTTGCACGCGGCCGACCCGGGTTCAAATCCCAGCATCCCATATGGTCCCCTGAGCACAGCCAGGGGTAATTCCTGAGTGCAAAGCCAGGAGTAACCCCTGTGCATCGCCAGGTGTGACCCAAAAAGCGCAAAAAAAAAAAAAAAAAGTAATATTGGGGCTGGAAAGATAGTATACCAGGTAGGGTGTTTGCTTTGCATATGGCAAACCCAGGGATTCAATCCCTGGCATCTCATATGGTGCTTCGAGTACCACCAGGAGTAATCCCTGAGTGCGGAGCAAGGAATAACCCCTGAGCACTGCCAGGTGCAGCCCAATAAATAAATAAATAAATAAATAAATAATATATGATACCTGGGGTCAGGCTCCCCTTCTAGCCTCCACCTCCCCATAAAACAAGGTCAGGATCAACCCCCAAGCCGAGGAGACCAAGAGGACATCAGCTGTGGCTTGGTGGCCACCCGGTGGGGCTAGGTTCCTTGTCGCCCCAGCTGGGCCTTGGGGTGGCAGAGGAGGCTAACCGGGAGAAAGTGACCGTCTCTCTTCTCGCCTCACATAAGCCACCCTTGGGACCCACGACATCAAAAGGGCTTTCCCTTTTCTGGAGTCTAGGCTTTCTCGATGTGAAAAAATATGAATTCTAGTAAAGAAACAAGTACTTTTAAAAAGCCTCAATTTGAGTAACTTGGACTGGGGCGACAGTACAGCAGGTAAGGTGTTTGCCTTACACACGGCCTACCCGGGTTCGATTCCTCCATCCCTCCTGGAGGGCCCAACAAGCTACCAAGAGTATCCCACCTGCATGGCAGAGCCTGGCAAGCTACCTGTGGCATATTCCATATGCCAAAAACAGTAACAAGTCTCACAATGGAGACGTTACTGGTGCCCACTTGAGCAAATCGATGAACAACAGGATTACAGTGCTACAGTGCTATAGTGCTACCTGGGGTCAGAGAGAAAGAACAGGGGTAAAACATTTCCTTGGAAGTGGCTGCCTCAACCACAACCTGGGTCTGATCTCTGGCACCACACATGGTCGCCTGAACACTGCCAGTGGTCACTCCTAAGCACAGAGCTACATCACCAAGTATGATCACCCCACCCCAACCCCATGCCTGACAAAATGGTAAGACTAATTAAAATTAAAAAAGGATACTTGACCTTAAATATCAGAAGTTATAGTAACTTCTTTTTATAAAAGAATGATGCTCAGGAGCTGGAGCAAAAGCACAGTGGGTAAGGCACTTGCCTTGCACGCAGCCAACTGGGTTTGATCCCTCATATCTCATATGATCCCCCTTGCACCACCAGGAGTGATCGTTGAGTATAAAGCTGAGAGTAAGCCCTGAGCATTTCCAGGTATGCCCACCCCAACCCCCCAAAGAAAGAAGAAAAAGAATGATGCTCAAATGTAGTAAAAGAAATGGAGACAAAGTAATCTCAGTTATCTTTCCCTGGGAGACAAGTGAATAGGTGAGAGAAGAGTCGAGGTCCTATGCCCGGGTGCACAGTCTTACACTTAACATGCAACTGCCTCAACACACAGGCTCCCCTTCTAGCCTCCACCTCCCCATAAAACAAGGTCAGCCTAGGAACTGAGGTTAGGCATCAGGGTTGTGGAGGACCACGTGCAGAGACGAGCTGCAGACTCTGAAGAAGATGAGGACATGGCGAGAAGAGACATGGGTGGCCAGATGATAAGTTCCCCAGAGCCCTGCACAAAGGCAAGGCAGAGCCCTCTTTTCTTCCTCCCACCCATGACCAGACTGTCCCCTCACAGCAGAAGGCAGAGAATCCTTCTGGCTAACATAAGACCATGGCCTTCCACGGTCACGAAGTTCTCACACTACTCAAACCAACTCTACGCTGAAAAATTATGATTCTCTGCAAGTTCTTCACAAATTCCTGGGTTCTCAGCCTTTGAGAGAAAGTCCCATCGTCTGCATGAAGACCCTCACCTTGTCATCTTCAGACAGCAAGCCTCCCTTTAACTTGCTGAAGTATCTGTCCGTGTAAAACACAGCATCCCTGGCACGGTGCAACAGGAAGTCCCAGGTGCAATGCTTCCTCTGCTCTCTGATGGCGTTCAGGTTAGCATTCAGTGCAAAATACCACCATTCTCGGCAGCTGCAATAGTTCATAACAGTATAATTACTTCTTACCAGAAAAGCAGCTAAAAGGCCATCAGCCTCAGACAATACACTTAACACCTCTCCTGAGAAAACCTTATTCTTGTCAACTATCAACATTAAGCCTCAACATCACTTTATTCTGAGGGGTGTGTGGCCTGAATCCACATCATGTGCTGTACCATTCACTGAGTTACATCCATGGCCCAGAACACTCACCTTAAAATAAAACCCCAATATGTGGGGAAAGTAAGTCTACCAAGAAGGAAAATTTAAAAAGGGAAACTCGGGGCTGGAGCGATAGCACAGCGGGTAGGGCATTTGCCTTGCACGCGGCCGACCCAGATTCGAATCCCAGCATCCCATATGGTCCCCTGAGCACCGCCAGGGGTGATTCCTGAGTGCATGAGCCAGGAGTGACCCCTGTGCATCGCCGGGTGTGACCCAAAGAGCAAATAAATAAATAAATAAATAAATAAATAAATAAATAAATAAATAAATAAATAAAAAGGGAAACTCAACTTGACATCAATAACATGAGAGCAGTGCCCCTTTATCAGATGGAGTTACATATCCAGCATACATCCCGATTGGGTGTCTGAAGCCATGAATGAACCCAGTCCCATACACACACTTGTGCATTTCCACCCATAAAGACCCGTAATAACAAATTAGGCACAGTAAGTGATTAACTGTAACAAGAAGATAAAACAGCTACAAAAATATAAGTTATGTGAATGTGGTCTCTCTCAAAACATCTCACTGTGAGTGATAGTTCTGGACCACAGCTGAGACCACAGACAAGGGGATTACTGGGTGGAATGGTCTGAATTGCCTATAATGTCAACCCACAGACCTGGTGCAAGATCAGCAGCATGGTAAGATAAGGAACAGACCTGGGGATTGAGCGTAGGGTTGAGGGAACATGCCTGACATACATAAGACCTGGGGTCCATCACCAGCACCACACAGCCTCCTGAGTACTGCCAGTTGTAGGCACCCAAGCACTGAGAGGTGACCTGGTGGTCCCTGGCACCACAAGGCCCAAGCAGTAGCACATCCTCAGCCATAGCACTGACCCACTGACCAGTCTAGCAGACTATCACTAGCAGTGGTTCAATCCTCTGAGCACCACTGGAGAGGCACCCTGCCTCCCCCTCACCAAAAATAAAACACTGCAATATGAAAAAGTTATTTCTGCTATGGGAGTTATGAGGTGTAGGACTGTGGGAGTTATAACATATACTATATATAAACGCTAACCAAAATCCCTGTAGGAACGACAAAGTTCAGAGAATCACATTCCACCCGAACAGCATCTGTCTTCATGCTGACCAACAGTGAAACAGCCCGAGTTCCCTGCACATAATCTAAAAGCAAACCCAAGATACCAAACAAATATATAAACAAACACATCCATCCTCAATGAAAATCACTGAAATAACCTTTCCAATGCCAGAAAAATCAACTGGACTTTTACTGCCTACTAGGAGTTCTAGCTCTGCTCTGTCCAGGAAGAGGCGAGACAGACACGCAGCTCACATACACCCTGAATTCGCAGGGCCTTACTTCTCAGACACGGCAACTTTGGGCTTCCATTTCCGGAACTTCACCTGCCGCTCCTTTCGTTCCAACTCCTTGAGGAACTCCATGATCTGCCGGTACTGGAGCTTTTGGTCAGAGGTCGAGAGGCACAAGGTTAGAACAGATACAATTCTTCTACTCAACCAAGACGTATCTCTAATACAAATTAGTCAAACTTACTAGAGACACTGAACTGAACACTAGTGCAAAGGGGAGGATCAAATTTCAGTATCATGTGGCATTTCTCTCTGCACTCCACGTATTTTTATTTACTTAATGTCATTGACTGTTTCGCAGTGCCAGAGGTCTCAAAGAAAAAAAAGTGCTCTGCCACTGGGCCACATCCCCAACCCTCTCCCCTGACTCTCTTCACAGCACTTGAAATCAGTGCATCAGAACTAAGCTGAGAACAATCCAATCAGATTGTTTGACAGCGATCTCTAACCAACCCTAATTTTGGTCTTATGTACACTTTATGTCCTTCCTGGGGCGGCCGCCCCACCCAGCAGCGAGCACGTGTACCTGAGAGAGTTTCAAGGGAATGGTCTCCAGCTGAATGTCACACTCGATTCGGGGAGTGTGCCGGGTCCGCAGAGGTTCCTTGGAGCAATTTCTCTTCAACAGGGCAGACGCACACACAGGCTCTAAGATGTAGTGATGACCACGGCTCTCCATGCTCTTGTCCATGGCTTCCTGAGTGTCACAAGAATGTCCGCCATTAAGAGAGCAGTTCCACAATCAGGGCCCAAGGTGACCACTACTCATCTATCACATATATCAGATTCCAGAAATAGGGTATTGTGGGGAGGAATACTGGAAATCAAGAGCTCTTGAGGATATTTGAATTTTTACTTCTATTCAATAGGTAATATATTCAGAGAATCTGAAATTTCAAAAGCAAAGAAAGGTGAAATAATGTCTTTCCAACCCCCATGCTCCCACCACACAGACAACGATGTCACCAGCGACATTCCAGACAGGCAAATCCATATTTTATGGGTTTTTTAACAAACTGTTTCAATGCTGTTTTGACGAGGTTTTCATTTGCTCATTTGTTCTGATGGTGAGGGGACTGTTGGGATACCCCCATACACATGGGGGGCTCTGCAGTAACAGGGGTCACATACACAGCATGCACACCAGCCCTCTGAGCTCTCTCCATGGTCCTTCCTTGCCTCGTACTGTACCAGACAACTATCACATATTCATCATAGTAACCTTTGCCTTCGGTTCCAGGGATGTGGCTCTGAGATAGAGCATATGACCTGCACATGGGAGGGCCACAGTTTGCTCTCTGGCATTGTAAATAAAAGGGGGAAGGGAATAAGACCTTTGCCTTTATCCTTTATTTTTATACCTGTGAACAGTTTGGCTTAGGTTTGGGGCTACAACCAGTGGTGTCAGGGGCTACTCCAGTAGGACCTACCTACTCTGTGCTGTGGGTCACTCCTAGTCACTTCTGGTTTAAGTGGACCTAGGTGGTGCTGGGTATCGAATCAAGGTTGGCACATATAAGGCAAGCTCCTCACCTGCTATATTCTCTCTCTCTCCATCCCTACATACTGTTTTGTCCTACAGCTACAGATGCACAGTACTTATTTAACTGAGTTGCTGAAACAAAAGGCATATATACCATCGCATGCAAACAGAAGCTGAACAATCTTGGGCAGGGGGCAAAAATGTGACCTCTTCATTTCAACTAAGCCACCCTCAGGGGCCAGAGAGATAATACAGCAGATAAGGAACTTGCCTTGCATGCAGCTAATCCAGGCTCAATCCCTGGCATCCCAATCAGTGCCCCCAAGCCCACCAGGAGTGAATCCTGAGCATTATCAAGTGTGACGCAAAAACAAAACAAAATCAACTAATCCAACTTAATTTTATGAAAGGATAAAAAAGAGAAACTGAGTCTACTTCAAGCACGTGCAGCCATACTTTATAAACCCAGGGATTATAAACCTGCAGATGTTTCTTACTTAAACACCATCATAGTTGAAGTTTCAATATAACAAGAATTTTCTCTTTTAAGAGTCAGATCTGGGGCTTTGTTCATTAAAAATCTGGATGCTGGAGCCATGGAAATAGCTCAGGGGTTAAAGGTGCATGCCCTGTAGGCTTAATAACCCTAGTGTGACACCTGACACCTCATGGTCACCTGATTATTACAGGGTGTGGGCCAGGGAAGCACGGCAACCCTGGGACCAATCAGAGCCACAGAGCAGGACCAGCACTGCCCAGTAGTCAAGTATTACCACAAATGACCCCTTGGCCCCCTGAGCACTGCTAAAGAGGCCCACAGTACTAAGAGAATCAATAATTATTTTAGATACATACAGAGGAACATTGTGAAACAGAAACCATAAACTACAATACAAAGAGCACTGCACCACAGTGTAAATCAATTTTTACACTGATCAACCTTAAAAACTAACCTTAAGGGTTAGAGAGATAGCTCAACCAACTGAGTGCATGCTGTGTGTAGGACCCCAGCCAGCACAGTCCCTTGAGCAGCACTAGGGGTGACCCTGAGCACAGAACCACTAGTAGCTCCCAGCACACTGGCTCTGGCCCCAAAATAAAAAGAAATAGTAAACTATTTATTTAAGTGGGTTAAGAAGACTGCAAGATTTCATGACTTCATCTCTCCTAACAGCTGCGTAGTATTCCATTGTGTAGATGTACCAAAGTTTCTTTAACCAGTCATCTGTTTTAGGGCACTCGGGTTGTTTCCATATTTTGGCTATTGTGAACAGTGCTGCAATGAATATATAGGTACAGATGTCATTTCTACTGTGCTTTCTTGCATAAGTGGATAAACATGGAGAGTATCATGCTAAGTGAAATGAATCAGAAAGAGAGGGACAGATATAGAGGGACTGCACTCATTTTTGGAGTATAAAATAACATCACATGAGGCTGACACCCAAGGACAGTAGATACAAGGGCCAGGGGGATTGCCCCATAGCTGGAAGACTACTTCATGAGTGGAGGGGAGAAGACGGATGGAATAGAGAAGGAATCACTAAGAAAATGATGGCTGGAGGAACCAGTCGGGATGGGAGATGCATGCCGAAAGTAGATAATGGACCAAACATGATGACCTCTCAGTGTCTGTGTTGCAAGCCATAATGCCCAAAAGTAGAGAGAGAGTATGAGGAATATTGTCTGCCAGAAAGGCAGGGGGTGGGTGGGAAAGGGGGGGTATACCCGGGATATTGGTGGTGGAAATGTGCACTGGTGGAGGGGTGGGTGTTTGATCATTGTGAGATTATAACCCAATCATGAAAGCTTGTAACTATTTCACGGGGATTCAATAAAATTTTAAAAAAAATTTTAAAAAAAGAGGAAGAAACAGGAAAAAAAAATAGAAATATTGGAATTTTTAAAAAGGTTTCCCTTTGTATCCTGCACTTAATGTTTATTAGAAGAACGTCAGATAAAAGTTTCTTTAAGCGATTAAAAAAAAAAAAGAAGAAGAGTGCAAGAAGCTACTGCACATGCTTTTGCATGTGGGAACCCTGGGTTCCATCCGCAGCACCACATGGTCCCTGGAGCCCTACCAGGAAGGACACCCTACATCCAGCAGGATGCAAACTACGGTACTACTGGCTGTGGTCCGAAAAAAGAGGAAAAATTAATAAATCTCTAATAAAACTTACAAGTTTTAAATATAAACATTTGTAAGTAACCTTACAGGGGCCAGAGAGATGGTATACAGGAAAGGCACATTTGCCTTGCAAGCAGCCAACCTCAGTTCAGCCCACAGCACCCCACGTAGGGCTCTAAGCCCCAGATCTACCCACTCTATATCGGTGCAGTGCTGCAATGAAGCACCCCCGCCCCAGCATACCTGCAGCTCCACCTGAGGCAAGTCTCCCAATAAAGTGCAATCAGCATCCCAATAGATGCTAAACTCTGCCACATCCAACTGCTTTTTCCGCATTAATTTCTGAACCTGAATAAGAAAGACAGGGAAGGAAACAAGATGACTCACTATTCACAGTTATTTACTGACCCAACAAACCACCAGAAGACAAGTGCCTCACACACTTGGCAAGGTAAAGTGATTTAAAACATGGTTTTATGAACCAGAGAGACCACTCAGCAGGCTGAGCTCACACTTCACGTGCAAGAGGCCAGGCTTGGGGCCAGAGCATTAGTACGACAGGAAAGGCGTTTGCCTCGCAGGCAGCTGCCCCAGGTTCAATCCCTGCATCCCACATGGTCCCTGGAGCATCACCAGGAGTAATTCCTGAGTGCAAAGCCATGAGTAACCCCTGAGCATCACCAGGAGTAATTCCTGAGTGCAGAGCCAGGAGCAATCGCCAGGTGTGGCCCAAAACTATAAAAGAAAAAAAAAAAAAAAAAAACTCTGGCAACAGAGCAGAGTGGAGCTTCCCCACCTGACGTGACAGAGATCCTTAGCTGTGATTACATCGAAATAATGATCAAGTTTAGAGGGCCAAGCTCCAATTAGGAATACTTGGTTATTCTGCTCCGAATAGCTACATCAGTCTGGGCATCAGGGTCCAGTACAATCCTTTTTCTGGGTGCTTCATGACATGGAAAAAGCTGGGAAATATCAGCATAGAATCACTAGGAGTATGAGATATAAGTAAAATGGCCACTACATAATATTTTAGAATTGGAGGCTAACAGAATCCTGAAGACAGCCACAGTCAGGATCACAGAAAGAGCCATACTTGATATTTGTAAGGTAAACTGGAAGTAGCACCACGTAACCAAGTGGTTAGAGAAGATGAGGAATAAGTGAAAGAATGGGATAAACAAGGACTGGAATGATAGCACAGTGGGTAGAGCGTTTGCCTTGCACACAGCCGACCCAGATTCGATTCCCAGCATCTCATATGGTCCCCTGAGCACCACCAGGATTAATTCCTGAGTGCAGAGCCAGGAGTAACCCCTGAGCATCAGCAGGTGTGACCCAAAAAGCAAAAAAAGAAAAAAGAAAGAAAAAGAAGAAAGGGATAAAGAGCGAAGCTTAAGGCTAGAGAGATAGTAAAGCAGGTGTTTCCTTTGCATGTTCCCATCCCTGTAGCACCCCATATGGTCCCTGATCCATGCGTGCAGAGTAAGGAGGAAGCCTTAGCACCTCCAGGTACAGCCCCAAAACAAAATTAAATAGATTAAAATAAAATGTTGAGTGGAAGACATGAAAGGATCAGTGTCATGGGTAAGGACCCCAGGTCTGGAGCAGGAATGGCGAACTTTCACAGTACAGGGGCCACCATAAACACCTCTTGAGGTAACGCCTCGATTCTGCCACTACAGCTTGAAAGTTCCCAAATGGTCTGCAGACAGTGAGTGCGACCTTCAGTTACAAAATCAGGCCAGGGACCAGATCTGGTCTCCAGATCAGTTCGCCAATCTCTACTCTAATGCGGGCCCGTGGGGGTTGAAGAGCTAGCTCCACCCTCACTCTTCTCTTCACCTTTAGCTCCACTGCAGTAAGAGGAAGAAAAGTGTGATGAAAAGCCATGAAGTAAATCATTAGGAGCAATAAGAACAATGCCTGACATATCACAGAGATGTGATAAATAATGTTAGGTCCCACTGATTTTATTATTTAGTAATATGGTAGAGAAGAATAAAGAGGGAAAGTTGGTTTCAGGGAGGAAAATGAGAAGACACAACATAAGGGAATCAGTTCAGTTACGATAAGATCAAAGAGGTACAGAATAAGCATAAACATGAAAGTAAGAGGAGAAGTGGAAGAGCAAAGAGAGTACAGCAGGTGGGGCGTTTGCCTTGCATGTGGCTGAGCCCAGTTCAATTCCTGGTACAACCAACAGTCCCCAGACCAACACCAGGGTTACTCCTGAGCACAAGGTCAAGAAAAGTCCCTGACCCTGGTTGGGCAAGGCCCAAACTGCCCCCCTCACTCCCTCCAAAAAAAGGGAAAAAGAATAGGGATCAACAATGAAACCAGGGACCAGGGCCATAGTACAGCAGGTAGGCCTTGCCTTGCATGCAGCTGACCCATGTTCGATCACTGACTTCCCCATTTGGTCCCCAGAGTCCATCAGGACTAACCCCTGAGCACAAAACACAGGAGTACGTCCTGAGCACCACCACAAGATGTGAGCCAAAAACAAGAGGGAAAAAATGTGGAAACCAAAAAAAAAAAAAATTGTAAAAAAAAAAATGTGGCAACCAAAAGCAAATACTCCCACTAAGTAGCTTCGAAACTATGAAGTAAGAGTTCACTCAAGAAGAGCACATAGTACATACAAGAAGGATATCAAAGTTGAAATCCTCTACACCTCCATTTCCTCATATGTAAAAAACTGAATTGCATCAGCACTTTACAGATGAGTGATGCACCCAAATGTCAGCAAATCAGACTTGTTACATAGAGAAACATTTGATCATTGTATGACTGAAGTATAATCATGAAAGTGTGTAAGTCTGTAATTGTATCTCACAGTGATTCATTAAAAAAATTTTTTTTAAAAAAATTTTTTTGATCAACCAACTAACATGGTGGGAAAGCATACAATTTTATTTGCACAACAAATATAACAAAAGACAGGGTCTCAGAGTCCCGACAATAAAGCTCTCTAACTGGATGCAGTCAAATTTCATACTCACAGGCTCATTCACAGCATTTTGCATGGACACGTTCTTAATGCAGATGCCAAACGCAAAAGGATGGGAAGGATTGGTGACACCATCTTCAAAGCGCAAATGAACATCTTGAATCTTTAACTGCAAAGGGAAGAAAAAAAAAAGAAAAGCACAGTGAGACAGTTACAGGTGGATGACTACAAGTGGGAGCGAAACTGTCCTGAGCCACTGATGTGACTCAAACAGCATGCTAGGCAAACACTTTGCATAAAGCAATACTCAAATGGTGCCAATCATAAATGACCTAAGTGCCATTTCTTTATTAGCACGATCACAATATGACAACAACAAGACTTTCATTAATCATTTTAGAAGATAACACTCAAAGAAAGTAATACCACTATACCTAATACCACTGGGCCTCCCTCTCTCGTAATATGTTAATCTTATCTGTATTCCAACACCAGGATAAATGAACATCAGCAGGGCATACTTTGGACTTTGATATTTATTTCCCCTTGTTCCTTTAGGCACTAACTGTCAGTGAATTAAGAACTATCAATAGAAAGTGAAAAAAACAACTCATGTCATGGAAGAAAATATTTTAAATCATATAAGGACTACAATTCAGAACATACAAAAGAACACTTACAACATCACAATTGAAAACAAAAAAGGTTTCTAAAATGGAAAAAATAATTTCAAAAAAAAAAAGGTTTCTAAAATGGAACAAATTTTTCACAAGAAATACAAATGGCCAATAAGCATATGAAAAGATGAAAATGCAAATCACAACTATGGTGAGGGACGAGAGTAATAGGAGAGGTTTAAGGTACTTGCCTTGCCTGCAGATGACACTGGTTCGATCCCTAGCACCACATGGTGCCCAAGCACTGCCAGGAATAACCTCCAGAGAGCTGGGAATAGTCCCCCTTGCACCTCTGGGTAAGCACCTCCTCCCCCAAAAAATAATTAACAGAACTATAATGAGTTGTCTTCATACCCACTAGTACAATTAAACCAAAAGACAATGGCAAAATCAGGGAGACAGTGCACCAGTGGGTACCTGTTCCACGTGTGAAGATGTGGGTGCCATCACTGACACCAGAAGAAAACACAAGCCAGCCTCCTTGCAAATTCCTTTCTGGAAAGCACCAAGTTGTTAGTTCTAAAACCAACAACTGGCAAAAAGTCCCTCAGCTCCCTTTTTACTCTTTGGGGGCCAGAAGGAGGGGCTGGGGGGGCAGAGGAGCCCTCACCCAGCAGTGCTCAGGAATCACTCCTGTGGGACACGGGCAGCATACAGGGTATAGGGGATCACACCTGGGACCCCCATTTCTTAGGGAATACCCAAGTTTCAGATCCCAAATTGCGGAGAGACCAAGTCCACACATGATAATGCAAAAGCAAAGGAACTTTATTACTAGCCCGAGCCAGCGCTAGCTCGAGCTAGGGTCCAAGTCTCATCCAATGCAGTGGAGTCTTGACAAGGACCCCAACGCCAAGTCACTAGCAGTTTATAATAGGGTTCAGAATTAAGAAACAATTTATATGCTGGTCTATTTTTAGCATCAGCCCTATTACAATGGTGGTCAGAAATTAGGCAATGGTTAGTAACAGTTTCTGAGAAAGGTACAGTAACCCTTCATGACCAGCCAGACCCAACTGCCCAATCCCTTATCTCTGCGAATTACTCAACTGGGAGTTTACCAGAAACCGCAAGTCCTGCTCCTGGGAAACAGAAACTGAGGCCTAGTTGAGATTTAATGTTAGCTGCAGCTTGTCATGGCATTAGTTTCACCCTCTCAGAGCACTCACCAGAAAGGGCTTACAATTGAAAACTCCTTCTCTGTCTTGAAATGTGAAAGTATTTCCTGTAACTGACATCTGAATATCATTCCTTTGAAATGCAATCATCAGGAAGGAGAGGGCTCTTCTCTCCTAGTCTCTGCGACAGGACAGAAGTCCAGCTAGCAGGTGGGGCTGGTCTCAGCAGACCTACAGTGATCATTACTCCCTAATTTTTCACCTCTGAAACCCTGCCCTGAACACCTTCATGTGTGCATTCAAAGGTCCAGTCACCTCTGTGCAAACTGGAACGGGTCTCTGTTCTTTTCCCTGCTGTCAGCAGCTACTGAAAAAATGCTATACCACCTCAACTAGTTACCTGTCTGTCTTAATTTTGACCGTCCACATAATAAAATAGGTTTCCTGGTCATGTGAAAGAATTAAGTGCTGATTCAGATCACAATGTAGATGAACCCTTAAAGCATTATCCCAGGTCAAAGAAGTCTGATATTGAACATCAGGGAGATGTAAATCAAAATCACAATGAGACGTCAACCCATATGTGTGACAATGGCTACCAACAACAACAAAAACAACAACAAACACAGGAATGAGAGTTGGTGAAGATGTGGAGGAAAAGGGACCCCTGGGCACTGCCCACAAGAATGTGGACTGGGAAGTCATCTTGGGAAAGATGATGAAGGTTCTCAAAAATGTTTAAAAGGGGAGCCAGGGAGATAGTACAGTGGGTAGGACATTGGCTTTGCATGCAGCCAACCTGGGTTCAATGCCCAGCATCTCATATGGTCCCCAGAGCCCTGCCAGAAGTGATTCCTGAACACAGAGCCAAGAGAAACCCTTAAGCATCACCGGGTATGGCCCAAAAGCAAAAAAATGAAAAATAGATTATCAGGGCCAAAGAGATGTTACAGTGGGTTAAAGCACTTACCCTGCACACATTCAACCCAGGTTCTATACCCAGTAGCACTGTAGCACTGTTGTCCTGTTGTTCATCGATTTGCTCAAGCGGGCACCAGTAACGTCTCCACTGTGAGACCTGTTACTGTTTTTGGCATATCAAATACACCACGGGGAGCTTGTCAGGCTCTGCCGTGCAGGTGGGATACTCTCAGTAGCTTGCCAGGTTCTCCAAGAGGGACAGAGGAATCAAACCCAGGTCAGCCTTATGCAAGACAAATGTCCTACCCGCTGTGCTATCACTCCAGGCCTATACTACTTTCTTTACCCAGTATCTGATATGAACCCCTGAGCCCACCAGGAGTGATGCCTGAACACAGAACCAGGAGTAAGCATTAAGCACCACTGTTGTGGCCAAAAAAAACAAAAAATAGATTATACACTTTAAAAGTATTAATCTTATGATATGTGAACTCAATAAAGCTATTAAAGATAAAATAGTAACATGATTTTTTTTATAATTCTGTGTCAGCAAAATAACTGTCTTGAAAAGAACTCAAGGCAACCACCCAAATGGATGAACCACTTTACCAATATTATCAGTTATGAAACCAACAGCCTCAAACTGGACTGTCTGGGAAGTGCTACACCTGGAACATATCTGCCTGTGTCACACTGGCATCGCAATGTGACACCACACACCACACATTTTCATCACATCGCAATTAAAACCCTAGGGATAGTTAAGTAGAGGTTAATTCTGATAAGATTTGACTATAAGAAAATTACTATGAACCCTGATCTAGTGAAGAGGAAAAAATAAAAGGAATCAAATTTAAACCAAAAAAAGTGGCCGATAGCCTGGCACTATAATTCTTCAACCCTTGACATATATATCATTAAAAGATTAAGTATTTTTATCGGGCTGCTCGCAATTTGCTGTTTGGGGAAGCTGTGGTAGAGGGGGACACCCCCAAGAAGAGCTTAAGGGGTCCAGGGACTACCCCTAGTGGTACTTAACCAAGCAGGTCATACAGTTCAAAGTTAGGGCCATGAGGTAGCAGGAATTGAGCTCAGGTCCTCAAGCACACACCTCCGAACCCTGAGCTATCTCCCCAGCCCCCACAGTTCACTGTGTAATCAACTATAACTGGTGTATACAATTTGCCCCGTCTCACAGCTCAACAGAACAAGAAGTTAAGCAACAGGCCCTGAAACAGTACAGTATGGGCAAATCATTTAGCAAGAGGGATTGATTCCAACATGCAAAAAGAAAGCACAGTGAGCAAAAGAAATGGAAGTGAAAGGAAAACTCCTACTCACACGAGCCCAAGCGAGAAAAACCTGAGTCTGCCCAGAGCGTGGGACTGGCTTTTCAGGTTCTGGCTTCAGTAAGGCCTCGCCAAAGGCACACCTGGGCGGCCAGCACTACACTCTGTATCACTTAGAACTTAGGAGAAACAAGAATTGAGACATGAAACACATTTCTCAGGAACACAGAAAGCCCTGTCTTATTTATGCCTTACACAAAAGTCAACAGGACCTACTTCAATGTTCTCCACAATTCTGGTCACCACGGAGGCAGTCACTGAATACCAATAGGATTCCCCTTTCTGCTGGCGCTCGCTCTACAAAGGAGAGGGATGGTGTTAGCAAAAGGAGTGTGTGCTCATTCTCTGTCTCCCCACCGCTGCACAATGGGAAAAAAGATCTCTGCCTTGCCTTCCATTTTTCCTCCAAGGCTTGAAGTAGAGCTTTCTTCCGTTCCCTTTCCAATAGCTTCTCCTTCTCATCATTGAAATCCTGTATTTTTTCAGGGGCTCCAATTAAGTGAAGGCTGGAGATGGAGATCACCCAAGGGTCCACATGGGGGCGATAGAAGGGAATCTGCAGGGTTACCTTGCCAATTAAACCTGAGGGAAGGAAGAAAGTCTTATTAATGCCTGTACACATTCGTATGTTTATTGGGGCTATATCCAGCAACGCTCAGGTTTACTCTGCACTCAGGGATCACTCCTGGAGGGGCTCAGGGCACTATATGGGGTGCAGATGATTGAGCCTGGGTCAACAACGTGCAAAGCAAACCAGTGCCCTACTTACCGTGCTATGGCTCTGGCCCCATTTCTCTTCTATGTTTCTGTAAACTATTAGTTTTCCTTGAGGAGCACTTTAATTCTTACCCTCTGGTTTTCAATTTTAAGAAAATAGGTTCTCATACACATGAAACGAGTATTATCAGGCTGAAGTCTGTAGAACAAGACAGAGGGTGGTAGACAGCTCAAAGGGCTGGAGCATATGCTCCGATGCAGGAGGCCTAGGTTCTATCCTCGGTACTGCATGGTTCCCAGAGCACTGCCAGGAGTGAGCCCCAGCACAGAGCTGAGAGTAGACCCTTTGCACTGCCAGGGATGGCCCAAATTAAAAAAAAACAAAGTTAACTAAATTTTTTAAGAAGAACAAGCATGAGAAATTAGATGCTGAAAAAAGTTGTGTGACTTTGCCTTTGCCTTCTCAAAGGCTGTATCTTGCCTCTGGAGATGATCCATCCCCACAAACTACACTTCCTTGGGATCTTCTCCTTCCGAGCAGGCCCTGAGCACAAAATTCCTAGCTCATCTTAACTGGTTGATGAGAAGCAAATACTAGGAGAAGAGTACTTTCAAGATTTTCAGTGTGCCCACTAGAACGTGCCAACTGAGCCACAGGTAATGCTGCAGTCAAAAAGGAAATGACAGGCAGACTTGGGCTGAGTGTAGAGTTGAGGGTCCTGGTAGAATTCTCATTCCTGGGGCCGCAGCAATAGCACAGTGGGTAGGATACTTGCCTTGCATGCAAGGGGTTCAATCCCTGACATCCCACATGGGACCCCATGTGATTCCTGACAGCAGACTCAGGAGTAATCCCTGAGCATCCAGTGGGTGTGCATCCACTGGTGTGGCTCAAGAACAAACAAAACTAATGAGAATGACATTCCTAATAACAAAGTTTTTTTTTTTTAAATGACAACACCAAGTGATCAACTATGTAATCCAGTAAGAAATTAAGAAATCTTACAACAAATAATAGAAAAAAATGTTACTATGAGTTTATCCAGAAAACTAAAAATTAGGGGCTGGAGCGGTAGCACAGCAGGTAGGGCCTTTGCCTTGCACGCAGCCGACCTGGGTTCGATTCCCAGCATCCCATATGGTCCCCCAAGTACCACCAGGAGTAATTTTCCTGAGTGCATAAGCCAGTAGTAACCCCTGTGCATTGTAGGGTGTGACCCAAAAAGAAAAATAAAAAAACCACTAAAAATTAGTGTTTTATATTACAACTGAAACCAGATACCAGCTCTCACAACCAAGAATTTCAACAATAATTAACACAGTTGTAATCCCAACCTAAATGGATTAGGCTAATAGTTACAGGACAATAAAATAGAGTATCTGTTACCCACATTTCCATTTTGTGGGACAGCATAAAAAAGGATCACTTTTGCAAAAAAAAAAAAAAAAAAAAAAAAAAGCTCTGTCATCAACTTTCTCTTAGAGTCTCCTGTGGTCCTTTGCTACCTGTCACTTCTGGAAGAAGCCTCAGTGCACCATCCCTCTGAAATTCTTCTTTGGGGTCTCTGCCGGCATATGGCAGCTCACTCAGCACTCACTTCAAGTTCACCCTCACTGATGTCACGAATGCTGAAATCTCTTACATGGTATCTGTTCTACTTCACTTAGCAATTGGCTTATCCTGTATTTGTACTGTTTTTTGGGGGGAGGTGGGGCTTGGGCAACTCCCAGCAATGCTCAGGACTTACTCTTGGCTCTGCACTCAGGAATCTCTCCTGATGGGATTCACAGACCATATGGGATGCCAGGGATCGAACGTGGGTCAGCTGCGTGCAAGGAAAATGCCCTACCGTTCTACTATCGCTCCAAGCCTGCACTTGTACTTTATTATAGTATAATTACTCTAAAATAAGAGAAGGACGAAGTAGAAACGTGAGGGATATCTAAATAGAAACTAGTGGCTATTTAAAAGATTATGTTTATACCATGGCAAGCCTTGATTCCTCATCAAACCTGGTCATGAAAGAACTATAACAAGTACTGAGGCCAGAGTAATAGTACAGCGGGTAAGGCGCTTGCCTTCCATGCGACTGACCCAGCTTCAATATCCAGTAGCCCATATGGTCCTCTGAGCCCACCAGGAGTAATCCCTAAGCTAAGAGCCAGGAGGAAGCCCTGAACACTACTGGGCAAGGTCCCAAAGACAAAAATAAATTAATTTTTTTAAGTGCCAACATTTACCGAGTGTGCAGGCACAGGGCTCAGCAATTTTAAATTTATTAATTTTTTTAATTACTTGATGCTTGGGGACCATCTGCAGTGCTAAGGATCAAAACCGAATTTCCTGGCATGTGAACTGGGTGCTCCAGCCCACTGAGTTACCACTCCAGCCTTCTTATTCTGTCTTCACAATGAGGAAGCACACAGGGAGTTAGGGAACTTCCCGAGGTCTGCACACACAGAACACAGCTGATGCGGGATATAAACCCAGACATACTGCTGCACGGCCCAGCCATAAGGCAACGGAGGAAATGGTCTCTCAGTGATACTTACAATGAAAACCTGAAACTCAGAACCCCCTCTATCTAGAACACTTTGATACTTTACCTAAGCCAAACATAAGAATTCTAAACATAAAGCCCTCCTACAGGGCTTATTAAAGGCACAGGTTCAGTGACACTCCCCTCTGAGACTCCAGCCCAGCAGGTGCGGGGTAAACAGACCCCCCGCCACCAGATAAGGTGACCCTACCACAAGCACCCTAGAGTCATACTCCCAAGACCAATCAAACCTCTTCCTGGTCACAGAAAGCCAAACTCAAGCCAGGACTTTCAGGTTTTAATGTTCCGAACAATTTTAGACTCAAAACAGCCTCCCTCCCCTTTGGCTCCACATACCAGCTTTGACTTCAAATGGTAATTCCAGCTCTTTCAAGGCATCCTTCTTTAATGGCAAGTTTTCTAATTCAACGGCACCTGAAAAATAAAAACATCAGAAAAATTTCACCCAACAAATGTTAATAGATGCCTACTCTGTGCAGATCATGAAAAGTTAAAAGTAGGGGGTCAGTGTGTGTGTGTGTGTGTGTGTGTGTGTGTGTGTGTGTGTGTGTGTGTGTGTGTGTGTGTGTGTGTGTGTGTGTGTGTGGTGGGGGCGGGAGGCGGGGAACCTAGAAAGACAGACCAACGGGGCTGGAACACAGGCTGCAGGTGCAGGAGGCTCCCCGTTCAATCCCCAGCACCACATGAGCACTGAACCAGGAGTAGCCCCACCAAATATGAGGGGGGGGGATTTTTTTAAAAAGGTTAGGGGCTAGAGTGATAGCACATCGGGTAGGGCATTTGCCTTGCATGCGGCTGACTCGGGTTCAATTCTCAACATCCCATATGGTCCCCTGAGTGCCGCCAGGAGTAATTCCTGAGTGCATGAGCCAGTAATAACTCCTGTGCATCACCCGGTGTGACCCAAAAAGAAAAAAAAAAAAAAAAGGTTAAAGGTAAGTTGGGAAATTTAGCGTTAACAACTAGAGCTGGTTAGAGTCACAGACAGCACTGCCACCAGTCCATGCGCTTTGAGACTAAAGCCCCATGGTCCCACTCAAGACAAGTAAAGAATAGCTGAAGCTTATTAGCTGGACCTCAACTATAAATAAAGCTGAGGTTATCAGCAGGTGAAGGGTTAGGTGGAGATCTCTTTTTTTTTCCCTATGAGACAGAGGTAAATGAATAAAGTTTTACGGTATCTATGCTGTTTCCTATAAATATTTTTCTATTCACATGTCTTGAAAAATACAAAAAGTCAGTCTCAGCAGGTAGAATCTGGCCAGCTGCCAGTGTGCAGACCCCTTAGAAAGGCTAATACTAAACTGTAGCCCATTAAATCAGGATAAAATGCAAGATCTTCAGCCTCCTACCAGGCATCTCTGGAACTAAAACATAAAACCTGAAGGTTTTGAACATGCATCCCTATTCACTTAAGCCCAGGATGGGTGTAAAAAGGGCAGAGAGCTGAATAAGCTGGCCATGGAAAGAGGGCCTCTGACAGATGCCTCCCCATGTTCTCTGCCACCAGCAGGTAGATACTCGGCCAGCAGTGAAGAGGAACAGTCCAGGTGTGGCTCACTCAGTCTAACTAAAGTCACTCAATCACAAATACATTCATTCCTGCTCTGCCGGCCACTCAGCTGACCACAGGACTCCCCAGCTAGAGAGATATTCAGCATTTTAAAATTTTGTCTGCACACACATGGCCATTTCTCAGTCATTAAATCTGTCTGAGACACGTATTTTCAAGTACAGAAAACACAGACAACCACCACCCAACCACCATTAACTGCTAAGAGAATATAAAAGAAAGCCAGAAGTCTTTTCTTCCTGAAGACAAACAAATGCAAGTAATTTCCCCCCCCCCCCCATCATTATCCATGACTTGGGTGTTACTGGCTTCAAAAGTATTCAAATCTGGGGCTGGAGAGATAGCACAGCGGGTAGGGTGTTTGCCTTGCACGCAGCCGACCCAGGTTCAAATCCCAGCATCCCATATGGTCCCCTGAGCATGGCCAGGGGTAATTCCTGAGTGCAGAGCCAGGAGTAACCCCTGTGCATTGCCAGGTATGACCCAAAAAGCAAAAAAAAAAAAAAAAAAGTATTCAAATCTAACAGTTATCCAAACTACAACAACCAAATATAAAATTATACCTGTTGAAGAGTCAGTTTTCGGGGTATAGGGGTGTCTGGGGAAACTGGTGTAAGTTGACACTGGTGGTAGATTGGTATTGTGACACTGTATGTTTGATACTAACTATGAATAACTTTGTAAACCAGAGTACCTTAGTTTGTTTTTTTTCTTGTTGCTTTGTTGTGGTTTGGAAGCCACACCCAACAATGCTCAGGGGTTATTCCTGGCTCTACACTAAGGGATCACTCTCGGAGGACTCAGGGTTACCATATAGGGTGTCGGGGATTGAACCCAGGTCAGACACATGCAAGCGTCCTACCCACTGTGCTATCTCCCTGGCCCCAGAATGCCTTAAGTTTTTTTTTTTTAATGTATTTTTTTAAAAATCTAGCAACTATTCATCACAGGATTATTCAATATAGCCAAGATCTGGAAAACCCCTAAACACCTCTGGAAAGATGACTGCATAAAAAAGATGTGTTGCATGTATGCGGCGGAATCCTACAATTAGCTGTAAAAGAGACAAAATTTTGCCATTTATAATAACAGATTGAACTTGAGGGTGGTCTCAGTGAAATAAATGAGATAAAGAAAGACAAACAACATATGACTTCACTCATATGTGGCAAATAAATAAATGAACAGCAACAACAACAAAACCAAAAATGAACTCTCTTACCATAGGCTCAAAAACATTTACCAAAAGAGAAGAGCTTATGAGTGTGACAAAAATCACATAACTGTTGCAGGTGGAAACTAGAATTCTGGGGAAGAACACAATGTACATGTATAGTGATTTATAAAGGCTGCTTGCCTTGCTTGCATACAAGCAACCCAGGTTTAATCCCTGGCATCCCACATGGTCCCCAAGAGCACTGCCAGGAGAAATTCCTGACTGCAGAGCCAGGAGTAAGCCCTGAGCACTGCTGGGTATGGCCCAAAAAGAAAAAAATAATAATTTTAAAAAAAAATTTTTTTTTTTACTCTAGAACTTGGCAATTCTGAACAAAAGCAGCCAACTTAGATTTTGTGGGAACATTTCCACATGGAGCCCCACAGACCTTAAGACTAAGCCAAAAGAAAAGTTACTAACCCCAGAAACCACCTTACTTCCGCTGTGGGGGAGGGGTAGCCTTAACACCTCTGGTGAGCTGGCAGTGACCTCAAGGGAGAAGGTCCACAGTTCCTCCTTCCTCTGAAGAGCATCATCAGCAATCTGAATCACTTGTCCTATTTTTCAATACCCAAATCTGTCAGAGGCAGACAACTCTCGCTTTTCTTGGCTGCTGCACAGTCTGGGGAAGTGGAAAGAAGTGGAGGTAACTCCACGCCATGAAAAATTAAAGAAGCTCAAGTGCACAGTGAAGGAGACAGTCTCAAAAGGAGAAAGGGACGAAAAGAATGAGAAGAAACACAGCCTAGAGCCAGTCCCGAACAAGAAATATGGAACACCCAACAGCAGCTGGTCACCTGCAGGTTCCTGCTGTCCCCCACACACACACCCAGTAAGGACCCATTACTGGCCCAGCTGGAGGGCCCTTCTCCAAGGCCACAGCAGTGAGTACTTTATTCATTTTGGTGTTTAAGCCCAACCTGGCTTTGCTCAGTGCTTACCCCTGGCTCTGCACTCAGGAATCACGCTGGCAGGCCTCAGGGGACCATATGGTGTGCCAGGGATTGAAACCAGGTCAGCCATGTATGAGGCAGGCGCTATTCCTGCTATGCTATCGCTCCATCCCCAGAGCAGTGAGTACTTTATATGCGACCATGTTTGTTGCTTCCAGACAGCATGGCTGCAGGCTTATTCAAGTAAGTCCTTCCAAAAAGCACTCATATCTAGTCACTAGAAATGGATGAATTCAGAAGTTGAATTCTAAATTATCTTCCCTCTGCTCAAGGTCACTGAAGGGGCCAACCTCAGGTTCAGAGCACATCAAAAGAAGAGTAGGGCAATCAAAGTTTGGGATTACATATATTATACAGACTCCTTGGCGTGGCCCTGGAGGCTGCTTCTTCCTGCCTTCAAAACATGAACACAGGACCTGCACGTACCCCATCTCTGCCTCCTGTCACAATTTCATCCCAGCTGGAACATGGTTACCCACCCACTCACTCATTAAGATCTTAAGACCCCCTCCAAGCTGCCCAACAGCCTGTCTGGAGCCTATGGGCCGCCAGAAGACCCCCTCCCTTGCACCTCACTGGAATAGGCCTGTGTCACCAGCCTAACAATCTAATCCACGCAGCTTGGTATCACTGTGTAAAGTGTGACTGTCCCATTAGAGGACAGGGTCCCCAGAGAGGAAGAGGGGATCCGAATATTAATAATCAATTAAGGGTTCCTGATATCAATAATCAGAGCAACAGCAGCAGCTACACTTGGTAAAATCCTACTGTGTGCCAAATACTTCATTATACATTACTGTATCCAATCCTCACAATATAAGGAAATATCAATATCTTGGGTTGGAGCAACAGCACAACAGTAGGGCGTTCGCCTTGCATGCAGCCAACCTGTGTTCGTGTTCGATTCCTCCGTGCCTCTCAGAGAGCCCGGCAAGCTACTGAGAGTGTCGCGCCTGCACGGCAGAGCCTGGCAAGCTCCCTGTGGTGTAATCGGTATGCCAAAAACAGTAACAATAAGTCTCACAATATAAGAGACGTTACTGGTGCCCGCTTGAGTAAATCGATGAGCAATGGGATGACAGTGACAGTGACAATGACCAATATCTTCTCCACTTTTTTTTAAGTTTTTGGACGACAGCCCGTGATGCTCAGGGGTTTACTCCTGGCTCTGTGCTGAGGAATTACTCCTGGTGGTGCTCAGGGGACATATGGGATGCAAAGAATTGAACCCAGGTTGACCAAGTACAAGACAAGCATCCTACCCACTGTACTATCACTCTGGCCTTCTTTTCCACTTTTAAGGTAAGAAAAATGAGGCTTAAAGGACAAGTGCTTTGCCAAAACATCACAGCACTGGGATGTGGAAGTGCTTAAGTTCTGATCAGATCTGCCAGATCTCAGATGGCAGAAGGAGCATGCAGAGAAAAGAGGCTAAGTAACTTACTCATTGTCACCACTGAAGAAATATGGGCATGACCCTCATCCTGAACTCTCAATACCATCTCTGCCTCCTCTATCCTTCTCTAACCCAGCCTTTCCCAAATCCCAATGAGTGCTAAAGTGAAACCTGACTCAAATGCCACCTTGGTCTTGCAAGACTCCCGTGCTCCTCTGCCAAGTCCTTGCTAACTGAACCAGCCAGTAAGCCCAACAGATAATGACTGATCCATGATGATGGATAATTACTGTAGCACTGTAGCACTGTTGTCCCATTGTTCATCGATTTGCTCAAGTGGGCACCAGTAACGTCTCTATTGTGAGACTTGTTACTGTTTTTGGCATATTGAATATGCCACAGGTAGCTTGCCAGGCTCTGCCATGCGGGCAGGATTCTCTCGGTAGCTTGCTGGGCTCTCCGAGAGGGACGGAATAATCAAACCCGGGTTGGCTGCATGCAAGGCAAATGCCCTACCTGCCGTGCTATCACTCCAGTCCTAATGGATGACGATGCAAACATAGGAACTTCCACAATACTCCAGGGAGGGTTTTGACTTTTGTGGTCTGTGTTAATTTGCCAATCCTTGGAAGTTTGTGAGAAAATAAATACCATCTCCACTTTTCAGAAAGAGGACCTGAGGCACGAATAAGTTGAGCAATTTTCCCAAATGACAGGCAAATGGAGTTCAACCCAGCATGGCATCAAGCCCCCACACTCCCTCAACCGTGACTTCAGTTCCTTTACATCTCCCAAAGCGTACACACTAGCCGGGATTTGCAGCTGAACTGACATAACAGCTTATTTCTCCCTAGTACCCTCCACCCCATACACTGGCTTGTCTGTGTCATCAAGATCAGTAAGTATCCACTTCATAAAGCTCAAGGTGCTGCAAAACTCTGAAGATTATTCTGCCCAAGCGCCCTTGGAGTACAGACTTTGTATGGGCGGAGTAGTCCCCCAGCAAGGCAAGAACTGAGGAATAGCCCCTGAGGATCACTGGGTGTGGCCCCAAAACAAAATAAGTAGAAAGATTTTTCTTCCCAAGCATGTGTATCTGAATTCAAAATGATGGGGATCTAACCCTACCCCTGCAGAAAAATAAAAACATATTTTTCTATTGAGAAACACTTCTCAAATTCCACAGGTTTGTTCTCTGTGGAAGGGAGGGATGTTGGCCCACACCCAGCTGAGCTCAGGGTTAACTCTGGCTTTACACTCAGGGATCACTCCTGTAGTGGTTCAGGGTACCGTATGCGATGCTGGGTATGGAATACACCTTCTCTGCTAAAAGCAAAGCGCCTTCTCCGCTGCCCACTGTACTATCTGTCCAGCCCAAGGGTGAAGCATAGAAAAGCAGCCTAGTACGCCAAAGAGACACACAGCTGTTGTGACAACATACCTCCATTCAAATGTGTTGAGGAGCCAAATTTGAAGCTCAAATGGTAGAGCACCTGCCTTGCATATCTGAGGTGCTGGGTTGAATCCCTGGCACCACATGGCCTCCCAGCACTGCCAAGAATGCCCCGGTGTCACTAGGTACTACCACAAGAGGTTCCTACAATTTTTTAAAAACTGCTGCTGGAAAACTGAGAACTGGTCTTCAAGAGGATAGGGTGTGGCTGACCCACGTTCTATATAGTCCCAGCAACCCAGCAATCTATATAGTCCCCCAAGCCCTCTAGGAGTGATCCCTGAGAGTAGAACATGAGATAAGCCCTGAGCACTACTGGGTATGGCCAAAAAAAAAAAAAGGAAGAACAGAGAAACCAGAAAGATAAAAATAGTGCCCAGAGCACTGCCAGAGGTCACTCCTTAGCACAGAGCCAGGAATAGCCCCTCAGCACTGCCAGGTGTGGCCCCGAAACCCAAATCAAACAAGCCAATCAAACTGCCAAACTGGAAAATAAAAATTAAAGGAAAAAACTGCCTTTGTAGGATAGAGTGCATGCTTGTGGGCTAGAGAGACAGCATAACGGGTAGGGTACTTGCCTTACATGTAGGCAAAGTGGGTTCAATCTTCATCACCCCAGAAAATTCCCTGAGCTATAGAGCCAGGAGTGATCACTGAGCACAGAGCCATAAATAAGCCTAGAACACAGCTGAGTATGGCCCAAAAACAAACAAAAGATTAAAAAGAAAAAAGGAAAAGGCGGACTAAGAGTGTGACTCAAGAGGTAGAGTGCACACCTTCCACCTGAGGCCCTGAGACTGATCCCCAGGACTGAGTGGCTAGTCAAGCACCAGCAGGCATGTCCCCACAGTACCAATGAAAATGCCATCTGCAAAGGTGCACTTTCCAAAGAGACACAGGAACTTACCTTTCAGGAGCGCAACAGAGAGCTGGTCGGTATTCAGATTATTGACGTATTTCCCCAGATAGGTATTGAGAACCCAGGCTACAAGACCTTCCAACATGACTATATCCTCAAGACAAGGTGTTTAAAAAGCATGGGTCATTCTTTATTTCTCTCTCTCATGGTCACAGAAGTATCTATTAAAAAAAAAATCAAGAGAAAAATCAGATAGTTTTCCTACCTGATTTACAACTCTACCATCCCTGAATATAGACAAGCAAGCAAAGTACAGATTTAAGAAAAGATGGAGAGAGACACATTATAAATACATCCATTAAGAGACTGGGGGCGGGGTGTGAGGGGGACGCTGTTAAAATAAATACTTCTGTATACACCTGCAAGGAATAGTCGCATACTTGTCAAAACTTACCTATGATTTGTGCTGGAGAGACAGTACAAGAGGGTAAGGTGTTAGCCTTGCACATGGCCGACCCAGGTTCTATCCCTGGCATCCCATATGGTCCCATGAGCCCAGAAGGAGTAATTCCTGAGCGAAGAACCAGGAATAACTCCTGAGCATTGCCAGATATGGTGCAAAAACAAGCAAACATAAAAATTACCCTGAATTCACCTTGTGTATCTTTTTTATGCAACTGATGGTAGCATTGCTTGCTTCTAGGTAATCTGCCCTGATCTGAGACTTCCCATCCAGGTGTGATCCAGAGATGCTGGCAATATCGAGAGGCATTTTTTATCATCAGGATGGAGAGTTACTACTGGGCTCTTATAGGTAAGACCATGGATGCTGCTAAACACAGCACAACACACAAGACAGACCTCCACAACAAAGATTTACTAGTTAAAAAATCCTGTCCTAGGGGCCGGAGCGATAGCACAGCGGGTAGGGCGTTTGCTTTGCATGCGGCCAACCCGGGTTCAAATCCCAGCATCCCATATGGTCCCGAGCACCGCCAGGAGTAATTCCTGAGTGAAAAGCCAAGAGTAACCCCTGTGCATAGCTGGGTGTGACCCAAAAAGCAAAAAAATTTAAAAATTTAAAAATTTTTAAAAATCCTGTCCTAGGTTAAAGAAAAAAAATACCCGAAAAGGTTGGGAATATGACTTGGGAGTACAGCACTTACTTGCCTTACATATGTGAGACCCTGAGTTTAATCCCCCATCACTGGGAAGGAAAAAAAAAGAAAAAACTTAAAGGGACCAGGGATATGGCTCAGTAGTGAAGCATTTGATTTGTATGTGTGAAATTCTAGGTGCGACCCCCCAATACTCAGAGACTATGAATTTCATATTCTGCAACATTCCTTTTGAAGCCAGATCTAATTCAACCCTGTAAATGTGTTCACCAGTATGATTAAGAAATGGGAGACAGAAGGCTGTTCTATACACACCAGAAATCCTCTGGCTCCAGCTACAGTATCTTCACTCAGGACTAAACTACTACCTATGAAAAAATAAATAAACTACTAGCTATGATAATTACTGATGTTTGCATAATACAAAATTTAATAGATTTTTAGTATTACTAAAAATCAGTATGAGGAAACTTGAGACACAAAAGTTTAAAAGGGTCCTACGATCACTCGGTTAGTAGATAGATCCCACTCAGAACTGTGAGCTCCAGCTCTTGCTCAAAGTGGAGCCTGAGGCTGGCAGCCCACCAGTTCCACTCCAGCGTGCTGTGGCCTGCAGCCCACAGGGAAGCTGCACAGGAGCAACTTTTCTGAGCACTCTGCCCCACCTCCAGGGATTCTTCACAGTGTCAGAAGACAGGCTTAGTCCACGTGACAGATGCCACCCAACAAGACGAGAAGCACTCAGGAACCTCTGACCCTGCAGGCAGTGATCCTAACTTGTTAACAGAGTCATGCACTTCCATATAAGATCATCTGTTACTGGTTAACAATGGCAGTAAATAAATAATAACTAGCATTTGATAAAAGTAATTATTTCTTCCCCTCCCCAAAAACTTTATTTTGTTTTAGGACCACACCCAGCAATGCTCAAAACTTACTCCTGGCTCTGCACTCAGAGATCACTCCTGGCAGGTCTTAGGAGACTTTATGAAGTGCCAGGGATTGAACCCGGATCAGCCGCATGCAAAACTAGTGCCCTACCCACTATACTATCTCTCCAGCATCCAAAAATCTTTTCAAAGCTACAATTTGTGTAATACCAAGAATCTGCTAGCTCTGACAAGGCCCATTAATTAAAAAGGAGTTTACAAGAACACTTTAGTTTTGCTTTGTTTTGGGGTCACTCAGTGGAACTCTAGGGCTAGTCCTGGCTCTCTGCTCAAGGGCGGCTCCCCTGGTGCTGGGGGACCATTCAGTGCCAGGGATATGACCCAGCCTCCCACGTGCAAAGCCTGCCCTCAGCGGGTTGAACTATCTCTCTGGTCCAAGAAGATATTGTTTTTAAAAAATAAGGAATGTTCCACAGTTTGAGTAAAGGAAACATTTCTTTATTGTAACTTCAAGTAAATCTGTGAAAACAAAATGTGAACCTGACTCACCTATCTGGACTATGTGGATTCCAAATACACTTAGGCAAAAGGCCAAACGCTCTGTACTTTGATTCTGCAGTTACAGCCACTGATTTCCACAAAGACCAACAAACCCTCAAGTGCCAACTACAAGTGCCCTGACAGGAAAAAGAAAACACTATCGGTCCGGACATAGAAACAAATCAAACATCTGTCGTCAGTCCATCTGTCTGTCTGTCCACCCTCCTGGGCTTCCCCCAAGGTGGCTGAAAGCGGGACAGACGGTACAAGGTGGGATGGGATTCAAAAGACCACGGTCCAATCCGAAAGCCTCCATCAGCTCTCAGTAGGGGCAGCAGGTTGGAAGCTGCTTCAAGGATTCCCTGAAGGAATTCGGCACCGGGAAGGGCCGCCAGACTGGCCGGAATCCCAAGGAGTCAGAACGAGTTCATCAGCAGGGATTAGAGGCGGCTGCCTGGCACTGACCCCCATGGTCTGGCCACCCCAACCATGGGGCAGGTGACACCGGGGATCAGTCTCAGCACAGTGGCGGGCAAACAGCCGGGCATGACCTTGAGCCAGGCCCCTCCCTCAAGGGGTGGCCAGAGCGAGTGGCAAAGGGCTGGCAAGTGGCCCCGGGTGCCCCTCCCAGAGGAGTCTGGGGCTGGACGCCAGCGACACCCAGGAGCGGAGACAGGGGGACACAGACAGGCGGGTGCCAGTGCAAGGCCCCACAGGCCCTTTACTGCCCGTGACAAGGACCTCGCGCCCTCCTACCACCCCCTCTGCTCTCAGCACCCAAAGCCCCCCGCCCGGGACAGAAAGCCCACTTCCCAAACAGGGCCTGGAGGGCACCGGGCCCGACCCTCCACCTGGGGACAGGCTCAACAGGACAGAACTGGACCGGGCAGGGGAGGGGCTGGAAAGGGGCTCTGGGCCTTACAGGCCCAGCCCAGAGCGACCCCTGCAGACCGGTGACTCAAACACCCCCCCAGAGAACTGACCCCAGTCCGGGGTGTGAGGTCAAGGGGTCCACACACAGGGGTCCCACGTGGAGACCACAGCTGGGGCGCAATCAAACGTGTGTGCACACAAACACATATTCTCTCACACACACACATTCTCAGGCCCACACATCTGCACACCCACACGCACACACATACACACACTCACACGCACATTCACACTCAGACACACATATACCACTCACACCCATGCACACTCGGACACACATACACATACATTCACACACTCAGACACATCCTCAAAGACACTCTCACACTCAGGGGGCCGGAGCGATAGCACAGCGGGGAGGGCGTTCGCCTTGCACGCGGCCGACCCTGGTTTGATCCCCGGCATCCCATATGGTCCCCTGAGCACCGCCAGGAGTAATTCCTGAGTGCAGAGCCAGGAGTAACCCCTGTGCATCACTGGGTGTGACCCAAAAAGAAAAAAAAAAACACTCTCACACTCAGACACTCATTTTCATACACTATGACAGTCACACACACGCAGTCACACACTCACCCACGCTTCTCGTCAGTGTCACTCACACTGTCACACAGTGACACTCAGTCATTCCCACTCACTAACACTGTCACAGTCACACAGTGACAGTCATTCCCACTCACTAACACAGTCACAGTCACACAGTGACAGTCATTCCCACTCACTAACACACTGTCACACAGTCAGAGTGACAGTCATTTCCACTCACTAACACACACGCAATCACTCACCGTCACACACGGTGCCTCAAAAACACTCGTTCCCACTTCCACTTTCACTCACACACAGTCACATTTACACTCAGTCACACAGTAACAACACTCACACTAACACACAGTCACAGTTACACAGTCACACACTCAGTGACAACTCACACTCAGTCACACACTCAGTCGCAACACCCAGACTAACACACAGTCACACTGGGACAGTCGCACAGTCACAACACTCACAGTCACACACACTCATTCAGTCACAACACTCAGTCAGTCACAACACTCAGACACAGCCACTCACACTTACACTCAGTCACGCACACAGTCACTCAGTCACAGCCACTCGGTCACACGCGGCCACACACAGCCACTCAGTCAGTCACACCCCGTCACAACACGCACACTCACAGCCCCTCACACTCTGCCCACGGCGCCCGGCAGCCGGGACCCCGGAGCGGGCGCGGGTCCCGCGGGCGCCGACCCCGGGCCGAGGGCGGCGGGGCCCCTCAGGACGCCCCGCGCCGCGTCCCCGAGCGGCGGCCGTGTCAGCCGCCGAGACGCCCGTCGCGCCGGACCCGGTCCCGGGTGGCAGCGCCGCGCTCCCCGCGGGCCGGCCCGGCCCGGGTCCGAGGTGCGGCCGGAGCCCGGGTCCGCGCCCGCCCCGCCGCCCCGGCCCCGCCAACCCCGCGCGCGGCCCGCCCCGCCCCGGCCGGTACCTGTCGGGGTCCCGGGCCGCCCCGCCAGCCCGCACGGCGCGCAGCTTCCTCCCGGCCCGTCAATGGCGCTGGCCCGCGGCGCCCGGCCCGCCCGACCCGACCAATCGAGCGGGCGCCGGCGGGAGCCCGCACAGCCGAGCGCCGAGTCATCGAGGGAGGCGCCCCCTGGCGCCCGCGCGTCCCGCGGGGAAGCTGAGCCCGGCGCGCGGCGGCCCCGCAGCCTCGGAACCCAGGGTCCTTCCTTCCTCCCGCGCCTGTTCCCGCCCTCTGCAAGGACGGGACCCCCCAGCTGGCGCGCCCACACTTGGCCCCTTAGCAGCCCCCGAGGGACCTTATTTCTGACCCCCAGGACACGTTAAGATCCACATCTGCAGAGGTAGGACCGCGAGTAGGGCACGCGCCTCCCGTGCAGCTGACCCGGGTTCGATCCCCGGCACCCGACACGGTCCCCTGAGTTCCACAAGCAATGATACCTGAGCGCACAGCCAGGAATAGCCCTGAACACTGCCGGTTATGACCCAGAAACCAAAAAATCATCACCATCATCATCATCATCATCATCATCATCATCATCATCTCTTCATAAAACTCTTTGGTCCAGGGACCGGAGAAATGGCCCAAAGGGTAAGGTACTTGCTCTGACTGTCCCTGGTCACCGATTAACCAAGGGTTCCTGAGCATCACTGCCACGGCTCCTGAGCGCGAGCTAGTGAGCCCATTTGGTGTGACCTAGAAACCAAAAGATGAAATAAAGTAACTCATCTCCAGCCAGAGTCAACTCCAAGATTCTACTGAGAGATCGCCTTATCTCTCCTCGACTTCCCAGGCCCATTCTGCCCGATAGCCTTCACTTCACATCCGCCAAAATGCTAATTTCACTGGTTGGTCTATTTTGGGGGAGGGGAGTTTGGTCATAAAACGATGAAATTAACAATGTATTTTGGAGCCAGAGAGATACTAGAGGCATTAGGGTGCTTGCCTGGCACCAGGCACACCAAGGTTTGATTACTGCATGTGATCCCCAGCACCACCAGGAGTGACCCCTGAGCCAGGAGTAAGCCCAGAGCACCGCAGGGTGTAACCCAAATCACCACATTGAGCCCTGCCCCAAATGTCTCTTACTTGGGACTGGACAGAGTACAGGGCTTAAAGGTGCTTCAGTTGCCTGCAGAAGACCCAGGGTTGGTCCCTGCCATTACATAGAGTCCCGCTAGAACAGCCAGGAGTAGCCTCTGAGCACTGCTAGGTGTGACCCAAAAACCCAAAAGCAAAAAAATCTATTTTATTTAGTTCAGTATGACCAAATATTATCTTCTCAACCTGTAGCAAGAAGATATGTGGAGAGAGAGAGACAGAGAGAGAAAGGTATAGATAGATATATGTAACAAATGAGATATGTTAGGGGGGTTAGTAGCAATGGTTTTCAGTCTAGTGTGTATTTCAAACTTCAGTGCAGACAAAGAGCTGCATTCTGAGCCCGGGAATGCAGTGGCTTGGTGGTAGAATGCTTGCCTGGCCTGGGTGAGGCCTTAAGTTTGATTTATTTTTAATTTAAAAAAAAAAGAAAGAAAGAGATGAAAAACAAACAGATGCATTTTAAGTTCTCAAGAGGCTTCTGCGGCTATACCATCTCTGAGTAATCACATAGCAAACTTCCTGCTTCAAATACTCTGGCTCAGAGAGCAGTGCCCTGTGACCCTCTCCAAAGCCATATTGCCCTGCCATGTTATGGTCTTGAGAGAATTTAATGCTACCGAGACAGTCTCATTTGTTTATGCATAGGTTCTGTTGCGCCGGCCTGACAGTTTCCTGGGAATGGATTTTGCCTTTTTCCCAAATCTTTGGCAGTACCTCTTCATTGCCAGGCACAGAGAAGATGCAAAGAAAAGAAAGAAAGAAAGAAAGAAAGAAAGAAAGAAAGAAAGAAAGAAAGAAAGAAAGAAAGAAAGAAAGAAAGAAAGAAAGAAAGAAAGAAAGAAAGAAAGAGAGAGAGAGAGAGAGAGAGAGAAAGAAAGAAAGAAAGAAAGAAAGAAAGAGAGAGAGAGAGAGAGAGAGAGAGAGAAAGAGAGAGAGAAAGAGAGAGGGAAAGAGAGAGGGAAAGAGAAGGAAAGAGAGAAGGAAAGAGAGAAGGAAAGAGAGAAAGAAAGAGAGAAAGAAAGAAAGAAAGAAAGAAAGAAAGAAAGAAAGAAAGAAAGAAAGAAAGAAAGAAAGAAAGAAAGAAAGAAAGAAAGAAAGAAAGAAAGAAGGAAAGAAGGAAAGAGGATGGACAGGGGAGTGGGAGCGCTGACTGGAGCAATTGTGTAGAGGGTAAGGCACTTGCCTTGCATATGACTGACCCAGGTTCTGTCTCCGCACCCCATCTAGTTCCCTAAGCACCACCAGAAATGACCTCTGAGTGCAGAGCCAGGAATAAATCCTGAGCACTGCAGGTGTGATCCAAAAACAAAGAAATATAATAAGCAAGAAAAAAAAAAAACCAGCAACGGGGCAGAAAGATACTACAATGGGCAAGACACCTGCCTTGCATGCAACTGATCCCAGTTGGATCCCCTGCACCACTTATGGTCTTCACCACCAGGGTTGATCCCTGAGTGCAGAGCCAAGAGTTAACCCTAGATGTGGCCCCAAACTAAAAATAGAGGGGGAGGGGAAAGACGCCTCAAAGGTGCTGGAAATGAAAGAACAAGGGTGCAGCAAAGCCCTTCCTCCTCCATCATCACAAGAAGGCCCGGAAGGGCACCCTAGGCTTGTAAACAGACTGGCCAGGCTACCCACCCTCGTAATGCTCTGCTAATGATGGGACAGCAGCTGACTCAGCCCTCCTAGGAAGCTGGGGCTCCTGTAAAAGGAGCTCGGTCCTGCAGAATCTCAGCCCAGGTTGTGGGATAAAACACGGGACTCCTCAGATGGCGAGCAGAGGGAAGCAGCTGATCAGAGCTTCAGTTTCCCAGTGCAGAAACTATCCCGAGGGAGTCTATTAAAAATGCAGGGATCTTGGGGCTGGAACAATAGCACAGCGGGTAGGGCGTTTGCCTTGCACGCGGCCGACCCGGGTTCGATTCCCAGCATCCCATATGGTCCCCTGAGCACCGCCAGGGGTGATTCCTGAGTTCAGAGCCAGGAGTAACCCCTGTGCATCGCCAGGTGTGACCCAAAAAGCAAAAAAAAAAAAAATATTAAAAAAAAAATGCAGGGATCTTTGGACCGGAACTATGTTACAGCAGGTATTGTGCTTGTCTTGCATGCAGCCCACCTGGGTTCGATCCCTGGCATCCCATATGGTCCTTCAAGCAACACCAGGAATGATTCCTGAGTGCAGAGCCAGGAGTAACCCCTGAACATTGTCGAGTGTGAACCAAAAACAAACCCCCCACCAAAAAAAAGCAGAGGCCAGGGCTGAAGAGATAATACAGTGGATAAGGCGCTTGCCTTGCAAGGGGCTGATGCAGATTCAATCCCCAGCATCCTATATGGTCCCCCACACCCTGTCAGGAATCATCCCTGAGCACAGAGCCAGAAAGTAAGCCCTGAGAACCTCCAGGTGTGACCCCAAAACAAACAAACAAAAAAGCAGGGGTTGGGCTGGGATAGGGGACTCCAGTCAGCCTGCACAACTGAAAGTCTTATGCCCCGGGAGAGGTAGGGAACCTTTTTTCTGCCAAGGACCACTTGGACATGTATTACCTTATTCTCATGACCAGCTGTGTGCAGCCAATGAGAACCCACATGTCAGCCTCAGCAGACCACATGATCTCACAGGCCTTATTCCCCACCCCGGACACTCACTGCACAGGAATCCTCTTGAGAAGAATGAAAGCACCAGAGCCTCCAAACAATGTGTGAGGAATGTTTGCTGGCAGCTTTGTCTCAACAGCTCCTAAGGAGACCCGGGAGATTGGCACAGAAGACTCTAGAACATGCAAAGGCCCTGAGTTCCATCTGGGCACCCCCCTGGTCCCTCAGACACCACTGACCCTGAGCAGTGCTCGGGAGGCGCAGATAGTAATCATAGTAGGAGTTCAAAATAATGGGGCTGGAGCAACAGTACAGCAGGTAGGGCATTTGCCTTTAACACGGCCGACCCAGGTTCAATCTTCAGCATCCCATATGGTCCCCCATGCACCGCCAGGAGTAATGTCTGAGTGCAGAACCAGGAGTAAGCCCTGAGCATCACTGGGTATGACATCCCCCGCCAAAAAAAAAGGAGCTCAAAATAGAAATTTACCAAAATGTCTATTCAGAGAGACAGAACAGGAGCGTGCCCGGCCTCGAAGAGAAGGCCCATGTTGATCTTTTGCCAGGAGCCTTGGGAATCCTGATTTGACTTTTGTTTTGGTCTTTGGTTTTGGGGGGACACGACGGGCAGGGGTCAAACTTGAGTCAGCCATGTGCAAGGCAAGCACCCTCCTGGCTATACTATTGCTCGGGCCCAAGGCTTGGTTTTGCTGACGTTTGAGGATTATTTTCAGTTTGGTTTGGTTTGGGGGCCACAGCCAGCAGGATTCAGGGGCTACTCCTGACTCTGAGCTCAGAAATCACTCCTGGCGGGCTCTGGGGACCAAATAAGGGTTGTTGGGGATCGAACCCAGGTCCACCTCTTGCAAGGCAAGCGCCCTCCCCGCTGTACTATCACCCCAGCCCCCTAAGTCTTGGTTTGGTGAAAAGAAAAAGCCGAGGCCACAGAAGACCTCAGCCCTCATGATCATATTCTCTCGGCACTGCAGAAGAGCCCCACGCAGAGTGGCCGAGCCCATCCAACGGCGAGTGGCACCAAGAATCACGCAGGGAAGCAGGAGTGAGGCAGGCAGGGGGCCAGCGGAGAGCCCTGACCCATTGGGGCTCTGATTCAGCGAGTCTGCAAGGGAACGTCAGCTCCCGGGAGTGGGTCTGCAAATACAGAGCTGGTCCAAAGTCCCTGGTTTATGGGAGGGGAAACTGAGGTTGAAAACAAAAACCTTTCTTTCTTGCCTCAAGATCACACAGAAGGGCCAGAGCGATAGTCCAGAGGGGAGGGCGCTTGCCTTACAAGCAGCAGACCCGGGTTCAATCCCTGGTACCCAACATGGTTCCCTGAGCCCTCCTGGAGAGATCCCTGAACACAGGAGTAAGACCAGGGCACAGCAGCTGGCTGTGGCATGCGCACACACACACACACACACACACACACACGGAGGCTCTGGGGCAAGGCAGGCAGGAGTCAGCTCCAGTCCCTTCTCCAGGACCTCAGCCCTTCAGCCTGCCTTGGCTGCTGGAGAAGGTCCAGGCAGCACAGAGGTCAAAGGGAAGAGGAAGTGTTGGCCAGCCTTCAGGGTCCCTCAGGGTCCCCACGCTTGTGGCTCCATAAACTGCTCAGAGACCTGCCCCAGGGAGGGACTGTAGGAAAAGGGGGTCAGCCCTTAATTACACCCACACCAGACCCTGCCATGCACATTTACTCCTCGATGAGGCCTGGGCACGGTTTCCTGGGGAAAGGCCAGCTGGAGGCCCTTGCTCAGCCCCACCCTCCTCAGGCCCCTCCCACCTGGCCTGATGTCAGCCAGCCTCCAGAAGCATCTAGACCAGAGCGGGCACAGCCAGACAGCAGCAATGTTACTTTGGGCCCACACGATGCTTTGAAATACTGCGGATTAGTTACAACATGTGTGAAAGCAGGAGATTGCAGGCAAAAAGTATCTGTATTTGGAGCTTCTCTAGAAGTTTCTCTAGAAAAATTGGGAGTTGTGACAATGGGAACTGGGTTCAATGGGCATTTATGAAGCACCTGCTATGTGCTCAATAAATAACTTGGTGCTGTGTGCTTCGCACAGTTCAAAAGCATAGGGGGCGGGGGACTATGTCACTGAGAAAACTAGACAGAGCTCTGTCTTCGTGGGGTCTGTCCTAGTGGGGGAGCAGACAGCAAAGGGGGTAAGCAGGCCAGGGGATCAGACGGTGCAGAGCTGATGACAAGCACCATCATGAGATCAGGTCATAACTGCAGGATCTTGCCAGCGTCACTGTGGAATCACTGACTCACAGTGACTTCACAAAGGCATTTAACCTTCCAGGGTGGGACTGACCAACAGAAAAATAATGCAAACCTGGGGGCTGGAACGATAGCACAGTGGGTGGGGCGTTTGCCTTCGAATCCCAGCATCCCATATGGTCCCCTGAGCACTGCCAGGGGAGATTCCTGAGTGCATGAGCCAGGAGTGACCCCTGTGCATCTCCAGGTGTGACCCAAAAAGAAAAAAAAATAATAATGCAAACCATGCAAATACTTTTTTTTTGTTTATTTGTTTTTATAGTTTGTTTTTATTTTTTGTTTTGTGTTGCTTTTGGGGGTCACACCCAACAATGCACAGGGGTACTCCTGGCTCTGCACTCAGGAATTACTCCTGGCGGGTGCTTGGAGAACCATATGGGATGCTGGGAATTGAACCCGGGTCGGCCGTGTGCAAGGCAAACGCCCTACCCACTGTACTATCGCTCCAGCCCCCTGTTTTTACAGTTTGGGGGCCATATCCGCTGTGCTCAGGGCTTTCCTCCTCGCTCTGCTCTCAGGAATCACTATTAGCAATGCTCAGTGGACCATATGGGACGGCAGGGATCGAACCCAGAGCAGCTTTGTGCAAGGCAAAGGCCCCTCCCACTGGACTATGGCTCTACATAATTCTAAATGATCCATGGTCAGAGAGATAGATACTCAGGGGCTGAGTACGTTTTCATGTTGGAGGCCCAGGTCCGGTATCCAGTACGGTGCACGGGCCCCCAGGCACTGCCTCCACTGCCAAGTGTGGCCCCCAAACCAAGAGCCAATCCATGACCCACTGAATGGAGCCACATGAAGGTGAAAAGAGGGGCCAGGGCAATAGTGCAGCTGGCAGGGTGCTTGCCCTGCATGTCGCCAGCCCGAGTTCAGTCCCCAGCACCCCATATGGCCCCCTGAGCACTACCAGGAGGGATCCTAATGCTGAGCCAGGAGGAAGCCCCGAGGACAGTTGGGTATGGCCCCAAACAGAAAGAGTGAAAAGAAGGGAGTGAAAAAGGGGAATGTCTTATTTAACCAGCTCTAAAATATGCTCTCACCACGGAACCGATCCAAAGCTTTATTCGTGAGATGCGTGTGTGTTTTGTGCTAGCTTCAAAACTCAGTATCTCTTTTTTTAATTAATTATTTTTATTATTAATTGTATATCATTAATTTTAAATTGTGAAAGTATTAATAATACTTTTTAAAAATTTTATTGGATCACTGTGAGATAGTTACAGTATCTCATATTGAGCCGTAAGTCCACACAACTCAGCCTGAATCTGACACGTGGCAAGTGGCCAGTAGCCGCACCTGCCACGCCAGGCAGTGACTCCTGCGGAAATGCAGGCGACTGAGGCAGGAGAGGTGCTGTCCGTGTGGGCCAAGGGCAAAACAGCGCCAGCTCATGGCCAGGGTGGAAAACCCAAGCTCAAGGGAGACAGCGGCTTTAAGCCCCCACGCCGGTGTCCGGGTGGAGACTTCTGGTTGCTTCCCAACTGCCTCCCTGCCTATGGTCCCCCGCCTGCCCGAATGGGCCTCGTCGCTGGTCTCTGAGTCCAGTCCAGAGTTCCAGGCGGGCCCGAGAAGAGCCAGGAGAGAGAGAACACTTTCCCTTTAAAACCAGACTTCGCTCTCCTTGCGACATTCGAAGGAGCCGGTTATTGGGCACCTCCCATGTAAACAGATTGTCCACCCAGCCCGCGCCTCCTGCTGTTCCGGGATCAGGACCAGATCCAGCCTGTGCCTCCGGGTGTTCCCAGCGAAGGTGGGGAATGGGCACCTGCCCTTCTCCTTGGGCAATCCTGGCGCTGAAACAACCAGAAGTGTTTCCCACACGGAGAGTTGCACCCGCAGTGAAGGCTGAGGGAGGCTCGCCTGCCCTGGCGCAGAGCCCTCTGGAGACGGGAAGAAGAACCCCATCTCCGCTTTCTGCTCTTCTGAAGCCACCCTCTGTGACCTCGTGTCCCAGCCAGTTTACCAAGGCTCAAAGGCCAGCTCCCCCAAGAGCCCGCCTCAACCTGTCTTGCATCCTTGCCCCCACCTGCCATCGCTCTATCTGTCCTCTTAGCCCCCATCAACCCTGCAGAGCCCGGGGGATTTCTCCCCTCCTTCCTGGAGCCTGGAGCCAGCTGCACCTCAGCCCCTCCACACACACAAAATCAGCCCCCTCCCCCGTGTTATTCAGGGACTGGACAAAGATATAGGCAAACTTTGGTTTAGATATCACTGTATCATCACTGTCATCCCGTTGCTCATCGATTTGCTTGAGTGGGCATCAGTAAGGTCTCCACGTATCCGTTGTGATACTTGTTGTTACTGTTTTTGGCATATCCAATACACCACGGGGAGCTTGCCAGGCTCTGCCGTACAGGCGGGATACTCTCGGTAGCTTGCCGGGCTCTCCAAGAGGGACGGAGGAATCGAACCCAGGTCACCCCGAGTGCAAGGTAAATGCCCTACCCGCTGTGCTATTGTTAAGTAAAAGGGAAAAAAGTCAAAGGCCGTGTAATAAGAACGCAGATCCCTTGTTGCGCACATGGGAAGAACCTTCCATGGGATTCACTGGCAAACCTCTCCTCTCAGAAAACATGATGGAGGGCGATGGGGAAAGTGAGTGAGGGGCCTTGGAGGTGTGATTTCACACCCCCACTGAAGAGACGAGAGATTCCTGGGGAGGGTGTGCCCGAGAGTGGGCAGCCTGAGCCCCTTCCCGGGTAATCCTTGCCCTGGGCCCCCCCTCTCCCCCCATCTCTTCTGAGACTGAGTTTGTGTTTCTTGCAGTGGTGCAATAACCGGGTCATCTAGCAAGCATCGTTCATTCCCGAGTCCTGTCAGCCAGGGACGGGAGGGGTTACCGACGCAAGGAGGGTGTCAGGAATCTTGTGATGAGAAGACCCAGGACGGGTACAGGTTTGGGTTTTAGTTTAGGTTTGGGCCGCACCTGACTGTGCTTAGGGCTCACTCCTGGCTCTGCGCTCGGGGATCACTTCCAGAGGGCTCGGGGGACGTATGGGGTGCCGGGGAAGGAACCCTGGCAGATGCTTCACCCCGTCACCCCACCCCCGCCCCAACCTAGGATTGGTATTTGAAGGTGAGGGAGGGATTTGGGGGTGAGCCCTTAACTTGGGGCTCTTCGGGGAGCAGGACAGGGGCCAGGGCAGCAGGACAGTGGGTCGGGCTTTTGCCTTGCCTGCTCCCTGGCACCCACATGGTCCTCTGAGCCAAGAGTAAGCCCTGAGAATCACTGCCCGGTCTGAGTCCCCCCAACAGAGAATTTTTTTTTTTTGCTTTTTGGGTCACACCTGGCGATGCACAGGGGTTACTCCTGGCTCTGCACTCAGGAATCACTCCTGGCGGTGCTCAGGGGACCATATGGGATGCTGGGAATCGAACCCAGGTCAGTCGCGTGCAAGGCAAATGCCCTACCCTCTGTGCTATCGCTCCAGCCCCCCAAAAAATAAATTTTTAAAAAGTCACAGTACAGCCAGCCGGCAGGTATAGCAGACTGGCAGGTGCTTGGAAAGAACCCACACATTTGCTGGGGGTCGGGTACAGGAGACACAGCAAAGTAGTCCTGTACACCCCTCATACTCACTCGCCTGGTTCACCCCTCACCTGGGATATGTGGGGAAACGGATCAGAAGCCGTTGGGGTGAGGAAGGGGTGGTGGCTGCAGGAAGGCGGGCCCAGGGGCTGGCGCAACAGTGCAGGACTGAAGAGTTCTCACCTGCCTTGCAGAAAAGCAGCAGGTGGCAAGCTCAGTCCCCAGTGCCACCGCAGCCAATGAGCATGCTCCTGGCAGCTCTGCGGTCCCCGGCACTGCAGGGGGTTCAGGCTGAACCATCACGGGGTGCAATGATCCCCCCAACCTCCAGAGAGCACCAGGCCAGGGGATGATCCCAGGGAGCACTAGAAGCAGAATGGGAGTGAGCACCATTACCAGAAAGGCAACCCGGTGAGCACATGTGCCCAAAGCTGCAACCCCAGTGAGACGCCCTCACACCCAGGGAGGCGACAGGGAGGGGGAGCAGGAAAATAAAGAATATGACAAAGCAGTTACCAGGCAAGAGCCACAGTACAACAGGTAAGGCGCTTACATTTGCCCTGCACATGGCCGACCTGGGTTCGATCCCCAACGTGCCCTAGGGTCCCCGAGCACCAGCAGGACTGATTCCTGAGTACAGAGCCAGGAGTAACCCCTGAGCTCAACCAGGTGTGGCCCAAACAACAAACAAACAAAAATTAAAATTAAATAAATGGCTTCAGCTTTTCAGTTTGGGACCTCTCGTCCCTCGGTTCCTCCACCCTCATCTGCTCCTGTCCCACCCGACACAGGCACTGTGTGTTCTCAGCCTCCCCTCTCTGGACTGGGTCTAAAACAATTGCTTTGGGTTTTCATTTGCTTGGTTTGGGTTTGGGGCCCACACCCAGTGGCACTCAGGGGCTACCTCCGGCTCTATCCTTGGGGAACCATGTGGTGTCCGGGACAGAACCTGGGTCTCCTGCATGCAAAGCCTGTATTCAGCCCCTTGAGCTCTCCGACCCCCAAAGCAACTGCTTTAAGAAACAATTGAGGGCCGGAGCAATAGTACGGTGGGTAGGACGTTTGCTTTGCAAGCGGCTGACCAGGGTTCAATCCCCAGCATTCCATATGGTCCCCCAAGCACAGCCAGGAATAATTCCTGAGTGCATAGCCAGGAGTAACCTCTGAGCATTGCTGGGTAGGACCCAAAAAGAAAAAAAAGAAAAAGAAACAATTGAGGGCCGGAGCAATAGTACAGTGGGTAGGACGTCCCGGGTTCAAACCCCAGCATCCCATATGGTCCCCCAAGCACCACCGGGAGTAATTCCTGAGTGCAGAGCCAGGAGTAGCCCCTGAGCATGCTGGGTATGACCCAAAAAGCAAAAAAAGAAACAATTGGGAGGGGAGGGGCCAGAGGGATAGTAGAGTGGGCAGGGTGCTTGCCTTGCAGGGGGCTGACTCAGGTTCAATCTCTGCCATCCTATATGGTCCCCATCCTATATGAGCCCAACCAGGAGTGATTCCTCAATGCAGAGTGAGGAGGAGGAGGAAGAAGAGGAGGAAGAAGGAGGAGGAGGAGAAGGAAGAGGAGGGGCTGGAGTGATATAGTTCAGCAAGTAGGGCACTTGTCTTGCGTGCAGCAGACCCAGTTCAATCCCCAACATCCCATATAGTCCCTTCAGTCCAACAAGGGTGATCCCTGAGCACAGACTCAAGAGTAAGCCCTGAGCACTGCCAGGTGTGGTCCCCCAAAAAAAAAGAAAAGAAACAAAACAATCAAGGAAGGGGGTGGAGCAATAGCACAGCAGGTAGGGCACTTGCCTGCAGAAAGCCGACCCGGGTTCAATCCCCAGCATCCCATATGGTCCCCAGACATCACCAGGAATAACCCCTGAGCACTGCTAAACCTTCCTCTGCCCCCCGCTGACCTTGGCCCCTGCTCTGTGCTCCCAGAGCCCCAGGGATGGTTTCCTGGGGTCGAGTGAAGAGTAAGGAGGGGCTGCAGAAGCATTGGTTCATCGGCAGGGCCGCTCCAGGGGCCCCAGGAGGAGGCTCAAGAGCAAAGCCATAGGTGATGCGGACATGTCGGGACACCAGCTGGGTGGCGCAGAAGTTACAGAACACGTGGCCCCAGCAGAGGCTTGGGTGAGTCAGTTGTTTCCAATGGCAGGTAATTAAGTTGCAGCCGACTCAGCCTGAGCTCGGGCCTCTCCTTAGCGGCCTGAGGGAACTGAGGGGGGCCCTGAGTCTCGTAGGACTTTGGTGGGAAAGGATGTCTGCTGGGTTGGGGCGCAAGCATCTGTTTACCTAACATCTGTTCCTTTTATCTCCCGGTGAACTGCCTTCCTCACTTCTGTAGCCCCAAATCTGTGACCCCCCCTTTCCCATTGCTCAGGGGGTGCTATAAGCCTCCAGCGATTGTCTCTGAGGATTTTTTTGCTTTGTTTTCTTTGGGGACCACACCCAGTGGTGCTCAAGGGTTACTCCTGGCTCTCTGGAATCACTCCAAGCTGCCTACCTGCTGTGCTGCCGCTCTGGCCCTTGCCACACCTGGCTGTGCTTAGGGGTCACTCCTGGTGGCCTGGTGGGTGGGCCAGGGGGCCATCTGGGGTGCTGAGAATCAAACCTGGGTCGGCCGGGTGCAAGGCAAGTACCCGACCTGCTGTATTATTACTCCAGCCCCATCTGAGGGTTTTTGTTCTTAGCTCTGTGCTGGGATGTGACCCCCTGTGGTGTTTAGGGGACCATGTACAGTGCAGGGGATCCAACCCTGGCCCGCTCTGGGCAAGGCCAGGACCTCACCCCCACACTGGCTCTCCTGCTTCCTGTTAGTGTCGGCTGCATGTCAATTCTTAGGCCAGCCAAGGGCCCTGGGAAGGGAGAAGGTCTCTCCCACTGCCACCTTATATGTTCACAGGCAGAGGAAGAGGGTGATTCTGGGGTCCAGTCAGTGGACTTCAGTGTCATGACCCCATTTCCCCACTTGGGGACCGGCAAGAGCAAAATCATGGACGACCAAATCCCAGATCAGACCCCGGGCCAACAGACATAGCAAACGCAGGGTTTATTTATTTCTGAGCTCAGGGTTACTCCAGCTGTGTGCAGCATACCCAGTTCAATGGGGAATCCCAGGGAACCTTGAGGGATTCCGGGAATAGAACCTAGGTCGGCCGCATGTGAGGCAAGAGCCATCCCCGCTGTACTATCACTCCGGTCCCCAAGCGCAGGCTTATTTATACCAGCAGTGCTGCGGCTCCACAGGCCGCTCTCATTCTCTTGGGATCCCCATGGGTGCAGGAATCCCAACTCCAGGCCAAGGGGTCTGCTCCCAACCCTGAGCTTCCTAGGACAAGCACCCAGGGGGCTGGTAGAGCCTCTCCGAGCTGTGTCCCCTTGGGCAGGGCCAGGGGAATTCTGCGGGGGGTTGGGGTGTGAAGACCTTCTGGTCTCCCTAGCAGGCTGTTCACCCCCACCCCCCTGCCAACACACACACACACACACACACACACACACACACACACACACATACATACTCTCCTGGTCTCCAGAGGTTCAGACGCCAAGTTCCAGCCAAGTGGAAATTTTCTTAAGTTTGTTTGTTTGGGGACCCCACCCGGGGATGCCCAGGGGTTCCTCCTGGCTCTGCACTCAGGGATCACTCCTGGTGGTGCCTGGGGGGACCATGTGGGATGTCAGGGATTGAACCCAGGTCGGCCGCGTGCAAGGTGAACCCTTCCCTGCTGTCCTACCTCCAGCCTCTCTAGTGAAACGTCTCAGGCAGCCGTCCAAGCACCTCTGCCCAAACTGGCTGCCGGGGCACCGTAAGTCTCTTTCTTCCAGAATCTGATTTTCAGACTTGGCTTGTCCACTTCCTGCAGACCCCCGAGGCAAGTGTTTGGGGAAAGCAGGTTGATGCTAATGGGTGAATTCTTGGCCAAATCACTGGTTTCAGTGGCTTTAAGGCAGGCTGTTCACCCCCACCCCCCCGCCAACACACACACACACACACACACACACACACACACACACACACACCAACTCACTGCCCGCATCTCTGTCCTGGGCACTGCAGGAATGAGGGTTCCGGGGACAGCAGTAGGGGGCCGCAGAAATGGGCACACCCAGCTCTCGCTTTGGGAAACACCACCCCAATTCCTCAGCAAAGACCAGCGAATTCTGGCCCCTAGCCTGGCAAGGAGGGAGAGAGGGACGGCCCCCCTCACTCCGCATTGGGCTTCTTCAATCCTATAGGGGGCCCCATGGGCCTAGGGTGCGCAGGACAGACTGGTGTGGGCACACCACTCTTGAGGAGGGAGCCCCTTGGAGCTGGGGACAGTCACTGGACCACCTTTAGTTGCTGAAACCAGAACCCCTTACCCGACCGAGTCTGAGTCTGCGGAGTTCAGCCTCTGCTCGCGTGCCCTCTCTGTGCAACTGGCGGTTTCCCTTGCAGAGCCATGACCCATAGAGGGCGCTCTAGTACTGCTCTGTGCCTGATGGGTGACCGTGCAAACCAGATTTTTGGTTGTTTTTTGGGCCACACCCATCGGTGTTCAGCAGTTACCCCTGGCTCTGCGCTCAGGAATTACTCCTGGCAGGGCTCAGGGGACCATATGGGATGCCGGGGATCGAATCCAGGTCAGACACATGCAAGGCTAATGCCCTCCCCACTGCATTATCTCTCCGACCCTCATCAGATATTTCAAAGCTGCTGGAACTCACCCTCCAGTGCTCCCTCAGGGTCAGGAGCTGTGGGAAGTTGGACAGAAGAGCCCTGGCCCCAGCCGGCCCTGGAAGTTCTCCTGGAGGAGGAGAAAGCAGAAGATGGAGGTTTGGGATCTCACACTCTGCTGTGTCCTCACTGGCTGGCGGCTGGTGGGACCCTGACACTGCGCCTGACCCATCTTGGGGCGCACACCGACACCCTTCCCTCAAACCTGGGCTCTGCGACCAGGCGACAGGATGGGGCAGACGTGGTGCCAGGCACACTCGAGACCCTGGTTTGAAGGCGCAGTTGCTTCCACTTCCAGTGATATTGGGTGGGGGGGTGGCCCTGGGAGGCTGTGACCGTGCAGGAGGGAGACAGGCCCACGGCCCAAGGCTCAGCTCTGCATTCTCAGGCCAGCAGAGGGGTGGCCCTGCAAGCCCAGTCCAAACTGCAGCTTTGGAGCCAAATATAGAACCCCCCGCTACCACCAGAGGACAGCAGAAATAAACAGGCTGTTGTCTGAGGAAACACCCCCTACACACACACACACACACACACACACACACACACACACACACACAACTTGAAGACCTGGCCCTATTGGGCTCCCTGGGTCACGATGTTTGATCACTCCATGCCTCCAGTCTCATTGCCAGGGGCCAGAAAGATAGCACAGTGGGCAAGGCCTTGCCTTGCATGCAGCCCACCTGGGGCGGGTCCTTGGCACTACTGGGTGTGGCCAAACAGAAATCAGTGCAAGGACCTCAGTCTTTTTTTATTATTATTATTCAGAATGTTAATTTTATTATTATTCCACCCCCCCTTTTTTTTATTTACCGTGAGATAGTTACACAGCTTTCATGTTTGAGCTTTGGTCCTACAATCATCAAACGTCCATCCCTTCACCAGTGCACATTTTCTAGCACCAAAATCCCCAGTAGTCCTCCCACCCCCGACCCACCACCCCCGTTCCAACCCTTCCCCTGCCTGTGTGGCAATTTCCCCCATACTCTCTCTCTACTTCGGTTACATTTGATATTTCGACACCAGTCCCACCACCACTCAAACCTGCCAAAAAGGCAGAGCTAGACGATTTGTTTTGCATTGCTTGTTATGGATAGAATATAACGTCGAGGAAATTCTGTGTCGTTCTCTTCCAGGAGCTTTAGTTTATAGTCTCTGGGTCTTGGCCGTTGATGAGGTTATATGGTTCTAGGGGCAGTTTGTGTGACTGCCAAGCTTCTGGAAAACTAGGGACCTGGGGGGACCCTGACAATTTTCCCCCCTTTTATTGATTCACCATGAGGTACAGTAACAGAACTTTCATGTTTGAGTTTCAATCATATAATCATCAAACACCCATCCCTTCACCAGGGCACGTTTTCCACCACCAAAGTCCCCAGTGTGCCGCACCCCCACTCCACACCTACCCCTGCTTGCGTGGCAGACAATCTGCACAATACTCTCTTTCTCTGCTTTGGTTCCCTTTGATATCTGAGTCCAGCCCCACCAACACTTATGCCTGCTGAAAATGCAGTGCTAGGCAATGTGCTTTGTATTGCTTGTTACGGATACAATATAATGTTGTGCAGCCGCAAGAGCTGCCGCACGCTTTAGGAATTCTAAATTTTTAATAATTTGGGTCTGGGGAGATCACTGCAGCAAGTTGCTCGCATCTGAGATTCGTTTGTGTGTCTCTGGATCATGGCCGTGTGGGAGCTTAAGTAGGCAGTGGCCGTGTGTGGGCGGATTCTCAGGCACTCATCGGGGTGGGGGGAAGGAGAAGGGCCAATTCCTCCCCTGTCCCGTGAGTCCTGGCGTTTCCTGCCACCACCACTCTTACCTGGAGCTATTCACTGAGTTCTAGAAGATGGCAGCCACCGGAAATCCCAGAGGGCAGGCGGAGGGACGGCACCTGCCCCCAGCAGACTGGCCTGGCAAAAATGGCCCATTGCAAAGTCCAGAGCCATCTCTGCAGCAAGTAGCTCAGGTCCGAGATTTGTGTGTCTCTTGACCTCAGGGTCTTAATCTGGCAAATGGTCCCACTTGTTCATTGTTACACTATCACTCAGAGCTCAAAGGACACCTCCTCAGAGAAGCCCTCCTGGCTAGAGCAGACCCTTCCCCCAGACTTCCCAGTACCCTGACAGGAGGCTCTGGGGAGCATGACCATAGCCCCTGCCCAGGGGTCCAGCTGGGCACTGGATATGGAGCCAGGGCATCCCCGTGCAACTGGGCTTGGCTCCTCAGAGGTGGCTGGGAAGGAAAAGAAGCATTTTTTTCTTCTTGCTTTTTTGGGGTCACACCTGGCAATGCACACAGGGGTTACTCCTGGCTCTGCACTCAGGAATTACTCCTGGCAGTGCTCAGGGGACCATATGGGATGCTGGGAATCGAACCCAGGTCGGCCGCATGAAAGGCAAACGCCCTACCCGCTGTGCTATTGCTCCAGCCCCAGAAAAAGAAGCATTTAGAGCCCAGGATCACTCCTCAGCAGCACGGCGGGGGCCTCTGGAACACTCTAGAACACAACAGACCTGCCCCGCCCCCAAGAGGGACCATGCCCCCCCTAGCTCAGCGCGGTGAGTCTGATGGGCAGCCGTGGCTGAAGAGGCTCTGAGGCCCTGCCCACAGGGCCTCTGTGCACATGGGGGTCCCAGCGTCCTGGAGAGCCCCCTGGCTAGACCCCGGGAGCTGCTGCAGGTGGGGGGGGGGCTGCTCCGACACGCCCTGATTCCCGTGCTGCTGTTCCAACACGCTGAACCATGGCTGGCACCTCGGGCTCTGCTGGCACATGCCCGGCCCCGGGCCAGCTCCCCGACATGCACAATCCAGGGTCCGGGCATCTTTCCATCTTGGATGAGTTCTGGGGCCACGCCTGGTGGTGCTCAGGGACTATGCAGCTCAGTGCTGGGATGGGACCAAGCCTCCAGCCACTGGCCCTCACAGCCCACTTGCAAGGGACCCGAGTCTTCTGAGAATCCAGTCTTGCCCCCGTGTTCTTGAATAAGGGAGTCCCTCTAGGCCCAGGGTGTGGCCAGCAGGAGTCGGGGGGCATGCAGCCCCCTGGGCTCCTCTTGAGTCTCGGTCCACCAAACCAGAAACTTCTGCAGGGCTTTGGGGGGGGGGGGGGGGCGGGTACCTCGGCCTCTCCCAGGGTCCCTGAGACCGCACTGCCCCCACAGGCAGGTGAGGGAACTGCACCTTGCCGCCAGGGGGCGAATCTAGGAGTCTGAAGGCTGCCAGCCTCCCCGCAGACCTCCGCAGACCCCCGCAGCGTCCCGGCAGGCCCCGGCATCCCCAGCCCTCTTGTCTTGAGAGGAAGCCCAGCGGAGCAGCAGGGCCAGGCGGGCCCAGAGCACTGCTCCTCCGTCCTGGAGAAATCCCGGGCCCTACCCGGCCCTTTCCAACGGTCCGGAGGGGGCAGAAAGTCTCCGGGACATCCTGGGCGCCAGTGGCCGCTGATGTTCGGGGCTGGCCCGCGCCTCACCTCGATCGCCAGCCAGGGAGTTGCGGGGACTCCAGAAAGGCCCAGAGTTGCCCTTCCTGGGGGTGCGGGTGGGCGGATCTGGGCCCTGAGGGCCGATCCCAGGTTGGGTCGGGCACGGCGGCTGTCGAGGTTCTGGGGTCCCCATGCCCCTGCTGCAGGGGGCATGGGGACAGGCACAGGCACAGATAAGTGACAGGCACAGATGAATGAGTGGACCTGGACCCAGGGCCCAGGGATAGAACAGGCGCCCCCAGCTGGGCACTCGCCTCACGCAGAGTGCTGTCAAGTGGGGTCACTGACCACCCCCCTCCTGGCCCTGGGACCCAGCAGGGCCGAGGCCTGAGCCAGCGCCCCCAAGGTCACCGGGCTGCCAGCAGGGGTGGGGCTACTGGGGTGCCAGGCAGAGAAGAGATGCGCAAGGAGACGGGTAGCACGTGGGTGTGGACACTGGGCTCGGGGGTCAGCAGAAGGCCGGGCTCCCCGCCCCTCCGTATGTCCTCCCAGCAAACCTCAGCCGACCCAGGTCCGCCACCCAGGCCTTTGTTCCTCCCAAGTCCCGGCGGTGCATGCTGGGGGACTGCAGGTAGTGACCACCGGCGCCCTCCGTGCTGACAGCTGACCAGGGCGGCTGCTGGTGTCCCCACTGCCCTCAGCCCGCCCAGGCCAGGCTCAGTCCCCAGAGGCGGCCGTGGGCAGGGGGTCCTCCTTCCCCTCCTCCTCCACAGAGAACATGACCTCCCCGCCGCTGCTCCGGGGGGGCTCCGTCTCCTGCTCCGGGTAGTGGGGGGCACTGTCCACTTCCGGGTCCTCCTGGAACTCAGGCCCCGCCGGGCCCCGGCCCTCGGGCACCTCCGTCTTCACAGACCCCACGATCACAGTTTCCGCCTTCATGATGTAGATTTTCTCTGTAAGGTCAAAGGCGCAGGTGAGCAGGAGGAGGAGGGAGCGAAGAGGTGGGGCAGGGAGGGCCTCGGGACGCTAGCGGGGGACCGTCCACGGGTCAGCGTGGCCTCGGCGGGAGGGGCTGGCCCCTGAGCCAGGTTGGACAAATCAGAAGTTGGCGAGTCCCACAGTCACGGGACAAGTCTCAGCTCTGTGTCCCCAGGAAACCACTGTCCCCCCCCAACACACACCCGAGTGAGCCGCAGTCCCCAAGGGGACTGACCACACTGAGACTGGTGACGGGAAGAAGGGAGCTGTGCACACGTCAGTGACGGCCTGAGGATCACGGGGGGTCTCTCCCGCCCGCCTTGGGGAGGGCGGTGACCCTGGGGGCATGCTAGTGTTAATGACAGCCGGCATCAGCAGGGGCTCTCTGTGCCCCCTCCACCCCCATCTCACCAAGAGCTGGGGGGCTTCTCCGGGGGGCCCCGTGAGTCATAACCTCCAATTCACAACCATCTAAGTTGGGGGGCCAGAGAGATAGCACGGCAGGGCGGGCATTTGCCTTGCACGCGACTGACCCGGGTTCGATCCCCGGCACCCCATAGGGTCCCCCAAGCTCTGCCAGGAGTAAGTCCTAAGCAGAGAGCCAGGAGCAAGCCCTGAGCATTGCCAGGTGTAACCCCAAAACAAAACCAAACAAAAAAATTAAGTTGGGGTGTAGAGGCAGCAGCTGTGTGGTGGACCCAAGGGGTTGAACTCCAAGCCCACCTGCTCCCAGCACACCCACGGGGGCCCCCCTTTATTCAGGGTTTCCAGCTGGTTTGGGCTCCCCAGAGCCCCGCGCCCACACTGGCACCCCGGACGTGGTGGACGCACCGATCCTGTTGTTAGTGTGCTCCCCGGCGCCCCGGGGCTCGGCCAGGTCCCAGGAGGCCGCGGGGCTGCGGGCCGGGCTGGCGTCCAGCAGTGGCCGGTTCTCGGGGGCGGGGGCTGCACCCGTGTGCAGACAGGTCTCCACCAAGGGGCCGCTCAGCAGTCCCCCATCTTCTGTACTGGGTTCGAGCACTGAGATGTCCCTCTTTAGCTCCTGCGGGCACAGAGGAAACGGCACTCATGTGGGGTGCTCCCCTGCCCCCCGTTCTGAACCAGAAGCCCCGTTTTCCAGCCGATGGAGCCCAGCGCCTCTCCAGGAATCCCCAGAGCTCTGCGAGCAGCATTCTGGGGAGCCAACGTGGTTTCAACAGTCTGGAACCAAGGACCAGAGCGATGGCACAGCGGGGAGGGTGTTGGCCTTGCACACAGCCTACCTGGGTTTGATCCCTGGCATCCCCTCTGGTCCCCGAGCCCCGCCAGGAGTGACCCCCGAGCATGGCCAGGTGTGGCCCCAAAACCAAAAACAAGAAGAACAGCAGCCAGTCCGTGGGGTGCTTCCTCGAGGTGTTAGTCTTCACCACCTCCCCATTTGACAGACCAGGAAACTGAGGCACAGCAGAGGCAGGGAGCTGGCCAGGGCAAGCTGTGAAGCGTCTGGGCCAGTCTTTGAACCAGCAGCTGGGGGCGGGGGGCACTCACCGTCGGGCTCCTCCCGGGCCTGGACTCTGCAGAGAAAGGGGAGGAGCGTCACCGAGGAGGGTCCCACCCATGGCCACCAGGTCCTGTTCCCTCGGAAGCTGGTGGCCGGCAAACCGTGGGGGCAGGAAGGGAAGCACCAGCCCCGAGTCCAGTGGACCCCACCAGGGCTGACAGTCCACACCGCCTCCAAGACAGCTGCCAGAGTCCCCGCCTACACCTCACCCGTCCCAGCCTCGGGCCCCAGTGGATTCTCGGGACACCCCCCTAGCTTCTCATCCCAGCCCCAGAGCACAGCCGGGCGGGCACTCACCTGGCACACAACAGGCTTGAGTTTGATCCCCAGCACTGCACGCGGTCCCCGGAACACCTCCAGGCGTGGTCCCTGAGCACAGAGCCAGGAGTCAGCCCCGAGCACTCCTGGGTGTGTTCCCAAAACCAACATAAAGAAGCAACCCCACACCCAGCTATTCGCTCATGTAAAACAGGGGTGCAGGCACCTCGGGTGCCACTGAGCCATCTGGGAAAGTGCTCCGGGGAGGGGTACCTACCCCCAGAAGATGCCCTGGGACACGGACTTTGGGGACCCGGGGGAAGGTTCCTTCAGGGGGACACACCTGACCCCAGGTATCGACTGCAGACAAGCTGGCACAGCCACCAAGTCCCTTCCAGAACTGCCTGGGACCCCGGCGGAGCGCGGCACCCAGCTCCCAGCTGAAAACCTCCCGAGATGCTGCCGACACCCCCACAGCGCCGGGGGCGGCCGGAGCAAGTGGCCGCTGGCTTCTGCGTGCACCATTTCAATGACCAGCAGTCGGGGCCCCGCACCCCCACGCGAAGGACTGAAGGAGGGTCCGGGCAGCACTTGAGCAAAGGGCAGCCCCCCCTCGGGCCCAACCCCAGATGGGCCCTGGCTGCCCCTCTGGGGGCCCTACCACACGCCCAGGCCACTGCCGAGCCTTGCTCCTGGCCACCGCAACAGTCTCTCAGCGGTTTCAACCCTTCCCTCCCGAGGGCGGCCAGGCCTTGGCCCTCCAGGAGGGACCCCAGTGTTGGCAGAGAGCCGGCTCGAGGCCAGCTGCAGGCCGAGGGTCAAGTCCGGAAACTGTGGCCGCGTGAGGCAGGGGCGCACGTAGGGGGGCTCGCAGTGGGGGTCCCTTCCCTAACGGCCAACCCCACACCAACTTGGGGGACAGAATCCCTGGAGACTAGGAGGAAGGGCCAGAAAAATGGTGCCCAGGAGCGTCTCCCTTCAACCCTGGCACTGTGACCCCCCAGGCACCACCAGGGAGCAACCCCCAAGCACAGAGCCCCACCGGTGTGACCCCCAAAACAAGGAAGTGGGGAGGCATCTACTGCAGGGGAATTCGTGTGAACCAAAACGGAAAACAAGCCTGTGCCCGCGGAGAGGCGGGTGGCCTCGCCCTACCCAAGACTAAAGGCAGTTTAATCACTCTCTCCTGGAGATGGAAAACCTTTAGTGACACCACAGAAATTCTTCTCATTTTGTCTGTCTTGGGGGCCACCCCTGGCAGTACTCATCCCACAGGGGACCATGTGGGATGCCAGGGATCAAACCCAGGTCGTCCACGTGCAAAGGCAAGTGCCCTCCCCACTGTACTATCGCTCTTGCCCCTCTGTGGAAATTCTAAACCCTAGAGAAATGTCAAGAAAGCAAACAGTAAAAATGATGGCTGGAGGAATCAGTAGGGATGGGACATGTGTGCCGAAAGTAGCTAATGGACTAAAGATGATGACCTCTCAGTGTCTGTTGCAAGCCATAATGCCCAAAAGTAGAGAGAGAGTCTGGGGAATATTGTCTGCCATGGAGGCAGGGGGAGGGTGGGAAAGGGGGGGGGGCATACAGGGGATATTGGTGGTGGGGAATGTGCACTGGTGGAGGGATGGGTGTTTGATCATTGTGAGATTGTAACCCAAACAGGAAAGCTTGTAAAAAAAGAAAAAAGAAACATTAGGATCATGTGTTTCCAAAATTGACGAAAACATCGATCTGACAGGTGATTTTCTGCCACTATCGGCATTTATATATTAATAAAGTTGTTACAATTTAAAAAAAAAAGAAAGCAAACACTGGGCTCCCGGGAGCCACGGGAACAGCCCGTAAACACAACATACATGCACACGCGCATGCATGTTCATCACATGAAAACATGCACAGACTCATGCATATGCACAGACTCGTGTGTGTGTGGTACACTGCACACACACGTGTGTCAGAGCCCAGGTCCTGTTTGTGAAGCTCGGCAGACCAAACCGGGCCCTGCATGGGCTGCATCTGGGGGTTCACCTGAAAGTGGGGGCTGCCAGGCTCAGAGAACATCTCGACAAGGGGGAAGACTGGCTGCCTGAGGCAGACCCCGGGTTCCAGGGTGGGTGTTGGGGTGGAGGTCACGGTTGGTGGGGGGGAGGGGCTGGCAGGATGGAACTTCTGCAAACAAAGTGCCCGGCCTCTGGGGCCAGCTGCCGAGTCCAGCGGTCACTCGGACGCAGCAGCCCAAGCCGCTTCCCACCACAAGAGACAGCCCTGGAGAACCTGAGTCCTTCCCCTGGGGCTGTCTGGGATCGGGGGTGCTTAGCCTGGAGGCTGCACAAGTGACACATGACCATCCAGCCACCCCCCCCCAAGACATCATCTTCCCCAAGACTCGGGCTGCCCCAGGGCTGCACACACACACACACACACACACACACACACACACACACACACACACACACACACACACACACACTGGGGCCAGAGGGTTCTGGAAGGCTGCAGGGAGCACTGGCTCAGAGGCAAGACCAGGAAGAGGGCGTGCTCCGAACTATCGAGAACATAGGGAGACCTGGGGGCCAGCACAACGGTACAGCGGGAGGCGCTTGCCTTGTACTTGGCCGACCTGGGTCCAGTCCCCGGCATCCCACATGGTCCTTCGAGCACTGCCAGGAGTGCAGAGCCAGGAGTAAGGCCTGAGCATCACTAGGTGTGCCCCCCAAAACCAAATCAGTCAATAAAGCTTGGGGCGGCCTGAGCTTCCTGGTGAGAAAGTGGGTCCCAGACACAGGCCAGTCATTGACCAGCAGCCCCTGCCCCCAAGCCCCGCCCTCAGCCAGTCCCCATCTAAAGTAGGGTCCCTGGGGGCTGGAGCAATAGCACAGCGGGTAGGGCGTTTGCCTTGCATGCGGCCAACCCAGGTTCGATTCCCAGCATCCCATATGGTCCCCTGAGCACCGCCAGGAGTAATTCCTGAGTGCAGAGCCAGGAGTAACCCCTGTGCATCACCAGATGTGACCAAAAAAGCAAAAATAAATAAATAAATAAAGTAGGGTCCCTGTCTCCATGTCTCAGCTAAGGAAGCCGCACCCCAGGAGCAGAGAAATTCACCCGCAGTCATGGAGCTTGTAAGTGCGGACCCCAGCATCCCTCGGCTCCAGGTGGGAGGCTGGGAAGAGGCCAGGAGGGGCCGTAAAGGGAATTCAAGGAACGCTTTTGGGGGCTGGAGAGGAGAGCAGGGAGGGCATTTGCCTTGCATGCAGCTGACCCGGGTTCAATCCCCAGAACCCCGTACGGTCCCTGAGTACTGCCAGGCGTCACTCCTGACTGCAGAGCCAGGAGTAAGCCCTGAGCCTGGCCAGGTGTGGCCCGACCCCCCCACAAAAGGACCCCCCCAGTAGGAACCCCTCTAGTGGGGGCAGTAATCGAGGGGACCAGCACAGAGAGACTTACCCCCGGGAGGCAGCTTGGGCCGGAGGGGCTGGATCGGGGGGCACGGGAGCAGCTCTGAAAGCAAAAAGGGGAGGAGCGGCTGGGGGTAGGGCGGCAGGCACCCAGGCCCAGCCCCCCGGGGCCCCTCGGCCACTCACTGTGTCTGAGCCACATGCTGCAGGTTCGCCGGTGGCACAGGGCGAAGAAACTGGCACCGCCCACCAGCAGCAACGCCACGAACAGCCAGACGAGCGCGGGGCCTGGGACACATGGCACTCTGCAGCCCGCCACCCCGGGAGCCAGTCCCGGTGCCACAGGGCTGGGTCCCCCCTTTCCAGTCCCACACGGAGTCGGGACCCCCACGGAGTCAGCAGAGTCGGGGTCCTCAGTAGCAGCAGTATCGGGACCCCCAGTCCCAGCACAAGTTGGGACCCCCCAATCCCACAGAGTCGGGGCCCCCAGTCCCACACAGAGTCAGGGTCTCCCATCCCCACAGAGTCGGGCCCCCCGTTCGCAGCACAGGGGCCCCCTATCCCCTCTGTCCAGGACAGCTGCTGGCACTGGCTGGTGCTTCCTGCTTCTCCCCCACCAGGGCAGCAGGACTGGAACCCAAAATGTGGACTCCTGGGGTGCCGTCCTGTCCTGGGTCCCGGACAGGGCGGCTCAGCTCAGGAGGGGAAGGTGGAGCATCTCCAGGGCGGGAGGGAGAGCGGAGGAAGGGCCAGGAGGAAGGAGGACGGGAGGCCCAGAGGGCCAGGCCAGGGAGTGGAGGAGGAGGTTGGGACGGACAGGCCTGGGCCACGGGCGGCACACTTGGTGTGGCCCGAACCGGGCGGGTGGGCACGGCTGTGGGGTGGGGGTCAGGTGCGTGCCCCCTCCGGACACCCCACGCGAGAGGGCGGGAGACGCTACAAACCCCGGCTCCTAAGTGGCCCTTGAATGAGAGAACCAACACTCTGCCCTGCCCTCCACAAATGAGTCTTCGTTTCACGAGTGAGGGAAACTGAGGCTCACAAAGGCTAAGGGATTCCCACAGAGCCACCCTGAGGCACAGTCAGGACCTGGGCAGGCCAGGGAGACGCCAGCAGCACACTCCCTCCTGCAGACAGCGAGGTCTGTCCTCACCTCCCTTCTCCCTGTGCCCGTTTCTGCGGCCCGGATCTCTGCGGTTCCGGCTGTTGCTCAGGGATTAGCCCTGGCCGTTCTCAGGACACCATACGTGGTGCCTGAAACAGATCTGGGGTCTGCCTTGTGCAAGTGCCTTAACTCCTATCCTAGCTCTCCAGTCCTGATTGCAGGTTTTTTCCAGCCCATTATTTTGCGTCTCAAAATCAGTCAATGCCACCCACCTCGTGCCATTCCATGTCAATGAGCTCAGGACTGTCCAGGGGCCTGATTAAACCTCAGAGCGCTACTGCCACCTCGTGTCCGATACCGGAACTGCAGGCCCTGAGATGCACCCCTCCCCACCCCCCCACCCTGCTGCTAATAAGGTCCACCCTCTCCAGGGAGTGGGGTGCGGGACCCCCGTGGGGCACAGCCTCACAGGGAGCAGGTGCGCCACTCAGCTCCAAGGAACTGGGGAAGCATCGAGGTCACGTCCCTTCTGAGCAGCGATGTGGGGCCCGAGCGAGGATACTAACAAGAATGAAGGTGGGCTTCCCCTAGCCCCCTAACTCATGGCTTGGTGGAACATAAACCCCAGTTCAAGGAGGGTCAACCCTGGCGCCCCGCCCCCCCACCCCCTAGTTCCCAGAGGATGAGAAGCGCCATCCTGGCCCCTCGGAGGGGGCCCTGCCTCTGGGCAGGGGGTTTTTACCTGGAATGAAAGCGGGCTCTCCCCTGGAGAGAGAGACGGGAATGCTGGTTTGGAGGGCCCGGGGGGTACCCCTTGCCAGCTCCCCGCTGGTCTGGGACTCCAACAGGGGGCTCAGGGAGGGGGTGACGCTGCAGGAGAGAAGCCAGAGGTGAGACAGGGGCGGCTGGGACAGGGCTGGGGGTGGGATTCCCTTATCTCTGAGCCGGCCCCTCCCCCGTCCACCCAGCCATTCGCAGCCACAGGAGAGAAGGGGAGTCACCTGGAGGGGCCCTGGTCCTCTGGGCCGTGACCACAGTCAGGGTGGGTCTCGGGCGCAGGTGGCTGGTCGGTGCCGACCCTCTCAGCCATGCCTGCGGGGGGCGGGGGGGCAACCTTGGAATCAGCACCAGGAGGCCCCAACAACAGGGACGCAGGGGTCACAGGGTCACGGGGTCACAGTGTCCCCCTAGCCCAGCCCTCCCCTTCCACCCAGAGGGCACTGGCCAAGTGAGCAGAGAGACGGGACGGCTCATGGAGCTCAGAGACGCCCACAGTCACACCATGGACATTGGGGTCCCCGGAATGGGGGGATCGGCCATGTGACCAGGGAGGTTTCTCTGAGGAGTGACTGCTGGGGTGTGACTTGGGGTTCAGGGTCGACGCAGTGGAAATGTGGGAGCAGAAGTGCCATAGAGGGGGACTGGAGCGATAGCACAGCGGGGAGGGCGTTTGTCTTGCACGAGGCCGACCCGGGTTCGATTCCCAGCATTCCCTAGGGTCCCCTGAGCACAGCTGGGGGTAATTCCTGAGTGCAGAGCCAGGAGTGACCCCTGAGCATCACCAGGTGTGACCCAAAAAGAAAAAGAAAAAAAGAAGTGCCGTGGAGATGCAGGCTGCACCACAGAGAAGGGTGGGGGCTTCTACACAACCATGGTGACGTGGTCAGAACCCCAACACCCATGGGCTAGTGAGTAGAACCCCCAAAAGTATCAGAGTGGGTGAACAACGCCAGACACAGGACACAGCCCGGAACAGCGCCCGAGGGGTGGGCCGGGTAGCCAGGGTCTGGCCGGGCCGGGGACTGGCTGCCTCCGTAGGCTTCCTAGGTGTTCAGCACCTTCCCAGATTTTTTTCAGGCCACCTGGTAGTGCACAGGAGTTACTCCTGGATCTGTGCTCAGGGATCACTCCTGAAAGTGCTCAGGGGACCATATGGGGTGCTGGGGATTGAACCCGGGTCGGCCCAGCGCAAGGCAAGTGCTCTGCTGCCCCAGGCCTCCACTTCCTAGATCTCTTCACCACCATGGTAGGGAGGCTGGAAAGCACTTGAGGCCGAGAGTACACTCCCCACCACCAGAAAGATAAAGAGATTTTTAGGCATGGAAATCATCACTGTCACCGTCATCCCGTTGCTCATCAATTGTTCGAGTGGGCACCAGTAACGTCTCTCATTGAGAGACTTATTGTTACTGTTTTTGGCATATCCAATACGCCACGGGTAGCTTGCCAGGCTCTGCCGTGCGGGCTCCATACTCTTGGTAGCTTGCTGGGCTCTCCAAGAGGGACGGAGGAATCGAACACAGGTCGGCTGCATGAAAGGCGAATGCCCAACCGCTGTGCTATCGCTCCAGCCCATGGAAATCATATGCAATAAAATACTTTGGCTCAGGAATTACTCCTGGTGGTAATTACTCAGGGGACCCTATGGGATGCCGGAGAACAAGCCTGGGTTGGCCGTGTGCAAGGCAAACGCCCTCCCGGCTGTACTACCACTCTGGTTTCTCTTTTCAGCTTTTTATTTGATTGTTTCAAGGAGCCACACCGTAGCACTCAGGTTCCCCCCAGCCCAGGGCTCTGGAATCACTCCCAGCTGCCAGGGCCGTGTGGTGCCGGGGACTGAGCCCAGACCTCCTGCAGGTGAAGCCCCCATTAGCCACGGAACAACCTCCCTGCCCTGCAGTATTTTTGTTTCCCTGTTTTGGGGTCACACCCGGTGGTGCTCAGGACTTACTCCTGGCTCGGTGCTCAGGTGGATCACTTCTGGTGGCCTCGGGGAACCACATGGGGTGCTGGGGATCGAACCCACGTCAGCCTCATGCAAGGCAAATGCCCTCCTCGCTTACTATCACTCCGGCCCCCTCAAGCCTCTTTCGTACAACCAACAACTGATCAAAATGAGATGGAAGTTTCCGATTCATATTTATCTCATCAGCCTTTTTCTCCCCCGAATTTTCGAATTTTTTTTTTCTTTTTGGGTCACACCTGGCAATGCTCCGGGCTGACTCTCCTGGCTCTGCACTCAAGAATCACTCCTGACGGTGCTCAGGGGACCCTAGGGGATGCTGGGAATCAAACCCAGGTTGGCCGCGTGCAAGGCAAACGCCCTCCCCACTGTGCTATCGCTCCGGCTCTTGAACTGCCTTTTTCCTTGGCGATAAAACAATCTTTCCCATGAGCTCAAGTTTTGCAGCTTCTCCAGTCGGGAAAATCCCAGCCGCCTGCCTCTGTCCCCCTTCCTCTGGGAGCTGTCCCCAGCAGACACTTTCCTCCGTGCTCTCTGGGGACAGGAGCTGTTTTTCTAGCTCCCACGGGCTCCGCTGGGGAGATCTGCCCCTGACTGACACGGATCACGTCTTGGAGTCATTTCCTCAGAGAAGGTGCAGGGCAGAGGCGGCCTGGACCGTTTGTCTAAACAGGCTGTTCTTTGGCTTTACGCTCCATTGCGCTTTTGCCGAGCACAGACGTCCAGGCTAGCCTGGCGGGGTGCGGGCAGCCTGGCTTGGACCCTACGGGGTCGCCTGAGCACCACCTGGAGCAACTCCGGGCAGTGTGCTAGGAGCAATGCCCGACAGCCACCGGGCACGGCCCCACGGCCAACAAAAAGCAAATAGCAGCAGATTTGAAAGAAAGGGCTGGAGCCTGGGACCCTTGTCCCCGCTCCAGCGCCAGCCCTACACTCCCTCCCTTGTGAGATGAGGGGCCTGGGTCAGATCACACAGTGTCCAGCTTTGAACCCTCGGAGACATGCTGTGAGGCCAGCAAGGACTCTCGGGTTGTTTACCTGCTAGGAAATGAAAATACAGGACCTGGGGCCATAGGACAGCGGGGAGGGCATTTGCCTTGCGTGAGGCTGACCTGGGTTTGATCCCCGGCATCCCATAGGGTCCCCCGAGCACCGCCGGGAGTGATTCCTGAGCACAGAACCACGAGTCAGCCCTCAGCATTGCTGGGTGTGACCCAAAAACTAAAGAAGGAAGGGAGAGAGGGAGGGAAGGAGGGAGGGAGGGAGGGAGGGAGGGAGTAAAGGAGGGAGGGAGGAAGGGAAGAAGGGAGGGAGGGAGGAAGGGAAGAAGGGAGGGAGGGAGGAAGGAAGAAGGGAGGGACGGAGGAGGGGAGGGAGGGAGGAAGGAAGGAAGAAAGGAAGGAAGAAATGGAGGGAGGGAGGGAGGGAGGGACCAGAGGACCATGTCTGCACACAGAGGTCACGGGTACGGTCCACTGCACCCAACCCCGTGCTCTGTTCATGGTCCTTGTCCCCTCCTGCTCATTAGCAGAGAAGCCGCAAAACAGCTGCCGAGACTCCAGCGCCCCCTGCAGGAGAAGCTCAGCGTCGCACTGCGGGGAGAAATGCTGGGAGCGCCCGTCTGTCTGTCTGAGCCTCAGGCACAGGCTGCGCTGACTGGCATCAGCCCGGACAGGCATCCTAAGAGTCAGCCCGTGGCCCTTGGCTCTCTCGCTGTCCCCTTCCAGGACCCTTCCCCGGCCGCTCGGTAGCAATGTCTGGGCTCTGCAGGGGAGCTCGCCTCCGTCCGCAGACACGGGGCTGGTGGCCCCTGTGGGTTTCCTGGCACCCACAGGAAGGGCCTCGTGGGGCACCCGGAACTGCAGGGCGTCGGGGAGCCCCGCTTGTCCCTGCCCTCAGCAGACTAGCAGGAGATCAAGGCCCCTGGGGCGGGGCACCGGCCAGCGAGGGATCCCCCCACGCACCCCGGTTCCGGTGAGCTCTGCCAGGCGGTGCTGCCTCCCCTCCACCCCGACTCCCAGGCCCAGCACCCGCGAGGCAGCACCTACAAACTGACCACCCTTGGCAGGAGCAGCTACGCCGTCCAACCCCCGGCCCAGCTTGAGCCCGGGGGTCTGTAAGCTCAGCCCCTCGTGCCGCAGGAATGGGTTTGGGGGAAGCACACCCCTTGGCTTCATGTTACTTCCCATCAATTTTCTTTTGCTGGGGCCGGAGCGATAGCACAGCGGGTAGGGCGTTTGCCTTGCACGCAGCCGACCCGGGTTCGATCCCCGGCATCCCATATGGTCCTCCAAGCACCGCCAGGAGTAATTCCTGAGTGCAGAGCCAGGAGTAACCCCTGAGCATCACTGGGTGTGACCAAAAAAGAAAAAAAAATTTTTCTTTTGCTTCTTTTTCCTGGGGGGGGGGCATACCCAGCGATGCTCAGGGTTTACTGCTGGTTCTGCACTCTGGGATTACTCCTGGCAGTGCTCAGGGGACCCTACGGGGTGCCGGGGATCGAACTCCTGTCGGTCACGTACAAGAGAAGTGCCCTGGACCTGCCCTGCAGGCGGCATCTCCCCACACCTCCCCGCGGGTGCCCCAAGTCCACAGAACAGCCTCGACACTCCCCCAGGCCCATGAGAAGCAGCCTCGAACCCCGCCTGTGACCAGCAGGGTCAAAGGCGACCCACGGGGGCGGGGGCGGGAACAGAGCCAAGCCCAGAGGACCCAGGCGCCTACCCTGGAGTTTGGCGACGGTCCCCAGCGGGCAGCTGGGGCGGGGGACGCAGCGGGCACAGGAGTTGGCAGCGGACGTGGCGCAGACCAGGCCGGGGCGGCAGGCGCAGACGCGGGAGGCGTTCCAGAAGCAGGGGGTCTTCTCCACCAGGTCCTTGTCTGCGCGCAGGGAGGGCTGCTGAGGGGCGCGCACGGCCAGGGCGGCCCTTTCCGAAGCTCGGGGAGGGACCTGGGCCTCTCCGGGCTCCTGGGCGCCCCCGGCCACACCCATGGTGACAGGAGTGCAGTGGCAGGGCAGGAGGGGTGCCAGGAGAAGTCTGGGGGTGGCCGCCAGCTCTCCCTGGGGGCTCCATGGCCCTCCCCATCTGAGAAGATGTGGCAGACGCGACACGGGACCCCCGGGCCAGAGCCAGGGGACAGTCCCCGGACAGTGGAGGAGAAGCTCCTTCAGAGGCCGCAGAGCTGCTGCGCTGCCCGAACCCAGGGCTGAAGTGCCCAGGGCTGGTCCCTGGAGGCCTCGGGCCCCCCTGGGCACCCCCCAAGCGCCACCCCCAAGCAGAGCCAGGAGTGGGCCTTGGCACTTCTACAGTGCCCCCAAACAAACACAAGGTCACAAAAACCAACACCCTGAAGTAAAATGGGCCCCACGAGCTCGCTCAGCAGGATGAGTGCTCAGTGCTCAGTGCTCAGCTCCAGTCCCCTGAGCACTGCCGGGAGAGACCCCCAGGCAGAGTCAGGAGCAGCCCTGAGCAGTGCCAGGCGTGGCCCCGATACCGCCACCACCCCCAAATCAATAAACATAAAATAAAAGGGGCCGTAGAGATAGTACAGCAGGAGGGAGCTTGCCTTGCATGCGGCTGACCCGGGTTTGATCCCCACCATCCCATAGAGTCCCCCAGGCCCCGCCAAGAGAAATTCCTGAGCACAGGGCCAGGAGTAACACTCTGCACCTCCGATGTATGGGGGAACTCGAAACCCTGGACCAAGGGACACTGGGATGGTCTCAGCGTGCCCGGGGCTGCCCACGGCACTCCAGGGCCAGCACGGAGGACAGGCAGAGCCAGGAGCCACACGAACACCTCGGTGCTGGACCTGCCCCCTGCCAGGGGCCTTTGCAACTTCTCCAGCTGCCCTGCGCCTCACTCCCTCATCTGTGAAATGGGACGATGGGACAGTCCGCACCTAGGAGGGTGCCCAGGACACAGGAGCCGAGTCCAGCACAGGCAGGAACGGGCCAACACCTGGTCCCAGGAAAGCGCAGGAAGAGGGGACCACCCCCCTCCCCCGTACCCCAGCAAGCCCCCAGGACGGGGCGCGGGCCCTCACCTTGAGAGCAGCTCACACAGGCCATGCAGCGGCCGGTCCTGTCCAGGTAGTAGTCGGGGTCGCACTGCTTCCGGCAGTGGGGGGACCCCGGAGGGCAGGGCTGCGGGGGCCGCCCTGCGGGGAGAAGCAGAGAGAATCCAGGCACCAGCAAGTGCCTCGGCACCCCCACCCCTGCAGCCTCCGCAAACGCCAGAGCGGGACTACGCGTGGCCATGCACCGCGGGGCAGCCGAGCTCAGGGAGCTGGGAAAGGCGACAGTGACCGAGACAGGGACCCCGCACGGGACGGACGTCACGGCCAGCTCAGAGACGGTGGGCACAGACCCTACATGTGCAAGGACGAGGGCGCACGGCAGCCCAGGAGGACCGGCCACTCAGTAAGCCTGTGGGTCCAGCGGAGAGCCCCACGGACACTTCGTTGGGCTACTAATTTTGTTGTTGTTGTTGTTTTGTGTTTTGGTTTGGTTTGGTTTTGGTTTTTTTTTTTTTTTTGCTTTTTGAGTCACTCCCAGCGATGCACAGGGGTTATTCCTGGCTCTGTGCTCAGGAATTACTCCTGGCGGTGCTCGGGGGGACCATATGGGATGCTGGGAATCGAACTCGGGTCGGCTGCATGCAAGGCAAACGCCCTCCCCGCTGTGCTATTGCTCCAGCCCCTCGTTGGGCTATTGGTTTTCTTTTTTTTTTTTAATTTCTCCTTCTGGTTTTTGGGTCACACCTGGCGATGCTCAGGGCTTCCTCCTGGCTCTGTGCTCAGGAGTCACTCCTGACAGACTCAGGAGATGCCGGGGATCGAACCCAGGTCAGCGGCGAGTTAGGCAAATGCCCTACCGGCCACTGTTCCCATTTTTAACAGCGTTTTTGTTTGTTACTGTCCTAGGGGCCGCTCCCCGGGCCTCGTGCCGGCAAGACACGTGCATGCCAGGGAGCGATCCCGGCCCTTGCTTTTACTTGTGTCAGGGCCACCCACGGGGTGTGGGGGAGCTGGGGGTGGACTCGGGGTCTCTCACCTGCCAGGCATGTGAGTCACCCCTGGGGCCCACCCCAGCCGTCGCCCATGCAAACACATTAGATACAGCCCTGCCCGAACCACAACCACACCCGGAGGGCAAGGGATGGCAGTAGGTGGTAGGCGGGAGGGTTGGGGGAGAGGGGGCCTGGGGGAGAGGGGGTCTGGGGGAGAGGGCAGAGCAGGCGGGGGTGGGGACGGTTCATGGCGATAAAGGGAAAGACGCGTGAAGTCGAACACAGGCCGGAGTGAAAACGGAGAAACCAGAGCTGGGGCTGCCTTAATACGCGAGACTCTCCTCTCTGAATAACGTCATGCAGAGAACACGGCACAGCAGAGAACTGGGGGGCAGGGGACCCCAAACAAGACGGGGGCTGGGAGCGACAGCACAGCGGGGAGGGCGTTTGCCTGCACGTGGCTGACCTGGTCGGATCCCCGGCATCCCTTATGGTCCCCAGGCAGCACCAGGAGTGATTCCTGAGTGCAGAGCCAGGAGTAACCCCTGAGCATCACAGCCCTGAGCCCCCAACCCCCGCCAAAAAAAAAATAGTCCATAACACTGCAGGACAAAGGGTCTCTTTGTGAGACATCCCGCAACTGATATAAGCCGGCGATGCCCCGAGAAACGGAGACACACGCACACCACCCCGCTCTCGGCCCCTCGCCGCTGTGCTTGGAGAGGGCGCCCCGAAGAGCCGGCCACGCCGTGGACACGGACAGCGTCAGGCGCCTGCGTGGAGAAGCCACCAGGAGCCCACGGAAACCAGGGAGTCCAGTGGACACCCCCAGAGGCTCACCGGCTCCACGGCCACACACGCAGCCACACACGCAGCCACACACACGAACACGCAAGCACCCACGCATTCCCTCGGCTCTGAGGGAGTCCACAGCAGTCAGTCCCGGGACCCCCCTCCCGCCACACAGGCCGTCAGCCCTGCTCACGGCCACCTGCCCGGAACCGCGCCCGCGGGCCCCCGCCAGCAGACACGGCCCTGACTTCTCTGGAGCAGTTACCTGCGTGTGGATCCGCACTGGGCTTCCCCACAGGGGAGGGTGAGTGGGTCCTTTCAGAAGCATTTTCTGGGGCCAAGGGGGTGTCCCCTTCGAGAAGTGTGGTCCTGGCCTTGGGGTCAGCCTGGGAGGTCAGGAAGGGCTTGGCTGGGTGCAGGTCACTGCAGGAAGGAAGGCCAAGAGGGGGCTGACCGTCATCAAAGGGGGGAAGGAGGTCTGTGCTGGGCCCAGCGGACGAGCACTAGGGCTCTGGGGGCCCACCTGCAACCACACGGTCACAAGTTCAACTCCCTGGTGACCCACGTGTGCCTAGCATGCTCGATTGTGACTCCACCATCTGGAATCCGTGGTGCCACAGGGTCGACCACAAAAAGGGAAGCCGCCAGCTCCAATCAGCAGTAAGACCACAAAGATGCGAGGGACTCAGAGAGAGGGCACAGGGACGGCAGCGCAGGCCCTGAAGGGAGCCCCAGTGGTTTCCCCAACCTCAGGGTGCCCTGGGGAACCCCCCGCACCACCGGGTCCGAGCAGCACCACATCCTCAGGCTCCTGCATTGCATCACCAGCCCGGCTGGCTGGAAACCATGGGGAGGGGCTCTCGGGGCTCCTGAGTACCACATGGGGGACCCTTAACCCCCCAGCAAGAGACGCAGCTGCCAGGAGTGTGGCCTGAGCTGGGCGCGTGCGAGCACCACAGCCCAGTGTGTGTGTGTGTGTGTCTGTGTGTGTGTGTGTCTGTGTGTGTGTCTGTGTGTGTGTCTGTGTGTGTGTGTGGCACTGCCCCGCCCACAGCATCTTGACAACAGCAAAGGGAAGAAGGTGGGAGAGGAATAAAAATAAATAAAGGTGGGCTGGGGTGATAGCACAGTGGGGAGGGCGTTTGCCTTGCACCACCCAGGTTCAATTCCCAGCATCCCATATGGTCCCCCGAGCACCGCCAGGAGTAATTCCTGAGTGCAGAGTCAGGAGCAACCCCTGTGCATCGCCAGGTGTGACCCAAAAAAATAATAATAATAATAAATAAATAAATAGGGGTCAGAGCTATAGGACAAAGGCAGGGCCCTTGCCCAGCACACAGCCGGCCCATGTTCGATCCCCAGCATCCCATATGGTCCTCCGAGCCCTGCCAGGAGTGATCCCTGAGCGCAGTGCCTGGAATAAGCCCTGAGCACTGCTGGACATGGCCCCCTTCCAAAATAATCACTGTAGCATTGTCATCCCGTTGCTCATCAATTTGCTCGAGTGGGCACCAGTAACATCTCCATTGTGAGACTTGCAGTTACTGTTTTTGGCATATGGAATATGGCACGGGGAGCTTGCCAGGCTCTGCCATGCAGACGAGATACTCTCGGTAGCTTGCTAAATAATTAAAAAAAATTTTGACAAGGAGAGATAAGGGGTGTGGCCCAAAACCAAGAGGAGGGTTGAGCTCAGGGTTAGGTCCCCCGAGAAGGGCTCTAGACCCCACCCCAACCCTGCCCCTGCAGGCCACTGCCCCTCTGTGGGAACAAGGCATGGACACTCTCTCCCCAGTGCTCAGGGCAGGCTAGCACACAGGTGGGGCGGGGCTGAGGGCTCTGCAGAGAGTCCAGACACCCCGCTGAGCTGCACCCACAGCCCATCCCACAGTGCTCTGAAGGCCCAAAGAAGGTCAGCCAGAGGGCAGCGCGCGGGGGTCACCTGGCTGGGTGTCCGAGGTCCTCTGAGCTGATCTCTGATGCAGGTGGCCCACAGATGGTGTCGCTCTCCGCAGTGCCTGCAACAGGGACAACGCAGTCTCCAGACGGGGTGCAGATCCAGGACCCTCCCCCCACCTCCGAGAAGAGGCCCCAGGACCTTTGCAAATAGGAGCCAGGCCAGGGAGCTGGGGAGAAGTCATGGTCATCCATGTGTGCCCAGCACCGGGCCCTAATTTCCCACAGAGAAGCTCAGCATCTGTGTGTGGGGCTGGCACACTGCCTACCCCGTCTCCGGAGGGGCCACGGGCTCAGGTGGGACCCATCAGCCAATCAGTTTCATGTCTGACCAAAAGACACATCGCTGGGGGGTGAGCAGGGGACCCCATCTGTGCAGTGAGCTGAATGTCAAGGTTTGGTCTGACTGCTGGACAGGTCAGGGAGTGCAGCTCTCATGCACCGTGGCGAGGGAAGGAGGAAGCCAGCACGGCACTACTGGTAGTTCTGTGTCAGGCAGATCAACAAGGAGATCAACATGAGGGAAAACACTGTGTTTCTGGATCAAGCCAGGCCTGAAGCTATCATGAGAAATTCTCAGAGTTTTTCAGTCACAGGAGCTCCCCGAATCCAAGGGGGAGTAAAGTGGGATCTGGTTCCTTGGACCTCAAAGAGGCCTGAAGAAAACAGAAGCCAAGTGGAGATGAAAGAGAGACCAAGGGTATCTGCTACCCCGCCAAGCCACCGTTCATCATCTTCTCTGCACACGGCTGCTGTGTAGATGAACAAGGAGCCCGAAATGTGCCTGGCGTAGTAAGTGCTCAATAAACAGCATGTCCTGCTTCCCTGAGCACTCCTGTCCTCTGGGTCTGGGCAGCAGGTGGGGGCACGAACCTTGGAACTTGACAATCAAGCCAGGGGGACAGACGGAGTGGGGTGCGCAGCGGGCACAGGAGTTGGTGACGGGCGTGACACAGAACAGGCCGGGGCGGCAGGCGCAGACGCGGGAGGCGTTCCATGAGCAGGGCGACATCTCCACCAGGTCATCTGTGGGCACGGAGGGGTCACAGGAGCTAGCTGAACAGCCCTGGGAGGGGCCGGCAGGCGGGGCGCCTGTGTGTGGCCCCCTACTCACCAAGCAGGCCTGGGGGCAGTGGGGTCCATCCTGTATCCCCAACCTGCATGCCTGGGCATCACTAAAGTACTCAGGGGTCACTCTCGGTGGGACTCAGGGGGCCATACGGGGTGCCAGGATCAGACCTGGACCAGCTGCAGGCACGGCAAGGGCCTTGCGCACTGCACAATCTCTCTTGCCCCAGATGGGGCTTTTTGATGCTGGGGATCAGACTCAGGACTCGTGCCCAGGGCAAACAGGAGCTTTACCACGGAGCCACATACCTGGTCCTACTGCTTGGACTTTTTTTTTGGGGGGGGGGGTCACACCTGGCGATGCTCAGGAGTTACTCCTGGCTCTACACGCAGGAATTACTCCTGGCAGTGTTTGGGGTGCCATATGGGACGCGGGGATTGAACCCTGGTTGGTTGCATGCAAGGCAAACCCGCTCTGGCTCCAAAAATCTGGCTCATTTTATAAGGAGCATCTATGACGTACGTTTAAGAAAATGCGGTCAGTTGATTTCAAATTTTGTTTTTGTTTTTGGTTTTTTTTGCTTTTTGGGTCATACCCAGCGATGCAAAGGGGTCACTCCTGGCTCTGCACTCAGGAATTAACCGTGGCAGTGCTCAGGGGACCATATGGGATGCTGGGAATCGAACCCAGGTTGGCCACGTGCAAGGCAAACGCCCTCCCCGCTGTGCTATCGCTCCAGCCCCTCGATTTCAAATTTTAAACCTTCATCAGAGACAGGCTGACCTAAACAAAGAGGAATGACAAGCAGACATCCACGCACAGACCAGGAAATGAACGACAGAGGCGAGGGGGCAGAGGGCCAGAGCACGCGCTCGGCACGCCAGACACCAGAGTTTGCTCCCTGTGGCACGGCCACGGCCACAGCTCGGTCCCTGAGCACTCACAGGAGTGAGCCCGGGCACTGCCAGGTGTGACCCCCAACAAGCAAACAGAAGAAGAAATTCACTAGAGAAGCTACTGCCAGGGTTTGCTGGGCCACTTGAGGGAAGGACAGACGGGCCGGTCACACCACCCACTCAGGGCGCAGGTTCCAAAGGGATGTGTTTTACCTTCGGAAGGCCCTCAACTTCACTAAGCCTCAGTTTCCCCACCAGGAAATAATCATCCCCTCGGGTTTTGCAAAGACTAAACTCTCTCAACATGAGCTTGAGGGGCTGGAGCGATAGCACAGCGGGGAGGGCGTTTGCCCTGCATGCAGCAGACCAGGGTTCGATTCCCAGCGTCCCATATGGTCCCTTGAGCACTGCCAGGAGTAATTCCTGAGTGCATGAGCTAGGAGTAGCCCTTGTGTATTGCTGAGTGTGACCCAAAAAGCCGAAAGAAAAAAAATTTAAACGTGAGCTTGAGAACAGCCCTCAGTCTGTCTCTAAAAAAGCGAGAACACTAAAGACCATGGCTGGTCGCCACTCACAAATCCTGAGAGATAAACTGAGGCACGGGAGCCCCAGTCCGGAATACAGGCGCCAAATCTCAAAGCTCCCTGCAGATTCTCCTCGCCGGGGGGAGGGAGGTGGGGGGGAGGTGGGGAGGGGTCCGTGCTGAGCCCTCACCTCGAGAGCAGCCCACACAGGCCGTGCAGCGCCCAGCCGGGCTCAGGTAGTAGTCGGGGTCGCAGCGTTTCCGTTTCCGGCAGTGGGCAGCCTGCTGCGGGCACGGCTGCTGTGGGATGTGTCCTGGCAGAAAAGACCAGAGAAGTGGCCGCTCAGGCGGCCTTGGCCAGGGCCTCCTTCCCCACCCCCCACCTCGCACCTGCACCCCCCACCCCTGCTCCGTGCCAAGTTAGTCCAGATCTCGGAGAGAGACATTGGTGGCCCCGAGGCCCGCCCCTGCCTCGGTAGCCCACGGGACCGCTCCGCATGGCGGGTCAGAAACGCCTCAGGGGTGAAGGAGAAGAGACTCAGTAGGTGACGACTTTGCAAAAAGGATGAAGCGGGGTGGGGGGGAGCATCGGGACAGATCACGCTCTGTCCCTGACCCCCACGTAAGGGGTGGGGGTGTGCATGGCGTGGACCACCAGAGCAAGGAGTCAGGGAGTGTCCCGGACTCTCCCTAGGTACCACTGGGTACCCAGGGACCCGGTGTGGTCCACAGCTCAGTTACCGGGATGAGCTTCAGAATCCAGGCAAGCCAATCAAAAGACCCCAGCCTTTCCAGCAATATAATTGGTTCAGGATGAGCACATGACCCAAGCAGGCCAATCAGAATACAGCTTCCCTACGCACACGTGACCCGTTACCATCTCCCAAATCTACCGGGAAGGCGCCTGTATTCAGGGATTCCTTGCTGATGTGAAGAGCTGCGTTGCCTGCACTCACTGTCTGCTGCCTTGCGTGTGGGCAGGACCTTCCTGGGAAGGAGGCCACTCAGAGGTCACTCCGAGGCGGTTTGGGAGGAGAGTGGACTCCTCCTCGGGAGTCAGATGAACTTGAGGAACTCATTCATATAAGCTTAAGGCACCAGGGGTTCCTCTGTTATTGAATCAGTTCTTACCCTTCTGTTTTTTTGGGGGGGTGTTCTAAATGAGTTGGCTGATGGAAGTCTAGACTAGAAGTTTTGGGGGGGGTGTTAGGGGAAAGGAGCACATCCAGCAGGTGCTCAGGAGTACCCCAGGCTCTGCACCCAGGAATCACTTCCAGAGGTGCTGGAGGAACCACATGGGATGCCGGGAATCAAACTCAGGCTAGCCATGAGCAAGGCAAATGCCCTGCCCGCTGTACTATCTCTCCCGCCCCAAGACCAGGAGTTGTTGGTTGTTTTTTTTTTTTTAATATGTCTTAAGCCCCTGGTCAGTGTGAGGAAACCGCTGGACACTGGTTAGAATTGTATTTGTGGGGCTGGAGTGATAGCACAGCGGGTAGGACGTTTGCCTTGCACGCGGCCAACCCGGGTTTGAATCCTAGCATCCTGTATGGTCATCACCGCCAGGGGTGGTTCCTGAGTGCATAGCCAGGAGTAATCCCTGTGCATTGCCAGGTGCAACTCAAAAAGCAAAAAAAAAAAAAAAAAAAAGCATTGTATTTGTAAGTGTATAACACAAAATGCATGGGGTAACAAGGGCTCTGGGCTGTGTTGGAATGTGGTTATCAAAGCATTCAAAATTAGGATCTATATGTGAGTTTTTGTACTCACTAAGATCAAGTAACAGGGTCGGAGGATAGTACAAGAGTGCTCGGCACTACCCTTGCAGAAGGCCACTCTGGGGTTAACTCCCAGCCACGTATGGCCCCTGCAGCCCCACCAGGAACTCAGTTCCAGACCGAATCTGCACCCCTCTCCCACTATCTGCTCCTCTCCACACCCCAGGATCTTCACCCAGTTCCCCCAGTTCCTGAGGAACATTCAGCTCCAGATCTTTCAGGCCCCGCTAAGCCGAAGGGAGAATGAGAAAGGGCTGGAGCACGTGCTGTGCATGCAGGAGCCCCGGGCTCAGCCCTAGTACCTCATGGGCCCCTGATCACCGCTGGGAGTACTGGCCCAAAAGAATCAAGAAATCCAGGGGCCAGAGTAATAGTACAGCGGGTAGGGCATTTGCCTTGCATGCGGCTGACCCAGGTTCGATCCCCAGCATCCCATATGATCCCCCAAACCGCCAGGAGAGATTCCTGAGTGCAGAGCCAGGAGTAATCCCTGAGCATTGCTGGGCATGACCCAGAGAGCCAAAACAAACAAAACAAATTGAAAGAAGAAGAATCCAGAAATCCAGAACTTAGTCTTACTCTTAAGTTCTTCCCCATATGGGGCACTCCTTTTCCTTTCTCTTCTACTTTCTAGTAAACTTTTCTACTTTCTTCTTAACTAAATAAAGTTTATTTTTAAAAACTTTCTACTTTCAGGGCTGGAGCGATAGCACAGCGGGTAGGGCATTTGCCTTGCACGCGGCTGACCTGGGTTCGATTCCCAGCATCCCATTTGGTTCCCTGAGCACCGCCAGGAGTGATTCCTGAGTGCAGAGCCAGGAGTAACCCCTGTGCATCGCCAGGTGTGACCCAAAAAGAAAAAAAAAACTTTTCTACTTTATAAAAAAAAAACAAATCCATAAATCCACATTTTATGCTCTCACCACACCCCCTTTCTTCCTCAGACAATTTCTGCTCAGCCTTAAGACTCCCTTAGACACCACATCCTCCAGGAAGCCTTCCATGAATGCTCCAACCAGGACAGGGCCCCTGCAATGTATGGATGGCCCCAGCTCCCCGAGTCCTCTCCCAGATGCAACCGCCTGCTGCTGCTGACAAATCCTGAGAGGCTGACCCGGGCTGCCCTGAGAGAATGCCCCTCGCAGGGCCCAGGGCAGGGCCTCTGGCCTCCCGGAGCCTGAGGTGGACATTTGCGCTTTCTCCTGGTGCTCTGAAGTTGAGCTGAAAGACACTGGGGTCCCCATGGTGCCTAAGGAGGAGAACTGCACACGGGAGGGACGGGGGGCTGGCTACTGGCTGCCCCTGACGCAAACCAGCAGGTGCCTGGGGATCGGCTGTCAAGAGGCTGCAAGGGCAGTGCAGGTCTGCAGCGGGGGCGGGGACACGGTGACACCAAAACGTCTGGCTCTCAAAGGCCACCCGCTTCCTTCCTCTGCCAGCCCGCCCCCTCAGCCCAGCGCTGATTGCAGGGCCGGGCAAATGTCAGAAATTTCCCCGGCGCGGAAGGAGGGTTTCTGTGGCTTTCTCCTTTCCCTCCCTGGCTTGCCCGGAAGCACAAGGGCAATAAAACTCCAAGAAAATGCCCTACAGGGTGGGGTGCTCGGCCCCCCTCGGCCCCCGCGGCCGCGTTACTCTCCACCAGACCCCGGGGCCTGAGGCCTGCCTCCCTGTGCTGGGCCCGAGGCCTGTGGAGAGTCTCGGTGTCGCCGGCCACCTGTCTGCCGTCACAGGCCATGAAGGGGGTGTGCGGGCAGCAGCGGGGGTGCTCTGGGCACAAAGGACCGGAGATGGGGGGACTTGGGGGGACTTGGGGGTGGCCAGAGATCCCAAACCAGCGGCTCTAGTAGCAGGGCCAAGGGGCCGGTGAGCCGGGCTGGGCCTGCAGGAAGTGCGGACAGAGCGAGAAGGGAAGGGGTGGTCGCGCTGAGTAGGGGTCCTCCTCCCGAGTCAAGTTGGAGCCCTGCCCCCCAGTGTAACTGCACTTGGAAACAGACTTGGGGGCGTGGGGGGAATTAAGTCAAAGGCGTCATAAGGATGGAGCCCCGATCCAGAAGGGTTAGTGGCCTTAGAAGAAAAGAAGGATCTCTCTCTGTCTCTTTCTCTGTCTCTGTCTCTCTCTGTCTCTGTCTGTCTCTATCGCTCTGTCTCTGTCTGTCTCTGTCTCTGTTTGTCTCTCTCTGTCTATCTGTCTGTCTGTCTGTCTCTGTCTCTCTCTCTTTCTTTTCCATTTTGGGGTCTCATCGACGGTGCTCGGGGCTTCCTCCTGGCTCTGCACCCAGGGATCACTCCTGGCGGGCTCGGAGAACTATGTAGGATTCCGGAGCTTGAACCCAGGTAGGCTGCGTGCAAGACAAAGGCCCTCCCGGTGGACTATTGCTCTGTCTCTTTCTCTCTCTGTCCGTCTGTGTCTGTCTGTCTCTCTCTCTCTCTTTCTCTCTGTCTCTCTCGACCCTGAACTTTCAGCCTGAGAAGGATGGGGGCCCCCACCTCACCGACCCCCCATCTGTCGTGTCTCTCCGGCGGGGGGAGTCCAGCAAGGCCGGCAGCTGCTGGGCGGGGGGGGCGGGGGGGCAGGGAGGAAGGAGACGGCAGCAGAGGTCACAGGTCACGGTGGTGGGAGGTGGGGTGGGGTCCTGGGGATCAGTAGTGGGTGCCAAGGCCCAAGCACTGAGACAGCCGGCCCCTCTGTCCTCAAACCCAGGGGCGATGCGTGTCCCCCCTTCCCCACAGGGACTGGCGGTGACTCACTCTTGGAAACAGGAAATATCCATTTCTTCCCCCAGAGCTTCCCTCTGCCCTCGGTGCCCCCCGGGCCCTGCCCTTGTGCGGGACTGGGGTGCCCTCTGCTCCCCCCACGCCGTGGGCAGTGTGGCCGTCCCATCCCTGCCCAGGGCACAGCCGACTCTTGCCTTGGAGCCCGGGTCCCAGGTCAGAGCCTCCACTCAGCGAGGTCGCAGGGTGCGCCCGATTGCGGGGGGCTGTCCTAGGCCTCCCCCCTCGGCCTGAGCGGGGGGCTGGGGGCCGCTGAGCCCCCCGGAACAGGCATCCAGGGGCTCCAGAGCTCTGTGGGGGCTCAGCGGGCGGAGCCTGAGAGAAGACCCCGGGGCTCTGGCCTGCTCTGGCGTCCTGCACCCGGGCAGAGTCCAGGGACTCGCAGACCCACGGCTCACTCCACGGGGGCACCGGCAAGGGGCCAGGACCCCCGGAGGACCAGCCCGCCCCCACTCCTCCCCTGCCCACTCACCCTCAGGGCAGCGGCAGCAGCATCTCCCGGCCTGGTCCAAGTGGAAGCCCCCGGGACACGCCTCTCTGCAGGCTCGATCCTGCGGGAGAGCGGAGAGGCCCAGTGGGCAGAGAGCCCCGTCCTGCCCCCGTCCCAGGAGCCCGGGCCCGACTGAGTCCTGCCCGGCCCAGACCGAGAGACGCCCACTGAGGCCAGGACGGAAGCTCCAGGCTCCCTTCGAACCCGAGTTTGCTCAGAGCTCACAGCAGCAAACTCGCTCAGCCACTGTGGAACAGTAGCTGCCTCCTCCCTCTCTCCTCCTCCTTCACCCTCCTCCCCCCACCTTCCTCCCTCCTCCTGCCATCCCCCTCCTCCCTCCATCACCCCTTCCCTCCTCCCTTCATCACTCCTCCCTCCATCACCCCTCCCTCCTCCCTCCATCACCCTCCTCCTTCCCTCCATCACCCTCCTCCCTTCTCCCTCCATCACCTTCCTCCTTCCCTCCATCACCCTCCTCCCTCCTCCCTCCATCACCCACCTCCCTCCATCACCCTCCTCCTTCCCTCCATCACCCTCCTCCCTCCTCCCTCCATCACCCACCTCCCTCCATCACCCTCCTCCTTCCCTCCATCACCCTCCTCCCTTCTCCCTCCATGACCTTCCTCCTTCCCTCCATCACCCTCCTCCCTCCTCCCTCCATCACCCACCTCCCTCCATCACCCTCCTCCTTCCCTCCATCACCCTCCTCCCTCCTCCCTCCATCACCCTCCTCCCTCCATCACCCTCCTCCCTCCATCACCCTCTTCCCTCCCCCCTTCTCTTTCTATATTTTGTTGCTGTCGCGTGTGTGTGTTTGGGGCCGCATCCAGCAGTGCTCCGGGCCTTCCCCGTCTCTGAGCTCAGGAATTACGCCTGGGGGCCAGATGGGATGCCAGGGACCAACCCTGGGTCGGCCGCAGAGGAGGCAAGTGCCCACCCGCAGTGCTGTCGCCTGGTCCTTCCTCTCTCGTCCTCCATCTCACTCTCCTCCGCCCCGTCTGTCTCCTCTGCCCCTCCCGCCCTCCTCCTGCTGCAAAAGCCCCTCCATGCTCCTCCTCCTCCCTCCTGCTCCTCCACCCTTCTTTCCCTCCCTCTCTATCCACCTCCCATCCCTCCCCCGCCCTCCTGACCCTCCCTTGGATTACTTCACTGCCTCCTACCCGGCCTTTCTGGCGCAGATATTTTGGCCAGATTCCCTGTTGGCTGAAGTCTGGCATCACCATGCTGCCCGCTGAATCTCCACGGCGTGGAGCTGCCCCCCACACAGCCTCCCCCACACCGAGAGACAGGGCCCGGCTCCTGCCTGCCCGCACTCGCGGCTCTGCCGCACAGACCGCCTGCAGCCTGTGGCCTGAGTTCGCTCTGGCCGTGCCGTCCTCTCTGTCTCTGGCTATTCGGGTCACACCCGGCGATGCTCAGAGGTGACTCCTGGCCCCGCACACAGGAATCACTCCTGGGGGTGCTCGGGGGCCCTATGGGATGCGAGGGATCGAACCCGAGTCAGCCGCGTGCAAGGCAAACGCCCTCCCTGCTGTGCTATCGCGGCCCCGCACACCCTCCCTCGCATGGGACCTGGGTAATGACGGGCCTAAGAACAAGAGTCCCCGGCGTGGCCGCAGACGGCAGCTGCTCATCCATGTCCACTGCCTGCCTCGCTGCGTCCCTGTGGACCTTCTGTCTACCTGGCCCAATCTGGATGGACCCGCTTCCTTCCACCTCTGATCCCCCTGGACAGTGCTGCCGGAACATTCCAGAGCTTACACTCCATGCACGCAAGAATATGTTTCTGTTGGATGCTGATGGGGGGGGGGGGGGTCGAGGGGAAGTGGAGTGACAGTGACAGAAACGCTGAGTGCAGGTGGATTCTTGACTCTCCGTCTCCGTTTTGGGTCACACCCGGCGATGCGCAGGGGTGACTCCTGGCTCCGCACTCAGGAATTACTCCTGGCGGTGCTCGAGGGACCCTATGGGATGCCGGGGATCAAACCCGGGAGGGCTGCGTGCAAGGCAAACACGCTACCCGCTGTCCTACCGCTCCGGCTCTGGGAACCTGATCTTCTCCTGAATCCCGGGACTCCCGGAGCTGTGAGGGATAAGCACGGGGTGGTGAGGATACCTGAGTTTGGGCAAAATTCTGGCTTCTCTCCTGGTTTCACCTATTGATTCCCAGTTACAACCCTGGCCCGGCTGCTCCCTTTGCCAGGGCTGGGGGGTGAGGGGGTGCCCGTTGCTCACTGGTCACTTCCCAGCCCCACACCCTCCCTCCGAGGCAGCTGCAGGGATGAGGGATCCCAAATCACACACCAGTGTCTTTATAACACGACAGTCCTGGATGGCAACCCCGTGTTACAGACGAGGAAACTGAGGCTCCGAGAGGTGTGGTCACACAGCAAGGCCGTGTGGACATCACTGTGTCCCATTCACCCCCTCTCTGCCTATCTTTAAAATAAAAATGTGGGGACCAGGGTTGTGACCCAGGGGCAGAAAACTTGAGTGTAGCAAGACATCCTTGGCATAGCAAAGAAAATATTATTTTTTTCTAACTGCAAAAGAAAACTAGCGAGGAAAAAAGTAAAAATTAAGAATCATTCAGAGGGCCGGAGCAATAGGACAGTGGGGAAAGGCATTTGCCTTGCATGCGGCCGACCCGGGTTCGATCCCCGGCATCCCATATGGTCCCCCAAGCACCACCAGAAGCAATTCCTAAGTGCAGAGCCAGGAGTAACCCTTGAGCATTGCCAGGTGTGACACCCCCCCCCAAAAAAAAAAAGAATCACTCAGAAAAATAAGAAACACAAAAATCTTATTGAAAACCAACAACAAATTTTTAGGTACAATTTCCAATGTTGGGCCAGAGACACAGTAAGTACAAGGGTTAGAGCACTTGCCTTGCACACAGTCAACCCCCGTCCAAGTCCTGCCACTACGTAGGTCCCCGAGCCAGGTCAGAGCTCTTGACCACAAAGCCACGTGGTAGCCCCTGAGTGCCACCAGGTGAGGTCCCAAACCAAAAAGAACCAACAGGTAAGTAAAATCAGTCAGGAATGTGCTTCACTAGACAGCAGAGCCACAGGCTGCCACCAGGGGACGCTCTCTCCTGACGGGAGCGAAGGCAGGGAAGGGTTGTGCAGCTGAGCCCAGAGCCCTGCAGAGCCATCACCCAGGAGCACAGGATTTGGGGGTGCTCTATTCCCATATGGGGCTCAGCAGGGCAGAGCTAGTCCCCTTGACCTCCCAGAGGGACTGGACCCAGGAGTCCCGGAGAGGCAGAAGGGGACACGCACCCGCTGACCGCCTCTCGCCTCTGTGGTTGCCATTTTCCCGAAGAGTCACTGGGGAATTTTGTTTCTGCTTGTTTGGGGCCGGTGGCGTCATCATTTTTGCGCCCAGAAAACGGGGCTGATGCCGGACACACATGCAGATGCACCACCAAGACAAGAGCCCCTGGGCGCCCCCCCCCTCCACTGAGAGCCTGGGGTCAGGAGCGGTGGGGGTCGGGCGTGACCCCCGGCTGCTGCTGATGTCACCCTCTGCCAGGCCCTGCTGAGTGCCAGGGAGCCGGGCAGGGCTGGGACCTCTGAGAGAGACAGTGCCCAATTCACCCGGGCAGCGCCTCTTGGGGTGGGGAGAGACAAGGAGAATGTCTGGGCCACCAGCTTGCGGGGGGCGGGGTGGGGGAGAGGCGGTCCAAAAGGGGAGGCAGCAGGGGAAGCCCAGTCCTGAAGGGGGCTTTTGGGTGGGGTTCCCCGCCAGTGAGGTGACCACAGGGCAAAGGGCTGCACAGTCAGACCCCAGGGCCCAGACTCAGTGACATCAAGATAAAGAGAGGCTCGGCCCTGCCCACAGGAAGCCCATGGCAGGTTCCTTTGACTCTCCCTGCAAGACGGGGGAGTTTCATTCTCAAAAAGCCCCATCGGGGCCCAGCGGAACAGAGAAGGGGGCTGGGCTCACCTGTACGAGCAGAGTTTGGAGACTGGGGGTGAGGCGAGCCCAGCCTGGAAGATTCCCGTGTGTCTTACTCAGGTGGGCGACCAACAACACCGGCATTCCTTGGGGTCTAGTCCCAGATGCAGAAACCCAGTTCTACCTCTACACTCACGGTCCTATTTTACAGACCAGGAAACTGAGGTCCAAGAAGTTCTAAAGCTTCTCTAGAGCTCCAAGGCAGGACGGGGCCGGAGACCCAGCCCAGGACGAAGGTGCGGGCCTTGCGGTCAGTTTACTCTGATTTTATCCCTGACGTTATACATGATCCCCCGAGCACGGAGCTTGGATTGGCCCCTGAGCAAACGCAGGTGTGTCACAAAACAAAACAAAAGCCAAGTTCCAAAGCAGGCAGCGTTCAGGTGGGATTTGAGCAAAAACTGTCCCACGCAGGCTGGAATGCACCCGTCTTTCTGTTTGTTTGGGGGCCACACTCAGCGATGCTCAGGGGTTACTCCTGGCTCTCAGGAGCAACTGAGTAAATTCCACACTCAGGAATTACTCCTGGCGGTGCTTGGGAGACCATCTGGGGTGCGGGGGATTGAACCTGGGCCGGCAGCATGCAAGGCTCCCCGCTGCGCTATGGCTCCAGGAATGCATCATTCTTGTCTGTTTCTGGGTTTTTGCTTTCATTTACTTTGGGTTTCTGGGCTACTCTTAGCCTAGTGCTGAGGACTTTTCTCACTTTGGGGCCCAGGAAAACAGGCAGCTCTGGGGAACGGAGCCCCAGGCACAGTTTCAGGGTCCCACAGGCAAACCATGTGCAGCAGCCGTCTGCGTTCTCATTCCAATTTTGTTTTTAATAAACATTGGCCGGTTCACGCCACTCCATAAGTTGCGGGCGGATCAGAGAGGTACTTCAGCAGGTAGGCGCTGACCTTGCACGCGGCCCACCCAGGCTCCATCCCAGGCACCCTAAATGGCTCCCCCGAGCCCTGCCAGGAGTGATGGCTGAGCACAGAGCCTGGAGTAAGCCCTGAGCACCACCGGCTCTGGCCAAAAAGCCACCATCAATCCATCCATCCCGGAGTGTGGCTTCCTGTCACAAGCCTGCGCGACCACACCTGCGCCAAACCAGCATTTCCCACTGTCAGCTGGACTACTGCCCCCAGGGATGTCCGCACAGCTGCCTGGGCCCCCACAATGATGCAGACACCCCCCCAAAACCAGCAAAGCCCACCCTGATTGTCCCTCTGCCTCCACACGAGGGGAGGCACTCAGAGGTTTCCCCACATCTGGGCAAAAGACCCAAAGGCCCCAGCTCAGAGCGCTGCCCAGTCATTTGGTGTCCCCCACTCCACCCCCAGCCCTGTAGCCCGCACCCCCACTTCAAGTCTCACTAGTGCCTGCCACTTCCTCAAGGAAGCCCTCCCTGATCACAGCCCCAGGTTGCAGACAGCTAAAATCAGGGTGCAGTGGGGGGCTCTTCGGGCGCCTCCTGGTGGTTAAGACTAAGGGTCCATCTCTCTGCCACCTGCAAAGGGCAAAGGGTCCCCCCCCCAGCTTGGAGGGGCTGCTGCATGCCCTGTTCTGCCCCCCTCCGTTTGCTGAGCCCCAGCCACTGGGCTGAGCCTTCTCGCTGGCAGACAGAACCCCCTTGACGTGTACGACAGGGGCCCACCCAGACAGGGCCCCTCCCACGGCCCCAGGCGGACTGACCCTTTCTGCCGGGCTGGGCTGAGCACTCACTCTCATTCGAGCCCCTGACCTCTGGCACTGCATATGGTCCCCTGAGCATCAAGAGCAACTCCAGAGCACTAAACTGAGAGCAGCCCCTGAGCACTTGCAGGTGTGAGCCTAAAACAACAAAACTGAGCAGGGATGGTTGATGATCAGGGGTTAGTTTCTTCCCTTTCAACACAGCGGCCCTACCCTGTGCTCAGTCCCCGGCATCACACATGGTCCCTGAGCCCCACCAGGAGTGACCCCCGAGCACAGAGACGGGCAGGAGGAAGCCCTGAGCACTGCCGGGTGGGGCCCCAAACAAACAAACAAAACACAGCGCCAAGGAAAACAAAAAACTTTACCAAATGGCAAAGGCCTGAGTTCAACCCACAGCCAGGGCCCCCCCAGGATGCCTAGCTGTGACCCCTACAAAAATTAATTGTTTTTAAATTTCAGTCTCGGAGTTCTTTTTTTGTTTGTTCCCATGCTTGTTTTTTGGTTAGGGGCCACACCCCGTGGTGCTCAGGGCTTACTCTGACTTGGCACTCGGGAATGACTCCTGGTGGTGCTCAGGGGACATATGGGATGGTGGGATCAACCCCAGGTCAGCTGCATGCAAAGCAAGAACCTCCCCACAGTACTACTGCTCCGACCCTTGCTTTCTTTTAAACAGGGCAAAAAGGGGCTGGAGCGGCAGTACAGCAGGTAGGGTGTTTGCCTTCCAAGTGGCCAACCCAGGTTCAACCCCTGGCATCCCCTATGGTCCCCCGAGCACCACCAGGAGTAATTCCTGAGTGCAGAGCCAGGAGGAACCCCTGAGCATCGCTGGGTGTGGCCCCAAAACAAAATAAAAATGCAAAAAAAAAGGTCTGGAGTGAAAGTAGAGCATATGGCACTTGCCCATGGTCGACCCAGGTTCACCACATATGGCCCCCGAACCCGCCAGGGGCCCCTGAGCACTGACCTAGTTAGAGCAGCCCGCGAAGCACTGCTAGGACGGGTCCCAAAGCAGCAAAATATCTTTTTTAAAAATAAAATTTGAAAAACTGCAAAAGACAGAGGCGCTGCAGTCCGAAAGACGGGTGGAGCGATGGGGTGGGCCAAGGCCTCTTTGGCAGCAGAGAAAGGCCAGGAGCCAAGGGACACGGAGGCGTCTAGAAACTAGGAAAGCTGGGGGTTATTCTAAGGTTTGGGGGTTCCCAGCAGGGCCCAGGGGCCCAGGCTGTTTGGGTCACTGCTAGGGGCCAGCCATGCGGCGTTATGGGGGCCACCAAGTCACAGCTGGTGCCGGGTTCACACTTGGGCCAGCAGCCCCTTGAGCCGCTGTCTCTGCCTGGGTGACGCTCAGGACCCTCAGCGGAGGAGGGAACTGGGGTCACCTGCGGGCCCCGAGCTTGCGGGAGAGGCGTGTGCCGGTTCTGGGCAGAGACAAGTCCCCATCCCGGGAGGGTCCCGCGGGAACGCGGCCCTGGAAGCTCCGTGGAGATGCTCAGAGAACAGGCAGAGGTTCGGGGCTGGAGGACCGTGAGGGGGGAAACGGCCCAGATCTGCAACCGCAGATTTGCAGCCGCTCCGGCGATGGGGTTAGCTGGGTCGTCCCAGCGGGAGTGAGGGAGTGCAGGGGGGAGGCTGGGAGGGCAGAGGAGCCAGGCCCCCGCACACAGGCCCTGTCCCGCCCGGGCTGCCTCGCCTCTGCGGGTCACCCCCTACTCCTGGGTCCACTGGCAGGACCACATGGTGCCGGGAACGCCTCGCTCGACAGCTCCAGCCCCCTCCCCCCCACCCCCGGCTCCATCCCTGACCGGAGAGGACTTTGTGGCAAGTCTCAGAGCCTCCCCAGGCCTGCTAGGGGCTCGCCAGGCTTCCAGGCAAAGGCTGGGGAGCAGAGACACCAAAGGCTCCCCAACTTCCTCAGCCACTGAACCCTTTTGTCATGGGACTACTGTTCCCTGGAAGTGACTTTGAGAAACACTGCCTCTGGCCACGGGAAGCCCCCCTCAACCCTGCCGGCCCCTCCTACACAGGGTGGAGGAGGGGCCGGCAGGGTTGAGGGGGGCTGACGTCTGGCCTAGAAGTCAAATTCTACAGCTGCTGGTCCTCCCCTTCCTAATGAAGTCCCCCCCTCTTCTGGAAACTGTCCCAGGCCCGTGGGGACCAGCGACGGAGCACAGGTTTCCTGAACGCTCCAGAACTGCCGTGAGCGGCCACGACAAACCGGCCAACAACTGGACAACTGGGGCCGGAGCCACAGCATGGCGGGAAGGGCACTCGCCTCGCATGCGGCCGACCCGGGTTGGACCCCCGGCATCTCGCGTGCTCCCCAAGCCAGGAGTGGTCCCTGAGTGCAGGGCCAGGAGTAGGCCCCAAGAGCATCACCAGGTGATCAAAAATCAAAATCAAAACCAAACCAAACCAAAAGACACAGTGATTTCTCAGACCTGGAGAAATGCAGCCAGCCCTGAAACCGTCCCCAGCACAGTGAGCACCCAGGACGAGCACTGCCAAGGACACTGGGTGAGCTTGGGCGGGGGGGAGAGGGGCTCAAGAACAAGGGCCTGGCTCTCTGTCGCCCGCACTGAGTCACCAGCCTGTACCGGCCACAGTCTGCATTTCCCTGCGGGGAGGGCGAGACCGGCCCCACCTCCGAGGCCACAGGTGACTCCTTAGCATGTCGTGGGCCTGGCTCATTGGCAGCATTGGGGGCAGCCCCCCCATCCCCGCAAGCATCCAGCAGGCCAGAAAAGCAGATGGAGACAGGGACCCCGACGCAGCCCTGCTGAGGGTCCGGAGGGCACCCACAGGCCTGGCACCCAGTACTGACCGTCCCTGACGCAGACCGCAGGCACAGGCGGAGGCCATGGAGAGGGAGCACAGCAGGAGGGCGGGTGCCTTGCATCCCGCAGGGTCCCCTGAGTGCAGAGCCAGGAGTGACCCTGAGTATCACGGGGTGCGGCCCCCAAACAAGAAAAATCAATTACAGCACTGGCCTGGCACACACCTGGCAGGCAGCTGGCACCTAATAACAGCTGCTCACACACTAGGGGTCTCTCCACAGGAGTCACGATTCCCCCACCTGGCAACAGCCCTCGGGGGTAGCTACTGTTACTATCCCCCAACAATGGGGCCGGGGAAACTGAGGCACAGAGCGGCAACCTAAATTGGTCCATGTTCGGTCTCAGAGTAGGGGAAGGCGGGGTGGGGGTGCTCAAAGGGCACATGCAGGAGGCATGTAGGAGGCTGGCGCTCAAACCCTGGCACCTCATGGCTCTGGGGCACTACTGGGAGCACTACTGGCTGTGGCCTCCAAACAAAAGTGGGGGCCAGAAGGTCAACCCTGGCACCAGACCCCGGCCCCTGAGCCGCACCAGGCGTGACCCCTGAGCACAGAGCCAGGAGGAAGCCCTGAGCCCTGCTGGGTATAACCCCCAAAGCCAAAAGGTAGAGAGAAATTTGGGGGTCTGGGCCCAGAGAAAGAGCAAAAAGGTTGAGCACTTGCCTAGCTTGTGGGTGCCGCTTTAAGCCTCGCTCGAATCTCACTATGGTGCCCCACGCAGAACCAGGGATGGTCCCCAAAACAAAATCCCGGGGGAGGGCTGGAGCGATAGCACAGTGGGTAGGGCGTTTGCCTTGCACGCAGCCAACCTGGGTTCGAATCCCAGCATCCCATATGGTCCCCTGAGCACCGCCAGGGGTGATTCCTGAGTGCATGAGCCAGGAGTGACCCCTGTGCAGCGCCGGGTGTGACCCCCCCAAAAAAAACAATCCCGGGGGACTGACCGAACGCCTATCCCCATAACCGTGATGCTCTGGGGTCTCCCTCGCGTAAGACTGGGCCAAGGCGAGGGGCCAGGTACGAGACGCGATGTGGGGTGGCCCCTGGGGTCCACGTCTAGCTCCTGGGCATGGCGACCACGCGTGGTGAAAGGGACCCGGCTGGAGCTGGGGAGCCACCGGGGTCCCCGCGTCCTGGCAGGGGACCTCAGGCAAGGGGCAGGTGGCAGAACAAAGAGGGCACCCAAGGCATGGGGGACGGCCAGCTCAGATCCCCCTCTGCTGCCAGCGCTGCCCCCTCCGCCTCTGACCTCCCTGGTGGCAGGGACAGCGACGAGGAAAACGAGTCTGGGCAGCGGTGGGCCGCAGTCTCTGCCGCTGTCAGGACCCAGCCGGACGAGTGGGCCCAGACGGGCGGCGTCCCGGGCCTCGTGGAGAGAGGTCAGGGGCCCCGAGAGGGAGGTGTGGGTGCTGCTCGGGCCAGGCCAGGTGGCCCCGACAATGTGGGTCCCCAATCCAGAGACCCTCCCGGGACCCCCGCTCTGCAGAGAGCCCCCCAGCCCACACGCAAATGCAGCGAAGCCCGGCTCGGGTGGGTCTCGCCCACCGTGCTCTGGTTTCCTCATGCTCACGCCCCCGCTTAGCTGGGCCCCCGGCCAGACAGGGTTCCTGGTGCCCCTCTGCCCCCTGCACCCACACCCCATTGATGTCAGCTTCCGGTCTCTGCTGTCCCCTCCCGGTGTGAGCCCCTGACCGGCAGTGCCCCCAACACCCCAGCAGTCAGAGAGAGCTCGAAGAAGGACTCGGCGGCGGGGGGGGCCAGGAGGAAGCTCAGTGCTGACACACAGGCTGCTTTGCATGGAGAACGCTCTGGGTTCCGTCTCTGGCGCTCCCCGCAACCCACCCCCAAATTCACCCTGTGACATCACCCTTGGCAAAAGCCCCTCTCCACAGTCCACAAAGGTCTGGCCACGTCCACTTCCCTGTCTCCCTCTTGCCCACTCCACTCCAGCCTTCTTCCTGTTCCCCCAGCTCCCCTGCCCCACTCCTGCCGGGGGAGGAGGGGGGCCCTCCTTCCCGCTGAGAGGAGAGGTGTCCTGCACCTCCCCAGTGTCACCACACACACACACACTCCAGCTGGCATATAATCCGGCCCGTGGCAGTGGCATCTGCCAGCCCAGACACAGCACCTGGACTGCCCTACCTAGGTACACAGTCGGCGCTTCATTACTGCTTGTTGAGTGAGTTAGAGACGTGGACGCATGTGGGGTGAGGTGTTGATGTTGAAGGACCTGAGCGTTGTGATTGACGGATCTATGGGGGCTGGAAAGAGGCTAGCGGGGTTTGCAGAACCAGAATGTGGTCGGTACTTGGAGAAGCTTGGAGAAGAGACATTAATGCACATCACAGACTCCTTACAGTGTCCGAGCTGACCCAGGGTGGCTTACAGAGCCTCAAAAAGGACACGATTCATCAGTTATACAATTGGGGGGGGGGGGCGGGGGGTATACCGGGGATTTTGGTGGTGGAATATGGGCACTGGTGAAGGGATGGTGTTTGAATACGGTATAACTGAGACATAAACCTGAGAACTTTGTAACTTTCCACATGGTGATAAAATAAAATAAATAATTAAATAAATAAAGGACATGATGGCGCCCTGACCCCAGAGGCCAGCCACAGAGGCCGAGTGACCCTCCGGAAGACCCTGGGACAGGAGCTGGCCCGTAATGCGGACCCACGGCAGCTGCCCCGCTGGGATTCTGAGTCGGTGAAAGAATAAATCAGGGGCTGTCACTGGGGACTGTGAGAGAGGGAGAAGCCGGAGGGAAGTCCCCAGAAACAGAATGAACGAAGACATGAATGAAGGTCGCAGAAACAGCCAGTGGACAGAGCTGTGAATGAAAAGCTCTACAGACTTGGTGCATGAATGAAGATCTGCTTGAAGTTCCCGGAGACAGTGAATGGTTGGAGATGTGAATGAAGGTCCCCAGGGGCTTGATAATGAAGGATACATGGCTAAGGGGCCGGAGTGGTAGTACAATGGGCAGAGCACTTGCCTTACATGCCTGGGTTCCCTGAGCTCAGAGCCGGGACTAAGGCCTAAGCACGGCTGTGTATGGCCAAAAAAAAAAAAAAATGGAAAAAAGGTTTCCGTAGACTTAGAAAGTGAAAGGAAATGTGTGACGCTCCTCAGAGACTTGGTAAATGAATGATGTGGATCAAGATTCCTATAGACTTAGGGACTGGAGCGATAGTACAGCAGGGAGGGCGTTTGCCTTGCACGCGGCCGACTGGGGTTCGATTCCCAGCATCCCATATGGTACCCTGAGCACCGCCAGGAGTAATTCCTGAGTGCAGAGCCAGGAGTAACCCCTGAGCATCGCCGGGTGTGACCCAAAATTTAAAAAAAAAAATTCCTCTAGACTTAGAGGGCAAATGAAGGCATGAATGCCAGGCCCCACAGACCGAACAAATGAATGAAGATGTCAATGAAATTCCCCAGAGACTCAGTGGATGAATGAAAACGTGGACAAAAGCCCCGGGACTCGGCTCTGAATGTGTTGAGGGACGAAGTTGCGTGTCAAAAGCTCCTCCGTGAGGTCGGAGCCTGGTGCAGGGGCAGGCGCTGGCCTCGTACACAGCCAACCCAGGAGACACTTCTAAGTTCCCTCAGTGCAGAGCCAGGAGCCCTGAGCTCGGCTGGGCGTGACCCCGACTCCCTTCCCCGCCCCTGGCAAAGGAGCTGCTCCACACCAGGGGGGCCTCGGAGACGGCGCAGTGCTTCCCAGCTTGGCAGCTGATACTGGGGGACAAGGTCCCTGTCCCAGCCCTGTGGCCAGGGGGCCCATGTGGGCAGGGAGAGAGACACAGACTACTGGCCTGGCCCCCGCAGCCATTTGTCTATCTGAGCCACAGGACCCCAGGCTGGTTCCTTCTCTGCCCACCCCACCTCCCCCCTGCCGCCCCCCACTAGGCCTGGGCCTCAGGGAAAGCTCCTCCACCCCCCGGGGGGCTTCAGGGGCAGGAAAACAGAGGGTCAGTGCTGGGAAAGCCACCCCAGCATCAGGGCTGGCGTCCCACCACCTCCCTGACCCAGACAGAGACAACCAACCTCCAGGCCCCAGGACCCCCGCACTTCTGGGGGCTCCTCAGCCCAGGTGCAGCCCGCCCCGTGCCCGCTTCCCTTCCGACGGTGCTCCTGAGACAAACGGGCTGCTGGGCCTGAGAGTGAATCAGTGCCAGAAAGAAGTGGAGGTCAGAGATGAGTGGTGCTGAGCTGCTTACAGTAAGCGCGCCCGCCTTCCAGCACGGCTGCTCGCGGGCTGAGTAACGCCCGCCCGCCTCTCAGAGCTCACCGGGCTTCTCCACCCCTTCACAGCGGGGGTCCCCCCTCCCCTCCACTGGCAAAGGTGGGGTTCTGCAAGTCCGCCCTGCCCGCCCAACCCTCCAAGGTCTGCACTCATCTGGGGAACCCCGATGGGAGGGGTTTCTCTGCCAGCACCCCCAAAGTTTCATCCCCGAGGTCCTTTTTGGAGGTACGACCCGCTGGCGGAAGTCTAAATTGGGCAGGAAATAGAATTGGGAGAGTGACGGGGGCGGGGGGGTGGCAAAAAAGAGGATGACAGGGCTAGGGGTGGGATTCTAAGTCTGCAGAAGCGTTTCTGGATCTCTGCCCCCGGACCCCACACCCCAGAGTCCTTCATGGGAAGGGCGGGAGGTGGGGACACATCACTAAATCCCTAGGACACATCACTAAATCCGCTCTGGGCGAGACCAAAGCAGAGTCCCAAAGGTGATACACGGGCAAGAAAACATACTTGCCCCCCATGAGCACCGGTCACTGAGCACCGTTTCTCAGTGGGTGGCGGGACAGGGTTTAAAAGCCACAAGCCCTTCTCTGGAATCTTCAAGCCTTCCCCATCTTGAAAGCCAAGAAGGCAGAGGCTGAAGGGTGGGACGAAGCACCTAGCCAGGGTGGGCCTGTGGGCGGAGCCAGCCCCTCCCCCCCCCCCCCGAAACACAGATACCTGAATCCTGCCAAGAAACACGCCACAGCATCCAACACACGACAGGTGCCATGAGGCGGGAAATGCAAATAAAGAAAAGACAGCGGGGATGTGGCCCTTCTCACTGCTCACATCGACAAAAATTAAAACTGGTAAGATGGAAAGTCTCAGGTGAGGAGGTGGGGAAGTGGCTAGTCTGAAACCTGCAGCGTTGGGGGTGGGGGGACGGGGGGGGGGAGTGATGGGGAGGCTGGCCACGTGGTCACCTCCAGGCTCCCCTCGCCCTGACCCTGTCCTCCGGGAAAGAAGCACCACATTCTCTGCAGAGGACAAACAAACACTAAAGATCAACCATCAGTCAATCAACCAGCAGAGAGAGCCAGTAGTCCACCCGGCAGGGCATAAAGCAGTGCATGACAAAAGCCCGTTTGGCAGAAGACTGTGTTTGGGAAGAGGGTGTGTGGGGTCAGGGCAAGCCGGCCACTGCACACTGCGGACACTCAGAGGCAGCACGAAGGACCAGCTGTGCTCCAGAGAAACGAGCCAACAGCGCTCCGGAGAGGAGAGCGGGGTGGGGGGAGGGGGGAGAGGCGAGCGCCGGCTCGCCCAGTGGAGCCCAGAGAGACCCTGCATGCTCCTCCGACGCTGGTCTAGAGTGATGGACAGGAAACCCCACGTGACAGGAACGTTCGCAGCGTGGGAGGAATGGGGCGGAAGAGACCTTCCAAGACAAGCGGCACCTGTGGGGATGGATCACAGGAGCCACCCGGCCACTCCTTGTAGCGTTAAGCGCGGGGACTTCCTTTCATGTGAAAAGGGGTTTGGGGAGCGCACCTGCCTTGCCGGCGGCGGCCAACCCGGGGCTCAATCCCAGACATCCCACCTAGTCCTCCGAGCCCACCAGGAGAGTGCTCCCTGAGTACAGGGCCCCACCGGGTGTGGCCCAAAAGCTAAAGATGAATTAGTGAATGAGTAGAAGAAGGATTTCTGTCCAGACTGTGAGCTCCGGTCACCGCTCACAGAGAGCCTCTGCCTCTCGGTCCTGGCGCCCCTTTATTCCCCCCCCCGCCCCTGGCACCCCGAGCTCTCGCCCCCCCAGATCATCAGCGGAGGGCTTGGAGAGATGAAACGGGGGTTCCATCACCCCTCTGTGTGTCCACCCCACGACTCGGTCGGCTGACCCCTCTGTCTTCTCTCGGGAGTGAGGGATCCCACTGAAGAGGGGGGACTCACCTGCCCCCTGCAGCCCCCAACGCCCCCTCCTCCTGCCTGAAGCCCACTCCTGGCTTCCATCCCTAGATGCCTCTCCACAGCGCGGACGCCCCTCCCTGCAGGATTAAAGGGGGCCGCGTGCTGACCCCCCCCACACACACACACTATCTAGCCTCTCCTGGTCTGGTTCAGCGGGACTCAGCGGCGCCCTGGCTTCCCGCCACACACACCAGCCCTGCCGCTGTTTGCAGGGATGGGCACCAACCCCACAGGTGGTTGGCTGATGGGATGGGGCTGTCGCGGTGCCCCCGACCCGGGCCTTTAAGGATCAGGAGGGACAGAGGGGAAACTGGGGTCCGGGTCCCCACTGGCCTCTCCTGGGCGCCCGGACCCTGCTGGGTGACAGCCGAATGAATGGGCTCGCCCCGCCACCCTCCCGCCTGCCGACGCCCGCGCCGAGAAGGAGGCGGGGAGCTGCGAAGCCCCTGCGCGGCCCCCTGTCGGGCTGTCCGGGCTGGAAGGGCGCCGGTCGCCCCGTTACCTGCGGGAAGGCTCGCAGCGCGCCCAGGAGCGCCAGCGCGGGGACCCAGAGGACGCGCATGCCGGCAGCGGGGCGGGGCGCGGGCCGCACCCACGGGCGCCAGCGGGAGCCGCGGGTGGGCGGCCGGCAGCAGGCGCGCCGCGGGGTCGGTCCGAAGGCGCCTCCTTCTCCCGCTCCTCTCCCCCGCCAGCCGGAGCACGCGGGGTGCACCGGCCCAACCACGTGGCTTGCCAGGAAGGTCTGCCACCAGATAAGACAAAACGGGGACAGTCTCGGGACGCCTCCCCCGGACCGGCTGGCCCCGCCCAGGGGTCCCCTCTGCTTCCCTGGCCCCTCCCCTCAGAACGACCTCGGTGGGCAGGGGAAGGCAGAGACTCCCCCACATCCACAAGAGGCGGGGTCAGGGGCTCTGGGGGCTCCCCAGAGTTCCCACAGGGTCACCCCACACCCCTACACACACACACACACACACACACACACACACACACACACACACACAGGTAGCAGGCTGGTGAGTAGCAAGGTGGATGCTGAACGGCTGAGTGCAGGGGAGAAGTGTGAGGTGGGTGGAGGTGAGTGGGAGTGATGGGCAGCCGGCAGGGCACCTGCCTTGCCCGCGCTGACCCAGGTTCTCTCTCTAGCACCATCTCTGGTCCCTCGAGCCCCACCAGGAGTGACCCCTGAGTGCAGAACCAGGAGTCAGCCCCGAGTACAGCAGAATGTGGCCGGCAAAATCAAAACTAAAGTGCCACCTTTGCAGTAAACGGAAAAGATCCTGTAAAAGCAACTTCGGAGACCTGTACCATGACTCTGCAGTGAGACCCCACCCGCTGTGTTGTTATTGCTCCAGGGGTCACCCCAAGACACACTTGGACCAGGTTTCATCCCTGATAGGTCAGTGCTCATCCTCAGCAAGGAAATTGGGGGGGCTCCGGGACCCCAGACAGAGCTCAGGGACCACCACGGCTACCCCTGGCAGTGATCGGCGGGCTATGTGGGGTGGGGGTGGGGGAGTCGAACTTGGGGCCAGACACTGTCCCGCGTTCTTTGACAGTCTCTCTGGCCTCATACGTTTTTAGACTTATTGAATCACTAGGAATTTTTTCGCTTTTGTAGAAGTAACTTTGGTCAAGGTCAAACCCACCATTATGATGAAGCTAGAATTAGCTGCTTTCCTCTGCTGGTAAACGTTACAGCCTTTCCAGAAAGCAGCATGGCGGCTCTCAGCAAAAGCCTCCCCCCATGGTCCATATACTGTGACTCAATAATTTCAGCCTCGTAAAGAAATAGTTCAACTGGTAAAAGAGAAAAAGCAAGTTCTGAACAGAGAGCAAAATCTCCTCAAACATTATTCATAAAGGCTGGAAATACCCTGAGCATCACAGCAGGGAATGGCTGAGTCAAGGGCTATAACACAACCCGTGTGGGGGAAGTAATCGAGGGGGACCACGGAGACACCCCAAGCGTTGGTGCATATGTTATAGCTGCAGGAACCCCAGGTTCGATCCCCTGAGTCCCTGAGCACCTCCAGGAGAGACCTCTGAGCATAGAGCCAGGAGTAAACCCGGAGCACTGCCAAGTGTGGCCAAAACAAGGGGCAGGGGGAGGGGATAAAGTCATGGAAACATTTCTCCCACCTCTTCTTCCATTCTTTGGACTTTATTTTGCTTTTGCAGTGCTGGAAGGCTTGAATCCAGAACCTCATACATGCCACTGGGTGTGTCCCCGAGAAATGAATTGGGGTTGGGGGGCCTTCCAAGCTAGTTCTTCGCCTGGAGCCCTTGCAAGGAGCCCTTGCGTGGCTGGGGAGGGGTCCTCATTACCTGGAGAAGAGTTCTAGTTTTGCAGAGAAAACCTTTTTTGTGGGAGGCGGGGGGGAGGTTGGGCCAGTGATCAGGGCTTATCTCAGGGCACCGTAGGGGGTCCTGGGGATCAAGATGGGGTCAGTCAGGCGCAAGGCAAGTGACTTATTGCTGTAGTACACTTCAGGGTCCCCGATTCTATCGTTTCCTATTATAATACAGCAACAGATCTTACTACTTACTTACAGTAACAAGAGCTGTTTCGGGGTGCTTGCAGGGTTCTAAGAATTTTCTGGCATAATTTACTTGGTGTTCAGGGAAACCCCGTTTTATCGTTCTGTCTTTGGGGTCACACCCAGCAGTGCTCAGGGCTTACTCCAGGTACTGTGCTGAGGGGCCACCCCTGGCACGGATCTGGGGACCAACTGGCCGCATGCAAGGCAAGTGCCCTCCCCACTGTACTACCACTCCAGCCCCTAGGAAACCATGTTTTTGTACTCATTTGGGAGGTGCAACACGCCCAGCAGAGGTCAGAGATCACCCTGGGCTTACTCAGGGACCCCTACTCGGTGCCAGGATCATACTGACTGGGCATGCTTAAAGCAGGCGCCTTGGGCTGGAGCGATAGCACAGCGGGGAGGGCGTTTGCTCTGCACGCGGCCGACCCGGGTTCAAATCCCAGCATCCCATATGGTCCCCTGAGCACCGCCAGGGGTGATTCCTGAGTGCATGAGCCTGGAGTGACCCCTGTGCATTGCTGGGTGTGACCCAAAAAGCAAAAAAAAAAAAAAAAAAACAGGCGCCTTAACCCCCTGACCATCTCTCTGGCCCCTATACCCACTCTTCAGGCTAGGGTCCGAGGCCTAGAGCAAACTGGGCCGGAGTCCCCCAAACTGAAAGTGTCCCAGCCCCTTCCTGGCTGCCTGGACGGACAGTTACCTCCTCCCGTCCCCAGCGTGGCCCGTGCGGCCCCCGGCACGGAGCACAGAGCACATGGCTCTCCCCGTCTCTCCTCGGAGCCGGCCCCCAGCCAACGCAGCCTCAAGTGCCATCCGTGCCCAGGCCCTGGTGGGGTTCAGGAAGCGGTGGGCCAGAGCCCCAGCGGACGCTCAGCAGGCACTTGGCAGCCCCGACCGTGTCCAGGGGCGGGGTGGGCCCCGGGAGTGCAGCCTGCACCCTCGAAACTGCCGCTGCCGTCCGTCTGAAGCTCTGAGGCGCCTCTGCCCCCCGTGTGTGAAAGTGCTTTGAAGAACAGGAGGGGAAGTCCCCGGGCCCCGAGAGGCGCAGCTGTCAGTCCCGTTGTGGGCCCCCCAGAGACAGCTGTAGAGGCCCAGCCCCCAGCCTGCAACGGCAGGAGGCGGGAGCACTCTCCAGGGAGTCAGCCATGTCACCTCTGGTGCTGAGCAGGACTTGACTGAGGAAACTCAGGGGTTTCCCTGACAGAACCTGGTGACTGACCGGGCCGGCTCCCACAAGGAGCCGCGGGCAGGACACGGATGAAGCAGGTTCCTCAGAGCCGGGAAGAAACAAACGGCTCATTGCCCGTCCCCAGTGCCGCAGGAGGGCTGTGGCCCCAGAGACTCTGGGGGCCCAGGGCGGGCCTGGCCAGGCCTGTGGGCCTCTCCTGCGGCGGGGGCCGGCCGCCATCAGGGTGCAGGGAGGGAGCTCGGGGGGATCTCAGGTCCTTCCCATCCCTCTCCTTGTGGCTCAGCACAGACGCCCCTCCCCGCAGGGGGCCACGTCCGCACGTACCCCGACGGGCCTCCGCCTGGCTCACACAGCCTAGGTGGCCCCCCAAGGGGCAGGAAGACTAGACGGGGGCTCAGGGGCCAGGCCTGGAGCCCGGATCTGCGCCCCGTAGCCTGCCGGGTCTCTCCGGGCCTCAGCACGCTGGGGTTCCCCTTGTCCTGTAGCCCAGACACCGGGGGACGTGGGAGATGCCACCGAGCCAGCGGGAGCCCACCCGGGAACTCCCGGGGCCCGTCCAGCTCTGTGCTTCGGGGCCGACGGTGCCCCAAAGCAGGCAGCCCGGGCACAGGCCGCCTGGGCCACCCACCAGGCTGGGCTGAGGCTGCTACTGTCCGCCCCCCACAGGAAGGGCCGGTTCCAACAGACGGGGGTGGGGGGCTGAGCCCCAGGAGGGACCTGTCCCCCAAGCCCCTTCTCTGGGGACGCCTGCCCGGCTCAGACGCCCTCCCCCGACTCACAGCCTAGAGGCTTTTGAGCTACCCAAGGTCTGGGGCTCCTCCCTGGGTGCCCCCGATCCAAGATTTCTTCCTAAACCCCCAGAGAGGAAAAGAGGAGGCTGAGGCTTAGCCACAATGCACAGCGCGGCCAGGGGGACCCCCAGGCCTCAGCTCTGCCCCCCAAGCCCCCCGTCTCCCATAAACCTTCCCACTGGGCAGGGCCCTCATGAAGCGGAGAGGCGAGTCACAGAGGAGCAGGAAGCCCAGCCCAGCCCCGGATCAATCCCAGAAGCTCCACCCTGGTGACCCTGATGGCAGCCATGGCTAAGTGGGAGCCCCAGGCCCTGCCCGGGGGGACACCCTCAGGAAGGGCAGGAGAGGACCTCGCCTCGTAGGGTCCAGCTCTCCCAGGAAGCCTCCCAGGGGTTATGGCCCCATCCTGCAGATGGAAAGATCGAGGCGGGGTTCTGTGGACTTCTTGGAAAGAAAAGCACCAGGCAGGGTTTCCGGTTCGTTGGTCTTGTTTTTCAGTGCCCTGGCCTCAAGCCTGGGCCTCACACCTGTGAGGCCAGAGCTCTACCCCGAGCCACAGGGCCAAGCCCTGCCACCTGCACTCAGGACAAAGTGTGCCCAGGGTACAGACAAGGCCCCTGGCGCCGTCACCCACAAAGGGATTGGTTGCTTATTTATTTTGATTTTGGGGCCACACCAGTGGTGCCTGGGGCTTACTCCTGGCGCTGTGCTCCCGGCAGGGCTCACAGGACCATGTGGGGTGTCGGGGATTGGGCTGGGCCAGCCACTTGCAAGAGAAACGCCTTCCTCCCGCCTGTCTGATCTCTCCGGCCCCCAAAGTGACCGTTGAAACCCCAGTGATCGGTGAGGGGAGACATCGCTGTCTCAGACCACTCGGAGTAAGTTCTAGAACCATGACGCAAGCTCGAGCTGTGAGTCAGAGTGGGAGCCCCACATTCTCGGGCTGCTGAGAAGCCCCATGTCAGGAACCTGCACTCAGCGGCCTGCAGGGGAGAAGCTGGGTGCGCGGGGACCCCAAGACCCCCTCGGGACCACTCCCCACTGTCCCTCTGGCCGAGAGCCCTGAGGGTTCCTCTGCCCCCCGAAAACGCCACCACAGCTCATTCTGAGTCGAGCAGAGGCACAGCTCCAGTGTAAACCATTTCCGGGGGGTCTCTCCGGCGTCACGGCCCCTCCTGGAAGGCTGACTCCTCGGAGCAAAGGGCTGGCAGATCAGCCAGTCAGGGACGTGAGAGCCCCGTCCCCCACAGGGTCCTGCCCCCCCCGGCCCCCACCCTCTGCCTGAACCCTCCTTTCCCAGCCACTTGTCTGGGGAAGTGATATCGGTGGTCACAGCCACACGCCCAGCCCCCCAAACGGGGCACTTCTAAGAGGCCAAGTTCCCAGGCCAGTGACACCATCCCCAGGCTGAGCGGGACCCAGGCCATGAGATTCCTGGAACCCCAACAACAAGGCAAGTGTGGGAACCAAGAGGGTGTGTGACCCCGGCTCCTGGCAGCACTGAGGGACAGGGGGAAGACAGAGAGAAATAAACACAGAAACTGCTGCCGGGACTGGGGGAGGCTCAGAGGGAGGCATTTGGCTGCGGGAGGAACTTGGATGCCCGAATCCATATCCATCTGCAGGCGTGCGCACACTCACACACACACACACACAAGTGTGCGCACACATGTGCACACACGCACACACGCACATCACTCACACATGAATGTACACGCACATACACACATGCACATATGTACACACATGTGCGTGCATGCACACACACAAAACTCATATGCGGCCAACCCAGGTTGGATCCCGGGCACCACTTATGATCCCCCCCGTACCAGGAGTGACCCCTGAGCACAGAGCCAGGAGTAAGCCCTGAGCACTGCCAGGTGCGACCTAAAAACAAACCCGAAACATGCTGGGAAAAGTGCTGGTGACGCAGGCGCGAGAAACAGCTCAGAGCCAAGCACGGACTCTGCGTGCCGGAGCCCCAGGTCACCCGCAGCGACACACGGTGCCCTGAGCACCACGCTGGGTGCGGCCCCCGAGCCAAACAAAACTGCTGCCCCTTCCCCCTCTCAGACCCGACTGGGAGGGAAGAGGCCGCCACACTGATGGGGCCCCCGTCCCGTTGCGCCCCCGTCCCAGCTGTCTGTGCTGGGACCCTCCGCCCGAATGGGGCCGGGGCACAGGTAGCAGATCCCAGTGGCAGGAGAGCGGCCAAGCGACCCAGCCCAGAACCCCACAGCCGAGGGGACGGTGAAAGGGAGAGCCGGGCGGAACCACGGCAGGAGCGGCAGCGGCTTCAGGGGCTCGCTGGCCGGGACCCCCAGCCCTGAGCCCCGGAGGTCTAGGGAGACGGAGGCCAGCCCCAGGTGAGCTGCAGCTCAATCCTGGGGTCTCCCCAGCAAGGGAGGCAGGTCCCCAGTGCCATGGGGCCGGGACACACTCCTTACTGACCCGCAAGAGAAGGGGCTGCAGGGGCCCACCAGCTGCTCCCGGCCCCCAGCCCCTGCGCCGCCACCCGGGAGCAAAGGCTTCACTCACCCAGAGCCAGGCCGGAGCCACGGCACCACGGGGCGGAGCCTCCACCCCAATATGATCCTCTGATGGTCCTCTGAGCCCACACAGACACCGGGTGTGGCCCCCCAAAACAACACAACATACAAAAAATTTCAGGCTTCGTCAGGGAGTCCACAAGGAGAGCAAAGGCTGATGGGACCTCAGGGGCCTGATAAAGCACGACTTGCTCAAGTGCACATGTGTGCATGCATGTGTGAGGGTGTGTGCATGCGTGTGTGAGGGTGTGTGCATGCGTGTGTGAGGGTGTGTGCATGCATGTGTGAGGGTGTGTGCAGGCGTGGGTAAGGGTATGTGAATGCGTGTGCAAGGGTATGTGGATGCATGTGTGAGGGTGCATGCATGTGTGTGAGGGTATGTGCATGTGTGTGAGGGTGTGTACACGTGTGTGAGGGTGTGTGCATGCGTGTGTGAGGGTATATGAATGCGTGTATGAGGGTGTGTGAATACCTGTGTGAGGGCATGTGAATGTATGTGAGGATATGTGAATGCATGTGTGAGGGTGTGATCATGCGTGTGTGAGGGTATATGCATGTGTGTGAGGGTATGTGCATTCGTAGATGAGGGTGTGTGAATGCATGGGTGAGGGTATGTGTATTCGTAGGTGAGGGTATGTGAATGAGTGTGTAAGGGTATGTGAATGCATGTGTGAGGGTGCGTGCATGTGTGTGAGTGTATGTGCATGAGTGGGTGAAGGTATGTGTATTCGTGGATGAGAGTGTGTGAATACATGAGTGAGGGTGTGTGCATACGTGTGTGAGGGTATGTGAATGTGTGTGTGAGGGTATGGTCATGCGTGTGTGGGGTGCGTGCATATGTGTATGTATGTGCATGTGTGAGTGAGTGTGTGTGCATGCGTGGGTGAGGGTGTGTGAAGGCATATGAGGGTGTGTGTGTGTGTGTAGATGTATGTGCTTGTGTATGAGTGTGTGTATATGCATATGGGGGTATATGTGTGCATATGTGTGAATGTGCTTGCATATGTGAGAGCATGGGTGTGCATGTGAGTGTTGCGTGTGTGCATATGTTCATATGTGAGTGTGCATGTGTTTGTGAGACTGTGTTTGTGAGTGTGCATGTGGGTGTGTGCATGTAAGTGTGTGTGCATGTTTGCATGTCTCTGCACATGCACCCCACATACACCAACACCCGCTCCCTGGAATCGGCTGGAGCCTCGTGGGAGGTCAGAGCCTCCGGGAAGTGAGGCCTCGCTCCCCCGAGTGCATCTCGCACCCGCAGGCTGCTGTGAACACCCCAGAGTGGCTGGGCATCTCCCAAAGGCCTGCTGGAGGCCACGCGCTGCTGACCCCAGAGCAGCCCCTCGTCCAGGCCAAGGGAACCCACACAGGGGCTGAGGTGAGCCGGCCAAGCTCCCAGCAAGAGCTTGCGAGGGGAGCGGGAGCGGGAGGGGATCGGGAGGGGGGCGGGAGGGGGGCGGGAGGGGAGTGGGAGGGGGGGCGGAAGGGGAGCGGGAGGGAGCGGCAGGGGCGTTCACTCCCTGTTTCTCTGTTGAGTCCCAGAGTGAACATGGGTCTGGGCTGCGCATCCGTGGACGCGGCATTGAAAACTCCCCACACCAAAGCTCGGTCCCATGAGGAAATACGGCAAATGAAGAACAAATCAGCCACGAGGCGCCCACGAGGCAGAGGGAGGGCGGGGGAGGGGGGCTGCGCCAGGCCTGAGCCGCTGTGAGGACAGAGGAGTCACTGGAAGCGCAGGACACACAAATGGTCTGACTTGGGCTCTCCTAAGGCCACTGACTGAGGGGGGAGGCAGAGTAGGGGGGAGTTGAAGGGGGGAGAACTGGCCAGAACAGAAGGGCTGAGGGTGGGGAGGAGGGACATCAAGGCAGAATGTCCTCCTGGGAGACTGTCAAGGGGTGAAGGAAGCTGCCACCCTCAGCTGGTCTGGGACAGTGCAGGATCAATAATATTCCCCCCCAACACACACACACACTCGGCGGGGGGCGGATACATTATTAGGGGCTGCAGAAACTCAAGGCAGGGGCACCCTAGCCAGCCTGAAGTGGGTGGGGGTGGCAGTCAGAGAGGGCTTCCCTGCAGAGGTGACATTTAAGCTGAGACTCTGAGAAAGCGCAGCTGGGGAGAAAGGGCAGAGAGGAAGGCTGCCGGGAAGACCTCGAGGAGGGCAGTCGTGGGGGGCCGGGGGGAACTTCCAGTGGCCCCGAGAAGCCAGCGTGCTGCTGACTGAGGGCAAGAGGCAAGAACTCCCGTTGAGGCCAGGAGGGAGCAGAGCGAGCTGCTTACTCAGCACCGGGGCGCAGGGGGCTTGGTCCCCGCCGCCCAATCAGACCGAGAAAGGGAGGCGGGAAGGCAGAGCCGCAGTGAGTCATCCCGAGCCCCGCTCTCAGCCTGCACCCTCCCCGGAGGGGCCCTGGATTTCAGAATGACCAGGTCAGCCCCCCGGGGGCCCCTTGCCGGGACCTCACCCCTGCCAGCCCCCAGGTGTCGGGGCGCCTTCTCTGGCCCTGCGCGGCACACGCCTTCTCACACCCTCCCGGCTTCTACTCTCAAAGGCAGAAAAGGAGCCTTATGAGTAATCAGGAGAGAGGGGAAATACAACGATCTTCACACACTCTCCTCGAAGGAAAGTTTTTTGGAGCATTTTCAGCGGTTTTTTCATAACAAACAATACAAAAATTTTTTTGGATTTTTTTTGGGGGGGTCACACCCGGCAATGCACAGGGGTTACTCCTGGCTCTGCACTCAGGAATTACTCCTGGTAGTGCTCAGGGGACCCTATGGGATGCTGGGAATAGAACCCGGGTCGACCACGTGCAAGGCAAATGCCCTCCCCGCTGTGCTATCGCTCCAGCCCCCCAAATACAGTATTTCGGTTCTGCTTTGGGGCAGGGGTTGGGGTTCAGGATGGAAACACCCAAAATATGGTGGTGGGAAGGTGCAAGGGTGGTGGGATTGGTGTTTGAATAGTAAATGTAATCAGATATTGTGAACTACTTTATAAAAATAAAATAATTTTTTTTTTTTTTGCTTTTTGGGTCACACCCAGCGATGCACAGGGGTTATTCCTGGCTCATGCACTCAGAAATTACTCCTGGCAGTGCTCGGGGGACCATATGGGATGCTGGGAATTGAACCCCGGGTCAGCCGCATGCAAGGCAAATGCCCTACCCACTGTGCTCCAGCTCCCCCCAAAAATAAATTTTTTTTAAAATATAGGGGAATCATGACTGGGGTTGTTCGTTACAATTGGGGGTGTTGAGCACTCAGAGGGCGGGAGGAAGAGAGCAGTCAGAGGGGAGGGCGCTGGCCTGGCACCAAGCCCACCCCAGTTCAGTCCCCACCACTGCACAGGAGCCCCCAGGCACTGCCAGGAATGATCCCTGAGCACAAAGCCAGGAGTAAGTTCTGAGCACAAGGGGGTGTGATGAAAATAAATGTTTAAAAGCATTTGGAGGGGGCCGGAGTGATAGCACAGTGGGGAGGGCGTTTGCCTTGCACGTGGTTGACCCGGGTTCTATTCCCAGCATCCCATAGGGTCCCCTGAGCACTGCCAGGAATAATTCCTGAGTGTAGAGCCAGGAGGAACCCCTGAGCATAGCCAGGTGTGACCCAAGAAGCAAAGCAAACAGGCATTTGGAGGAGGAAGAGGCCTCAGCCCGGCGAAGCATGCAGGCAGGGGCCCAGGCTCAACCCTGGCACCGTTCCAGAGCCTTTGTTAGAATCTGCTATGGCGCTAGAGAGTTTGAGGAAATGTCACCCACACACCGTTGGGCGGCGGGGGGGGGGTAAACGTTTATAAGACTCAGACCATAAAATGTGTGTTTGTTTTTGCTTTTTGGGTCGCACCCAACAGTGCACAGGGGTTACTCCTGGCTCCTGGCCATCCCCGGCAGAGCTCAGGAGTTAACTCCTGGCTCTGTGCTCAGGAATTATGATGTCCATAAGCTCATGTGGCCACAGAGACGTTGCTGTGTCCCCTACAGTCCCCAGGTGGCCGCACCAACTCTCCACGTGATTGTGCTGACATCCGTCTTGACGAGAGACAGTCGTGGTGAAACGGGGGCTTAAGGTGGGGACCCTGATCCAGTCATGGGTGCCCGTAAGAGGAAAAGGGGGGTCAGAGAGATAGTACCGTGGAAGGGCCCTTGCCTTGCACGCGGCCAACCCACCTGGGTTCGATCCCCGGCATCCCAGATGGTTCTTTGAGCACTGCCAGGAGTAACTCCTGAGCACAGAGCCAGGAGTAACCCCTGAGCATCGCTGACTGTAGCCCCCACCCCCAAATATAAGGACTTGCAAGGATAGCAACGATGAAGCAACCTTGTTGTAATTAGTATCGGGTGGGAATGAAGTGCAGGAAAAATGAGAGAAAATTCCCTGCCTGGAGACTCCAAGTCCTCCGCACTGAGGGGCCTGGGGCCCGACCGCACCACGGCTGGGTGACGAGAGTCTCGTGTGCCCGGCTCTGGGCTGTGACTTCTCGTCTCCTTTCATCTCTGCCCAGCCTGTGAAGTGGGTGGCAGAGGTTAACCAGCTCCAGGCTCAGCTCAGTTGTGGTGGAAACACGTGGGGTTTGTGCCCACTTTGGCTTTTCCGAATTCTCTTTTGTTTTGCAGGGGAGAGGGGGAGCTTCCGAGAGATGCCCAGGAGGCCCGGGCCCCCCTCGAGGACTCGGTGCCCGGCAGGACATGCCCGGGCTGAAGCCAGGGGCGCTCTGGGGACCATTCCGTGCTGGGCATCGAACTGGGGTCAGCTACAGGTAAGGCAAATACCTTCACCCTGTTCTCTCCAGCCCTCCGAAGGCCCTTCTGTTGTGCTGTATTTTTGTCTTTGGGGGCATTTCCAGTGACGCTTGGGGCCTGTTCGGGGCTCTTTGCTCAGGGGTCGCTCCTAGTAGTGAGAGCGGAACTGTTATGCCAAGTTTGTCATAAGGAAATAGCCAAGATATGGGAGGGGAGGGGCCCCAGGGGTTGCGATGGGTCACGGGACCCTAACCCATTCAACAAATCGAAAACCGAGGGTGCCTTTATGCTCTAAAACTACATTCCAGGGGCTGGAATGACAGCACAGTGGGGAGGGCGTTTGCCTTGCACGCGGCTGACCTGGGTTCGATTCCCAGCATCCCATAGGGTCCCCTGAGCACCGCCAGGACTAATTCCTGAGTGCAGAGCCAGGAGTAACCCCTGTGCATTGGCAGGTGTGACCCAAAAAGCAAAAAATTAAATAAATAAATAAATAAAACTATATTCCAAAGGGGCTGGAGCGATAACAGTGGTAGGATGTTCGCCTTTCACGCGGCTGACCCATGTTCGATTCCTCCGCCCCTCTCGGAGAGCCCGGCAAGCTATCGAGAGTATCGCGCCCGCACGGCAGAGCCTGGCAAGCTCCCCGTGGCCTATTCGATATGCCAAACACAGTAACAAATAAGTCTCACAATGAGAGACGTTTCTGATGCCCGCTCGAACAAATCAATGAGCAACGGGATGACAGTGACAGTGACAGTGACATTCCAAAGCGTCCATTAGGTGGGAAATGTGCACTGGTGAAGGGACGGGTGTTGGAGTATTGTATGACTGAAACTGAATCTGAATGACTTTGTAACTGTGAATCTCACTGTGATCCAGTGGGGAAAAAAAGAAAAAGATTAAAACAATAACAAAGTATCCATTAAGATCATGCAAGATAAACTACAGTTTTTCTTGTTTAAAATAAGGTATGGCTGGATCCGAATGATAGTACAGCGGGGAAGGAGTCTGCCTTGTGTGTGGCCAACCCGGGTTTAATCTCTGGCATCCTCTATGGTCCCCTGAGCACCACCAGGAGTTAATTCCTGAGCACAGAGCCAGGAGTTAACTCCTGAGCTCTGCCGGGGATGACCCAAAAAGCCAAAAAAATAAAATAAAAAATAAAATAAGGTCCGGCCTACAGACGTCCATCAGGAAGGCGTCACTTTCGTCCCGGCCACACCTCTCGCAGGACCAATTGCCCGTGTCCACAGCACGGGGGCAGGGCGTGCTGCTTGCCATAATGTATCCCGGCTCTGTTCGGGGGTCACACAGCCAGCACTGATGACTGCTCGCACAGTTTAGGGTCTGAGCCTTATAAAGGTTTACCACCCCGCCCACCAGTGTGTGGGTGACGTTTCCTCAAACTCTCTAGCACCATAGCAGATTCTAACAGAGGTTCTGGAACGGTGCCAGGGTTGAGCCTGGGCCCCTGCCTGCACGCTTCCCGGGGCTGAGGCCTCTTCCTCCCTCCAAATGCCTCTTTTCACAGGCATCAGTGATCAGGGAACAGAACTGAGTTGAAGTCACAGCAGGACAAAGGAAAAGGTACAAGCCAGCGAGAGTAGAGCAGACAGTACTCGGGTTCGATCCCTGGCACCCCTATGGTCCCCGGAGCCCCTCCCAAGAGGGATTCCTGTGTGCAGAGCCAGGGGGAAGCGCTGGTGTGACCCTTAACAACAAAATAAAACAAGAATAAAGGACAAAGCACAAACCAGAGACAGTCCAGGGTTGGTCCCACCCTGCACAGCCTGACCTGGGTTCTATCCTTAGCAGCAATGGCCCCCTTGGAGGCCCGAGGTCTGCCCAACTGGTTCCCAGCACCGCAGGGCCTGAGCACCAAACAAATGGCCCAATTGGTGGAGAACCACCAGGAGTGACACTTGGGTCCCCAAAGCACCACATGGGAGTCACTCCCCCCCTACAGAAAGAAAGAAGGAAGGAAGGAAGGAAGGAAGGAAGGAAGGAAGGAAGGAAGGAAGGAAGGAAGGAAGGAAGGAAGGGAGGGAGGGAGGGAGGGAGGGAGGGAGGGAGGGAGGGAGGAAAGAAAGAAAGAAAGAAAGAAAGAAAGAAAGAAAGAAAGAAAGAAAGAAAGAAAGAAAGAAAGAAAGAAAGAAAGAAAGAAAGAAAGAAAGAAAGAAAGAAAGAAAGAAAGAAAGAAAGAAAGAGAGAGAAAAAGAGGGAGGGAGGGAGGGAGGGAGGGAGGGAGGGAGGGAGGGAGGAAGGAAGGAAGGAAGGAAGGAAGGAAGGAAGGAAGGAAGGAAGGAAGGAAGGAAGGAAGGAAGGAAGGAAGGAAGGAAGGAAAAAGAAAAGATAAAAACTCAGTTTCCTGCTGTTCAGGTGATTTCCATACTTGCCCCTCCTGGCCCTGCCTCAACTCCAAATGCCCAGGGAAGGAAGAGGGGCCGGGCTGGGGTGTGAGGCGGCTGGGAAGGGGGAGGAGGGGACGGCTGGGACAGCTGGGCACAGCAGGTGTGAGCCAGTACCCAGCTCTGAGGGGGAGAGAGAGAGACGCCCCGCCAGTCAGAGTGAAAAGTGAGACAGACCGAGAAGGCCTCAGAGCCCAGAGTGCGGCTTCCATGAAAGGGAGATGAGTCAGTGCTGACGCCACCACAAGGACGGCCTGTGTGCATGTGTGCGTGCAAGAGCGGTGTGCAGACACGTGCATGAGAGGTGGTGTGAGTGGATAGTGTGAGGGCGTGTGTATGGGGTGGGAGCCCCAACTATGTGTGTATGCATGTGTACATGGGAGTATATGTATGTACACGTGTGTACATGTGTGCATGTGCGTGTACTGCACGTGTGGCATGTGAGTGGGTACATGTATGTGTTTGCACGCACATGTGCGCATATTGTGTACGTGCGTGCATGTGAGTGTATGTGTGTACACATATGTGTGCATGAGTGCATGTGCATGCATGCGTGCATGTATGTGTGTGTATGTGTGCATATGCGCGTGCACGCAGGCAGGCAGCGGTGTGATCTGCAGGGTGCGCAGGAGCCCTCCTGACTTCTCTGCCTGGGAATCCCCACTCCCAGAGCATGAGGCAGAGCCCAGCTGGGGGACACACGGGCCTTGTGGCAGACAGGCCCTGGGGGTCACCCAGAGCTTCCGGTCACTGTGGCCCCACAGCTCTCACGGGAAAGGGCTGGAGTTGCCAGAGCCCAGGGCAGCCAGGGGCCCTGGGGGTGCTCCGGGCTTACTCCTGGCTCTGCACTCAGGGATCATGCTTGGTGCGGTTTGGGCGACCACGTGGGATCGGACCCAAGTCAGCCATGGCGGGGGCAGCGCCCTGCCCCGTGCGCCCTCTCCGGCTCCCCGGCCACGGGGCCAGTGTGGGCCACAGAGGCGGGTCGTGCTGAACTCCATCTCCAGCAACCGTGAAGTACGGGGGCAGGGCTGACAACACATCCCCACCACAGGCAGCAGCCCACCGAGCCACGTTCCCAGGGGTCACGGGGTCCACTCTGCAGCTCTTACCACGTAGGGGTGCCCACGGGCCGAGGATTCCTGAGTCCAGGACTGTGTCCAGGACAAATGCTGGTGGAGAAGCACCTAGTGTTCCTGTTCCTATCACTTAAGAAATAAGGGCTCGGTGGGGCTGGAGCGATAGCACAGCGGGGAGGGCGTTTGCCTTGCACGCAGCCAACCCGGGTTCGATTCCCAGCATCCCATAGGGTCCCCCGAGCACCGCCAGGGGTAATTCCTGAGTGCAGAACCAGGAGTAACCCCTGTGCATCGCCGGGTGTGACCCAAAAAGAAAAAAAAAAAGGTCTTGGTGCCACCACTGGTGACCCCAGGTAAGCCAGGTCTCCGGGCTGAGGGCTCTGGATCCTTCTGGGGATGAGGGGGCTGGACCCTGCCCGGCTGAGAGGCCCCGCACCCGCCACACCCAACATCCTCTGGCGTATAAACGGCCCCATGACCGATCTCAGAGAGGCGCCAAGCGGCTGCATCGTCCCAGTTCCACAGCTCCTGGGACCAATCCCACAGACGGCGGCCCAGCACGGCCCATTAGACGGAACATTCCGTAGGAGCCCACCAAGCTCAGTACACAGGGGGGCTCAGGGAACCACACACGGTGCCACGGTGAACCCGGATCGGCCATGGGCAAGGTCAGCGCCCTCCCAGATACCCTAAGCCCTCTAGCCTAGGGCGTGGTTTGTAAATGCAGGGACTAAGTGCTCCTACAGAAGTGCTCACACGGTGCTAGCTCTGGCTCTGAACACGTGGAACCCAATCACTGACGCCTCGGGGGCACCTCGGGCAAGTCACTTTGCAGATGAGGAAACTGAGGTCCAGAGAGGCCCACGGGCACAGCCAAGTGCAGGGACAGCTATGAAGCCAGAAGGCCATGGCTACGTCCACGCGGCCACCCTGGCTCCATGGTGCCATGTGGCGCCGATTGTCCTTCCCCCAAAAGAGGCCAGAAGCACGGGGCTCTGTCCCGGGCCCAGGGCAGACTCCCCTGCACTAGGTTGAGGATCTGGAAGATTCTCAAAAGCCCCAGCTCCCTGCTCAGGGCCTGGCCTGCCGGGTGTCCTCAGGGCTCGGCGGGGGGGCCCCCCGTGTGCCCCGTCGACAGCTCTGAGCAGGTCTGGGAGGGGGACAGGCCCCGGCACCTGCGCAGAGAGGACGCGAGTGCTCCGGGCTCCGCTTCGTGCCTCGACAGGGAATGTCCCCAAAGCCACATTAAATGCCCGGCTCCAGGGTCCAACCGCATGCCACCCCCACCAGCCACCACACAGGCGGCCTCGGGCCGGAGATCCCCTCCCGGCTTCCCACAGCCCTGTCCACACTACCCCCCAGGGGCTGTGGGAAGTCCGGCCCTGCTCCGGCCCGAGACCCCAGACCTCCCGGGATGCAGGTCGCTCTGCTCGTGCGCCAGGCATCTCCGCATCAGCGCCCCCTCCCCAGAGAGCATCCCAAAGGAAGCTGGTACTCGGGGCCAGAGAGCCCAGTAGGCAGCGCGCCTGCCTTGCCTGAGCCCTGGGTTCCGTCCCTGTCACTGCCACGAGTGGTCCCCACACATCGCTGGCTGTGGCCCTAAAACCAACACCAACACAGTGTGTTGCTCTTTGCCTGGGGGTGGGGGGGTGACAGCCTAGGAGCCGCCCCCTCAGGCATGACACTGTGATGACAAATGGGAGGGGTGGGGGCCAGGAGGAGCGGGGACAATCTGTCTGTCATACCCACACCGCCTCCGTTCTGGGGTCCAACCCCACCTCTGCGGCCCCCCGGCGCCTGGATTCAGGCTGTGAGAGGGAAGCAAGCCCGTGCCACCTCCACCCTCAGCCGTCACCAGGCCGAAGCGTCGGGAATTGTCAGGACTCGGGGTCATTCCTTCAGAAGACAGGCGGGGGCCGGAGACGGCCCCGAAAGGGGGGACAGACAGGCCTTTGCTTATCAGCTCCCCAGTTCCCGTCACTGCTGCTCCCCCAGCCCCGCCAGGTGTGCACCCCCGGCCCCCCGCTGACACGCCGCCGCCCCCTCCCCCACCGCTGAGGGAAAGCACTGGGGAACGGGGAAAGCCCTGGGCTGTTTCTGGCATCTTCTAGAGAGCCCAGGAACAGCTAAGAGAAAAGGGGCTTTACCAGCCCAGAACCAGGGACGCTGGGGAGCCGTCGGGGAGCAGCTGTGACCCGCCGGGGTTCCCACCCAGGGGGGCGGGACAATGGGACCCCCCGGGGTGGTTTTCCAGGAAACTCCTGCAGACTTAGCGGGGAGGCACCTGCTCTGATTTCTTTTTCCTTCTCTTGATTTTTGGGCTAGACGCGGCGGTGCTCAGGGCTGACTCCTGGCTGTGTGCTCAGGGGTCACGGCTGGCAGGGCTGGAGGACCCTCTGTGGGGGGCCGGGGATGGAAGCCGGGCCGGGCGGGTCCCCGTGTGCTCCCTGCTGCCCTGTGTCTCCAGCACGCCTCTGGCTTCTCCTAACCCAGCCAGTCCTGTGTTCGAGGGAGAGCGAGAAGGGGCAAAGGTTTGTTTGCAGGGCCCCTGGGGTCAGCCTGTCACGCCTGGTCCCCCTCATGTGCCCATCCGTCAGGGGCAGAAGGCGCAGCTCTGACACGGACTCCAGGATGTCAGCCCCAGCAGGTCCCGGGAACTGGTCAGCACTTTCCTCACGGGGACTCACTCCCTCTGAGGCGCGTGGACGTGACCTTCCAGGATCCCCGCCCCCTGGAGGGTGAGGGAGACTCTGTGGCAGGGAAGGTCACCAAGGAGTGGACACGTCAGGCGAGGCCCAAGTAAGAGGTCGGGGCGAGCAGGAGCGCCCGAGCCTGCGTGCACTGACGCCATCCGCACCCCAGCCAGGCGGAAACGAAAGGCGGGGGTGTGGCTCCACCGTGAGCTCAGGGTCCCGTCCCCGCCCCTGAGGTGTCCCCCCCCCCCGCCCTCGCAGGGTGTCATCCCCCCTATTCAGAATCAGAGCCTGAAAGCTTGGCAGGACGGGCGAGAGGTCAGGGCCGTGACTGGGCCTGCTGGACAGTTTCCACCCTCGGGCGGTGCTGGCCCCTGTCCCAGGGCAGGTTCCTGAGGTGGCGATGGCCTGGGAGCCTAGGACAGCGGCAGGGACACATGCAGGGATTCGGGCACGGGTCCGAGTGAGGGAGCGAGCGGCCCAGTGGGCAGAGGAGTGAACGAGTGAATGAGTGAATAAGTGAATGGTGGAGTGGCAGCACCGCGGGGAGGGCGTTTGCCTTGCACACGGCCGATGCGGGTTCAATCCCCAGCATCCCACAGGGCCCCCTGAGCGCTATCAGGAGTGATTCTGAGCACAGAGCCAGGAGTCAGCCCTGAGCATCGCCAGTTGTGACCCAAACAGCAAAAGGAAAAAAGTGAATGGTGGCACGAGTGAATAAGTGCAATGAACGAGCAACTGAGTGAATGAGTGAATGAGGGAGGAGCTGCCGGGTGGGGGGGTGAGGGAGCGGGGCGGTGAGGGCCGTGTCTGGGTGAAGCGGCTCTTAGTGCCCAGAGGTACGTCACTTCCTGCTCTAGCTCCGAGTGACGGACTCGCATGCCTCCACCTGGGCTTCCCGCCGCTTCCCTCTGGGGTCCGCACTCCTGCCCGGGGGGGGCAAGCAAGGACACCCCCAGACTCCGGGGACACCCCAGCTTTGAGGCCCCCCACACCCATCTCCCCAGATAGCCCGGCCCCGGAAGGACCCGCACACAAGCACACGGGACCCGAGGTTCCGGGGAATCCGAGTTTTATTGGCAGAAATGTCCCGGGGACCCCCACGCCCCGCCCCAGGTGACCCAGCCCTGGGCCCAGATCCCACTGAGCGCAGGTTCGCCCTGCGGCACCCCTGCAGCGGGGGACTGTTCTCAGGGTGCCACGACGGGGGCGGGCGCCTCTGGCCACTGCGTGCCCGGCCGGGACTCCCCCACAGTCGGCCTGGATGGTGGAGGGGTCAGCCTCATCCTCTCCTGGACTCTCGCGCAGGGTCACTGTCGGGGTTGACGGGGCGGTCAGTGGCGGGGAGGGGTGGGGCCCGGAGGGGGCCCTGGGTCAGGGCTGGGGGCACAGGGTCCCGAAGGGAGAGTCCCGTGCTCTGCCCCCGCCCCCGGGACGCTGCACCCCCAGGGCCCCCCCAGGGCATACCAAGGACGAGCTGGCGGCGGGCAGCCTCTGACGCTGCGAGTCAGCGGGGACGCAGGACCAGAGGTCCAGGTTCTCCGGGGCGCAGCTCTGCTCAGGCTTCGGGGGGAGGATGTCCCAGCCCAGGAGGCAGTGCTGCGGGCAGGGAGACGGACAGAGCACGCTGTGGGGCGGGGCGAGGGTCCCTCCGGCTGTGGGGGGGTGAGGGTCCCTTAGGCTGTGGGGGGGTGAGGGTCCCTCAGGCTGTGGGGGGTGTGGGGGTCCCTCAGGCTGTGTGTGGGGGGGGTCCCTCGAGCTGTGTCCGGGGTGGGAGCAGGGAGGGTCCCCCAGGACCAGGCCCACTGGCCCACCCTGAGCCGGGACATATGGGTGAGCCCGGCGCTGTGGAGGGGCCACTCCTTGACGCCTCCCCGCCCCCTCGCCTGCACAGACACTCGCGTGTGCGGGGAGCGGGTGGGCGCCGGCCCTGCGGGGACTCACCCGGGGCAGCGCCAGCGTGTCGGAGGCGTCGAAGCTTTTCCGCCGGTGGATGCGGGGCCGGTGCGGGGGGTCGAGGGCCGACATGGGGACGCTCACCCTGGGGACGGCAGGGGGTCACGGCGGCTCCCCCCCAGCAGCCCTCTCGCCACCGTCCCCGCTGGCTGCTGCCCGCGCCCGGCCCGCCCACCCACCTGACCTGCACCGGCTTCCCCGCCACGCTGGGGTCCCCCTGGCCCCGCGGCTTCCGGCACAGGCGACAGGGGCTGTCGGGGTCCGACGGCTCCAGGAACAGGCGCCGGTTGACTCGGTAGCAGTAGATGCCTGCGGGGCCCGGGCACAGCGGCTGGTCACGCCCCGGGCCCCGCACCGCCCGCTCTCGTGTGACACACGCCACCTGCAGCGCACACGCGTGCTCCGGCACACATGCATGTGGCTGTGGCAGTCCCGCCCTTCGCACGTGTGCAGGGACACGCAGACTCGGGCGCTCGCATGACAGACACCGCACAGCACACACAGACGCGGGGGCAGGAGGGGCCAGACCGACCCCCCCAAAGCCCAGCTCTGACCAGGCTCCCTCCCCCTGGGCCGGGGCCACTCTGGGAGAGGGACGGGGGCAGCCGGGCTGGACACTCACACTCGTGGTCCCCCTCGACGTTACTGGGTGCCGGCACACCTGCCAACAGGGACCTGAGAGGGCAAGGGGGTGAGAGGGCGAGCAAGGGGCCTGGGGCCACCCTGGCCGCCCGCTCGGTGCTCACTCGTGCGGGTGGCCGAAGCAGTCCTCCTGGTTCGCCTCCCGGAACTCCTGCAGCTTGGAGAAGAAGACTTCCGGTTTGCTGCTGACTGGGGACCTGATGTCCAGTGACCCTGGAGAGAGCAGATCCCAAGAAGGTGGGCGGGGAGCGCTGCCCACCTGGGAGACAGACCCAGGGAGGGACAAAGGCCACCTGTTCCGAGCTTTGTCGTTTTTGCTACACCCCGTGGTGCTCAGGGCTTACTCCTGGCCGTCCGCTCGGGAATCATTTCTAGCTGTGGACCAGATGGCAGGGATCGAACCCAGGTCAGGCTGTGCAAGACAAGAACCCTGCCCGCTGCCCTCTCTCTCCTCCCGAGTTCCATCTCTGACTACGGAGCCACAGATCGTGAGGTTCTGTCCACTCCCTGGGGCAGGACCGTTAACTTCTGCAATCACTCGGGTCTCCCGAGAGAGGAAATCTGTGTTTGGAGAACCAGACCCTCCTTCTGGCTCAGCTGCTCCTGGCGGCCTGCGTGCACACGGACAGAGAGAAGGGCCTGGGGCGGCCCCCTCTCCCCCCCGTGTGGGGACCCCGAGTGGAGGAGGCAGAGAGCCCAGACAGGTGCACACAAGTGTCCCTAGGAGGGGGACATCGGGGCTCCTGCGCCTGCGAGAGTCCACATTCCCAGGAACAGGAAGTGGGGCAGTGAGCGGCCAGCCTGGAAAACCCCTCCAGACAGGGCGAGGCCCCCCGCTCCCGGACCCTGCTTGGGTCCCCACGATCCCAGCCTTGGTGCAGAACCTCAGCCACTCCTCAGCGTGCCTCCTCTCCGTGCGGCCAGGACCACCCTCACAGTGGCCAGCCCCGAGGGCCACTCCCCGAGTGGCCGGCACCACTGTCACCCAGCCTCGGGGACCACAGGGACAAGAGACAATCAGAGCACTGGCTCAGACGGGTACACGTACAGGAGGAAGAAACGTGCAAAGGAGCCCGCTCCTGAGGAAGGCATGCCAGAACACGCGTGTGGCAAACGGGGTGCCCTGGGCGGGGGAGGCGGCAGCGCCCCCCACACCAGGCTGGCGAAAGGACCACCCCGTGCACCGAGCCCCGGACAATGAGCCAGACACGCTCCAGCTTCAGGCTGCGGGACATGGTGGTGCCAGGGCCACCTCCTGGGGCTGAGCTGGCGAAAAGGCCTGTCCGCGGCCGGCAGGGACCTGTGACACTGGTCCCAGGGAGGGACAAAGGCCACCTGTTCCGAGCTTTGTTTCCGAGCTCAGCCGCCAGACCTTCACCCAGCAGAGGCCTGGAGCCCCGCCCGTGCCGGGGCCCCCGGAAACAGCTCACGGAGGAGGGTTAAGAGCCAGAGAAACTGCAGGTGTGCAGTCCCCCAGGTCTCCCCACAAACCCCGAGCCCCCCGGAACAGCACCCGGGGCAAGGCCACACCTGCAATCCAGTCATAACCCAGGTACGGTCGCAGGCGCCAGCTGCTCTCTGGGACTGGGGGTCCCGTGTGGTCGGTCACATCCTGAGGAGGAGGAGGCAGAGGGTCAGTGGCTGGGCCAACAGGCTGGTCCTTAGAAAGCCCAAGCAGAGCAGGAATGTCCTGTCCCAGGGCTCATGAGCTACACCCCGCCTGTATGTGATATTGACCGCTCTGACCTCAGCCTTCCCATCTGTGTAATGGGCTCATCGCCTTTTCCCCAAAGGGCTGTCTGGGGAAGGAAGGACTGACCACCATGTATCAGACTGGAAAACCACAAGTCAACTCGCGTTCCTCCCCCCCCAAGAGCCTTGGCCGGCAGGGCCAGCTGCCCAGGAGGCAACTGTGAGAGAGAAATGGAGGCCCAAGGCGGTGCCCGGTGCTGGGTGTGCGCCCCCCTCCCGGGTTACCTTGACAGGGCTGCTCTGGTGAGCCCGAGCGTCCAGGAACCCCAAATCCTCAGACTCTGAGGACTCTGGTTCTTTTGAGTCTGCAGCAGACCCCAAGGGGGTGGAGTGGGGTGTCCCGGGACCCGGGGACTCCTGGCGCGGGTGCTCAGCAGGTGGGAGAGGGCTTGTCTCAGAGCGGGCGCTGCCAGGCCCGGACCCCTGACCGGCATCGCCCAGGCGGGCTTCCTCTGCAGAGGAGGTGACCGGCGACGCTGAGGAAACCTCTCGGGACGATGGCGCCTCCGAGGCGCAGCCGCTGCTGCTGTCCACACTCAACTGGGACAGAGGAGTCCAGTCACTGGGGCGTGGCCCAGCTGGGGGACACCCACCCCGCCAGCCGCCACCAGCCCCAGCCCGGCCCCTCCGAGGACTGGAGAAGAGGCGACTCCAGCCCCTTCCTCCCTCTGCGCCCCGGGTGCTTCCCTGTGGGCACCCACCCCCGCAGGCACCCACCCCCGAGGGCACCCACCCCCACGGGCACCCACCCCCGCGGGCACCCACCCCCGAGGTCACCCACCCCCGCGGGCACCCATCCCCTTGGGCACCCACCCCTGTGAGCACCCACCCCCGCGGCCGCCTGCGCCTTCGCCACCAGGCGCCGCACGGTCTCCTGCCCGGCCGTCAGCTTCCTCAGAAGCGCCAGGTTGAGTTCCCGCAGCCGGAGCACCTCGGCCTCCGCCATCCACGCGCTAAGGTCGGCCGCCAGGCCCAGCGCTTCCACCTGAAGGCGAGATGTGAGCTCAGGAGGCCGCGCTCTGGATCCAGACACCGGGGTGAGGAGCTGAACTGCCCGGTGCCTCAGTTTCCCCACCTGCCCCACAGATGACCACAGTACTGACCTCCTAACGTGGCTGTTTCAGGACTGCCATGCATGTTATGTCTCATGTATGTCACGTGTCAGCGTGGATGAGCACACAATTACATTCCTATCGTCTGTTTCTATTCTTTGTGGGGCCACAACTGGTAGTGCTCAGGGGACTGTACGTAGTGCAGGGGATGGAACCAGGGTGGGTCGCATGCAACCCAAGCACCTTAACCCCTAAACTATCTCTCCAGCCCTGCATTTCTGTTTTACTGAACTCCACTTTTTATTTATTTATTTATTTATTGGGTTTTTATTTATTTATTTATTGGGACGCACCCAGCGATGCTCAGGGGTTACTCCTGGCTCTGTACTCAGGAATTACTCCTGGGGGTGCTCAGGAGACTATACAGGATGCCAGGGATTGAGCCCGGGTGGGCCACATGCAAGGCAAATGCCTTCCTCACTGTACTATCACTCCCGCCACCACTGAACCCTCCTTCTAACACGCTAAAAGAACAAAAACCCCTAAGCCAACACCAACTACAGATTGAGACCAGCTTAACACCAATAAAACGACTCCAGAGCAAATAAAAGTAAAGAATGGCAGCCTAGGAGCTCGACACACCAGGTTTCTGGAGCCGCGCATCCCTCGCTCCTGTCTTCCCTTCCTTCTTGCCTTTCCTTTCACCAATGCAGAAACCAAAGTCGAGAGAAAGTGAGTGACTGGCCCCGAGTCAATATGGGAAGCTGCCACGCCAGAATTCTGGAACCAGACCTGGTCCCCCAGTTCAGAGGAGAGGAACACAGTAGCTTTTCTGGCCCCACCCCCAGGGGGCTCTTCAGAATGGATTTCTGCAGGGGAGGGGAGGGGGCCACAGGGGGCAAAGAGCCTGATCCAGTCCCAGCTCCCTGATCTGATGGGGGGCGGAGTCTGATCTGCAGTCCTTGGTCCCTGATCTGATGGGGGGTGGGGGTGGGGGGGCAAAGAGCCTGATCCGCAGCCCAGTTTCCGATCTGATGGGGGGGCAGAGTCTGATGCAGTCCCTGGTCCCTGATCTAATCAGAGCCTGAGCCGCAGTCCCAGCTCCCCATCTGACCGAGGGGCGCGGGCACGTGCCCACGGTCCCGGGGGCTAGGACCGGGTCCCGGGTGAGAAGCACCGCCTGCACCGTGCCAATCCGGCCCTGGAAAGCTCAGCGCGGCGCAAACACGCCGAGCGGAGACAGCGGGCGGGACCGCAGGGGCGGGACGGGCCCGGGAGAAAGGGAGAGTCGGCTCCCCGAAACCTCGGGGGGTGCACGTGGGTCCCCGAGCGCTTCCTCCGCCTCCGGCCGGGCGCCCGCACTCACCGCACTCAGGCCGGGAACCGGGCGGCCAGCCGCTGCCTCTGGGCCAGTTCCGCCCGGCGCGGCGCCGGTGGGGGGGCGGGGTCCGATCCGGCCTCCCTGATTGGTTGGACGCGGCCCAGGCCGCCCCGGCGAGCGTTACTCCACGTTCCAAAACCACAGTTTTAACATCGAGGCGGGGCTAAGAACAGGAGTCAGCGTTTTATTGGTCAACGCGCCCTGCCGGTTATTCGTCTTCATGGGCGGGGCCTCCGGATGGCGATCTCCGATTGGCCAGTGCGGGGCCGCGGGTTAAGCCGTGTTCACCCGCGGCGGTTTCGGAGTCTTCTCCCAGAAACCCACCACTGTCAACTACAAGGACCCGGGATGGGGCGGTGCTACGTTCATTCCTGCGTTTATCGTACCTACTTTGTCTTTTGTTTTGTTTTTGGCCCACACCCGGCAATGCTCAGGGTTACTCCTGGCTCTGCACTCAGGGGACCATCTGGGGTAACAGGGATCGAACCCCTGTAGGCCGCGTGCAAAGCAAATGTGCTACCCGCTGTTTTACCTCTCCAGCCCCTATCCTGCCTACTTTGTGCTAGATAGAAGTCAGAGAAGAGTCAAGAGGTAGGGGTCAGCGATAGGGCAGCATTTAAGGCGCTTGCCTTGCATGCGGCCGACTGGGGTTCTATCCCCAGCACCCCAAACAAATTATGGTCCCCGGGACTTGCCAGTGTTATGTCCCAGGAAGGGAGTTTCGCTTGCACGTTGACCAGACCAGACGCGAGGATGCAAATGCAAGACCCCTTTATTGCTAGCTCGAGCTAGGGTCCAAGTCTCATCCAACGCTGTGGAGTCTTGACAAGGACCCCGAGTCCGAATTCTGAGCAGTATATAGGTTTTGGTTACATAACAGCAGTTTTTCTTGGAACTGGCAATATGTTTCCAATTCTGGTCCCTGTCCAGTCCTGTGACTCCAGGGACCAATACTATGTTTCCAATTTTTTGTCCCTGTCTGGTCCTGTGACTCCACTCCCTCGGACCCCTCTGCTTGGCTGGCACCACCACCCATGGCCCCTGCTCCGATAGGCTGTTGCCACGGGGCGGTTTATCTGCCCGGGGTGATATTGTTTTCTGAGAAGTCGGGACTTTCTGATAGGGGAAACTGAAATTTAGGCCTGTTGATTTTCCGTCTTCAAGTGGAGCCTGTCATGGCTCCACTTCAGCCTCACTCCAGGAGAGATCCCCGAGCCCAAAGCCAGGAGTAAGCCTGAAACAAGGCGGGGTGTGGCCAAAAAGATGGTTTTAAAATATCTACACATTAAAATATCTACCATTTCTTGTATAACAAAGTTCCATGAGTTTTGACAAGTGTGTATTGTCACACACTTGCAGTATACACAGAGAATAGCTTGAACAGCCTATGTATTCTGCGTTACCCTCACCAAACTTCCTCTCCCCTTCCAACTTCCTGTTTTGGTTTCCTTTTTTTACTGATTCTCCAGTTCTGCCTTTTCCACACTACCAGTTAGTTAGATCACAGGATGAATAATCTTTCCAGTAACCTACCTTAACTTAGAAATGTGATCGAGGGTGGAGATAGTACAGTGAGTAGGGCACGTGCCTCACACAAAGTCCAACCCTGGTTTGATCACAGCGGCACCTATGGTCCCCCAAGCATCACCAGAAGTGACCCCTGAGCAGTGTCAGAAGTAGCTTCTGAGCACTGGGTGGGCCCCAAACCTTCAACCCTCCCCCATCCCCCTTCCCCCCTACACACACTCAAAAGAAAATGTGCATCTAATGTCCATCTGTGACAGTTCAGGATTTCATGGTTCAGTTCATTTTGCCTGAATGAGATTCCGCTGAGCGTATGGACCTGCTGCCTTTTCATTATGCACTCACCTACCAAAGGTCATCTTGATTGCTTTCAGTCTTTAGTGACTACGAATAATTATGTGTAATTTGTTCCTCTGGATACTCAGCGTTAAGAACAAATAAACCAGAGTGGAAGACGTCAAACTGATCACAGTAGTTTATGTCCCTCCCCAGGGACATTTTTTTTTTTTTTGGAACTCAGTGTTTTTTATTTACAAAAGAAAGATAATAAAGGAAAAGTCTGAAGTTAATCAGCTGAGACGTAAGTGAAAGGGGATATCTAGGCCAGTGTTTCTCCGTCATTTTCCAGCCACGGGCCCCTCTGACCTCATTTCCTTCCTATGCCCCCCACCCCACCCCCCGCCGTCCTACTGGTTGCCCCCTAGTTTCAGTGACCCCATTTACACTATTTTCACCTGTGGCCACCTTGGGACATCCTGGGCTATACGGCCCTTGGCTGAGAAATGCTGGTCTAGAGGGAAAGAAGAGGATGTCTGCAGGGCTGGAAGAGAAGAGGGGGTGCTCTGGCTCTGCAGCCTGGAAGTGAACAGAACCTCTGGAGCTTACAGGTTTCATACTCAGGGCCCCTCTGCCTGCTGCCGTGAGACCACCAGCGCCAGGGCTGGGGAGAGCAGGCAGGTTAGCCGGCCCTGCCTGGGTCCGAGCAGGACTGATGGTGGAGAGAAGTGACCTGCATCCTGGTCCAAGTGAGGCTGTGATGGCAGAAGTAATCAGTACTCACTCTAGATTTACTTTTTGCTGTGGGGCCTCCCCAGTAAGGCTCAGGGGATCTGGGAGCCACCCCACCCACCCACCCCGTGACAGCCAGTCAACAGAGGCAGGCAGTCAATGCTCTGACCAGAGATGCAAGGGCTCTAGGGGAGGTGCTGAGGAGGGCACAGGATGCCAAGGGGATCCTGTGCCAAGGGGATCCTGGGGATCTGTGGGCATGCAACTTAGTGCCTTAAGCATTTTTTTTTTTTTAGTGACACCCAGCAATGCCCAGGGGTTACTTCTAGCCCTGCACTCAGGAATTACTCCTGGTGGAGCTGTGGAAGCATATGAGATGCTGGGGATTGAACCCGGGTCGGCTGGGTGCAAGGCAAACACATTGTATTATCGCTCCGGCCCCATGCCTTAAGCTTTTGAGCTATTCCCCAACAGCTTTTTGGGGGGGGGGTTGGGACCACAGCCAGAAGTGCTGTTTACTCCTTGCTCTGTGCTCACACTCAGACAAGCTCAGGAGACCAAACCCAGGTCAGCCACGCACAAGGCAAGCGCTTTACCCGCTGTACTGTCGCTTTGGCCTTCATCTGTTTTTAAACAGCGGCCACACCGGGCAGCCCTGAGCAGGCCCAGAGCCAGTCCCAGGAGACTGGCCGGCAAGGCTGGTGGGGTTCCAGTGGATGGAGACCAGGATGATGCCCAAGTCTACGGCCTGGGAATCTGGAAGGACCAGGCTGTTGGTCCTTCCAACAAATATGGGGTGGGACCCCCCCCCTGAAATAAAGCCCTGCCGGCAGGCGACGACTGAGCCCAGGGACAGGTGTAGGGCGGACACAGAAAAACGGACTATTCTTGACCACAACCACTGCTGAGGGCCCTCGAACAAGAGAAAAGGTCACGAGCAAGTTCTCAGAAAGCCAACTGGGCTGGACTGGTCTGAGTCATTCCTCCTTAAGAGAAAAACGGTTTCGCGATTCAGAGAAATCTGTCGAGCGATCACTCTAGAGATCACTTCCTGGCTCTGAAAGCCGAGTGACTCGTCTGTTCCCAGACAATCAGATTCCTTCCTAGAGGAAGGAGCCGCTGGCCGGCGGCAGCGCCGGAAACGTGCTTGAACACGGTCCTGGCCTTTCAAACTGGCCGCGGGTGTGAGAGTTCTCGTGACAGGGAGAGGAAACTGAAGCAGAGTCCAGCCCAGGTTTCCAACCAGGGTTTATTTGAGTTTCCGATATTATCAGCAATGATACAGGGGGTAATTCAGGCGAAGATATCACCTTAAATACATCGGAGAAAAATCCTGCCCGGTCTAGCACGTCTTCCCGCTCCTGCAAACCAGCGTCAATGAACACAAGGCCGTTAGCAGCATGAAATTAAAGTGCTTTTCGCTGCGCTTCTTACAGTCTCTCAGAGGTATCCATTTCACTAAACATAAGAAGCTCAAAATCATATTTCATGCCAGGGGCTACCTTAAAAAATTCATGTATGGTCTTTCAAAAAATTTTTTTCCAAAAAAGTGAAGTTCTTGGAGTTGTGAGACACCTGTTTCTTCCCACACGCCGAGTGCGGCCCCTTTGGGACGCTGCCCGCTTCTTCAGCACGGGGGACCGTGGATCCTGGGGTGCTTGCTGTGTGGACGCTGCCAGAGCTGGGGTCAAGGCCCATGTCTCTGCTGCTTGTTCTGGAAGTTCTCTGGTCGGGGCAGCGAGGGCTCTGTCACCCAAAGGCGAGGCCACTCGGCCCTGAGTTCTGACACCTCAGAGACAGGGATCTGGACCCACTTGGGCCCATCGCAATCCACCCGCACCAGACGACAGGAAATGGTCTGGGCAAAACAGGTGGCGTGTGTCAGCAGTGGCTCCCGGGGGCAGGGAGGCGGGAGGGCTGCAGTGTCACTGGCCTTAGCATCACTAAGTGCAGGGCGCAGTGGCCAGGACCAGGGCAAAGCACGGGGACGAACAGGGATGCCAACAAGCGAGTGGGGTGGGGCCCGCGGCCCACGGCCTCGCGCTGCACAGGCCGTGGCTGACCTTCCACCACCCTCCCTTCTACCACGTCCTTTCACCATCTGGACCAAAGCACCTTTCACCAAAACCCAACCCAGACGACACAGGCAAGGGGCTGAGAGCAGAACAAGGGCCACAAGGAAGGGGGGACGGCCCTTCTCTCGCAGACAGCACCTGCCTGGGGACCCTCCACAAACCACAGCCCTCAGCTTCTCCGACTCCAGCTCCTGCACCCTTCGGACCACGGCAGGTTGGGCCCTGCCATCAACGCGTCTGACGGGCTGTTCTGGGGACAAAGCAGCAAAGCTGAAGGACAAGTGACACATGAGCCACAGGTACTGGGCCTAGTTCTGCTGCCGGGGGGAAGCAACTGGCTCAGATGACCAGGGCCGTTGTGTGTGTGTGTGTGTTCTGTTGCCAGTGGGGAAGCAGCTGGCTCAAGTGACCAGGGCCTGTGTGTGTGTGTGTGTGTGTGTGTGTGTGTGTATGACACATGAGCCTAGGTACTGGGCCTAGTTCTGCTGCCAGTGGGGAAGCAGCTGGCTCAGGTGACCAGGGCCGGTGTGTGTGTGTGTGTGTGTGTGTGTGTGTGTGTGTGTGTGTGTGTGTGTAACTGTGTGAGTGTGTAGTGTGGAGGAGAATGGGGTGTTTGTCAAGGGGCTCCTGTGTGTGTGTGTGTGTGTGTGTGTGTGTGTGTGTGTAACTGTGTGAGTGTGTAGTGTGGAGGAGAATGGGGTGTTTGTCAAGGGGCTCCTGCAATGCGGCAAAGTCCCAGGACCTTATCGAGCATCAGATGCTCCTCCATCAGGGACCTTGACAACGCCAAGTCCCGGAGTCCACACTGTCCACGATCACTGTTTCAGAGTTGCCTTTGAGGGAATGAGCCAGAGGGTTTCCCGCAACAGCAGGCGAGGGGAGAACTAGCATCTAAGGGCTCAAAGAGGAGGCGAGGGCGGGGGCTGCCTCTGGCGCTGCCCGCGGCCACTATCTGCTGGGCTGCAGGTACTGGTGTGTGAACATGTTGAGCTCGCTGTCCAGCCAGCCGGCTTTGTTCCTGCAAAGAAAGGGCCGCTTGGTCACGGGAACGAGGCCGCCGGGCCGCAGCCCTCGCCGCCAAGTGCTCCTCTGAGGGCGCTGGCTCCCCTGCCCCCAACACTGCAAACAGAAGTGGGGTCCAGAGGGGACCAGTGACTCCCGCTGGCCGTGGAATGAGTTTGGGTGCAGCTGACAGGGAGGTTTCCCTACCGTCAGCCCCAATGGCATCGTGCTACATCACAGGGCAGCCCCCAAAGTGCCGGGACTGTTTCCTTATCCGTCTGGAAAGTGGGGTGCTGGCCACGGCCCCTGCCAGGCTCAGCCGTGTCCCTGTGGCTGGCAAGCAGCAGACCCTCCACTCCCACCTACATACCCTGAGCCACCCCAGGGCCTGCGCACAGCTGTCCCCAGAGACGCCTTCCCAGGGCGCCCTCCCCAGGCAGCAGCACAGAGGCGGAGAGCCCGGGGACCACAGGGCCACGCGGACACGGCTCCGGCACGGCGCTGCACTCCCGGCCTCCGACCCCGCTCCCCCAGGGCACACGCGTCAGGCCGGGGCCTGGCCTCGAGAAAAGTGCGTCAAGAGTACAGTGGACTGGCAGCACACAAGGACGAGTGACATCGGTCAGAAGTCCCCGACACCTCGATTTTCACCAGACCATCTGCGGGGTGGTGACGGATACCCAACTATAACCGCCCCAAGCACCCTGGTGGCCGTCACCCGAGTCTACGGGTCTCCCCAGGGCCCACAAGGTTGGGGGGTCACCTGGGCCTCCGCCCCTCCACCGAGGCCAGGCTCACCTGAGCAGTTTGGCTTTGCTCTGAAGTGAATTAAGAACCTCAATTTTCTTGTTCATGGCGGCGATCTCCTCCTCCAGATTCTCCCGGGTGATGTCAACTTGCTGGCAGAGATGAGCAAAGGTTCCGGAGAGTTCCCTGAGGGGCAGAGAGCCGGGATCGATGGAGGCTGGCGGCTGCTCCGGCTCCATCAATCCCACCCACCCGAGGCTGGGCAGCAGCTGGCCCTCGTGTCCTCTGCCCGGGGCTCGGCCCTCTGCAGCTTGTGGTTCAGCTGAGTCCCGCTGGCCCCGCTGGGGTCAGAGCCCCCGGCCCTGGCTCAGCTACTACCGACAAGAGCAACTGGCCCTGTGTCCGCCCCTGCAAGGACTGGACAAGGAAAAGGGAAACCAGGCCCGAAACCCAGGTATGCGGCCATCCCTTTCCACTGACCTCAGCCATGCCACCAGGAGTGGGAGCGGCAGTCATTCCACTCACACCCGGCCTGGCAGGGTAGCCTGGAAACACACGCTTTGTCTCCAAGAGGCTGAGAGTTCAAGTCCCAGCACCGCCAGGAGGGACCCAGGCACTCCCAATTGTGGCCCCAAATTAATCATTTCCCCCATGGTTCTGGGCCGCACCCCGAGGTGCGCAGGGAATCACTGCCGGAGGAACTCAGGGGACCACAAGTGGTACCAGGAACCGAACCTGGGTCAGCCGTGTGCAAGACAAGCACCTTCCCTGCCATACACTAACTCTCTAGCTTCCAGAAATAATTCTAATTGAGACAATTTTTTAGTAATTATGTAAGCAATGGCCTCGCCTCCCGCATCTTCCCTTGGGCCCGGGTGCCTGCAAGGTCACAGCTCGGGACAGACCCGTCTCCCTATGCCAGCACAGAGCTGGCAGGTGCCAGTGTGCTGGAGACCCAGCTATTTCTGAGCCGGGGACACTCACTGCTGCACTTGGTGGCTGCAGTTGGAGCCCGTGTAGCTGATGATGAGCTGCAGCTTCTCGCTGGCGTACTCCACAAACTGGCGCTTGAAAGCCCGCTCCTTGGCCTTGGTGGTCCATGTGAGGCGCTCGTACACGTACAGGAGGCCGTAGAGGCCGAAGGAGAGGGCGATGAGGCGCCAGCCCACGGCCTTCCACACCTGGAGGGGGCTCAGGCTCAGCTGCCGGCCGCCCCGCCCTCCCCGGGGGCCCTGGGGGCCAGCCCCTCCCACGCGGGCCCGCCACTGACCACTCCGCCGACCACGAGAATGCCCATGGAGGTCCGAGACGTCAGGGAGGCCAGGCCCGTGACCATGGACACCATGAGCTCCTCCTGGGTGAGCGAGCCCTGCGGCAGCGGGGGCATGCTGGGGTTGGCAGGCGTCAGCGGGAGGGGCCTCAGCACCTGTGGAGACAAGGGGGTGAGGAGATGCCCGCTACGGGGTGCAGGGGCGAGGCCTCCAGGGGCATGGAGAACGGCTACTCAGCCCGGAGGGCAAACCCAGGAATCCAGGTCGGCACGTGGCCATGGATGGAGCTTCCATGCACCTTCCAGCTAAGGGGGCAAGCACAAGCAATGGCCGCCCAGAGGGGGGCCGCGCACGGAGTACACAGGCCCAGGGACAGGGCGCCCAGACAGTCACAGGCCCGGGGACGGGGCACCCAGCAGTGCACGGGCCCGAGGCAGGGGCACTCAGCAGTGCACGGGCCTGGGACAGGTCCCGGGGCAGGTGCTCCACGGCCTGAGCTGACGATTCTATCGCAGCCCAGGGAGCGGCTGCGGCAGGGCTGTTTCTGCTCGAGGCACGCTCACCGCTGCCCTCGATCACTCCGAGTCTGACATTCCACACGACTGAGAACACTGTTTTCTGGGGCAGTGCCTGCAGGTGCCAGGGCCCCTCTGCTCCCCCAGCATCCCTTCGCTCCCACCCCCAGCACCCGCAGCAGACAGCGGAGTTTCATTACTCCTGGCTGGGGCCTGCACGCTGTGCTCAGGGCTTCCCCCTGGCTCTGCGCTCAAGGATCCCTCCTGGCAGGGCTCAGGGGACTGTCACGTGGGTTCGAGGACTGGGCTCAGCTCCGCTGCACGCAGGGCAAGTGGCTTCCCTGCTGCACTTACTGTCTCTGACCCTCGCCTGATCCATAACTGGTGACAGGTGCCCGGGTAACTCCTACGTCACCCACATTTGTAAAGTTCTCTGTGGGGCCACGCCCCACAGTGCTCAGAGTCCAGCGATTTTCACTGCCTCCTGGCCCTGGATTTTGGGGGACTTCCCAGCTGTGCTCAGGAGCCGGCGGTCCTCCCAGGGCAAACAGCCCGATGGTGGTCAGGGGCTTATGCAGGGGGGGCTTCAAATCAGCGTGTGTCTCCGCCCCTGCTGGCCGTGTCCTTGCCCTCGTTAAACCACCCAAGTTTAACAGCTGATACAGAATGTGCACCACACGAAGCTTTGCGGCGTGGGCCCTCACCGTGTCCCCGGCATAGCCCTCGGCAGCAGGGCTCCTGGCTCTAGCAGGGGTGCAGCGTGCAGGGGGCTCCTGGCTCTAGCAGGGGTGCAGCGTGCCTGTGGGGGGGCTCCTGGCTCTAGCAGGGGTGCAGCGTGTCTGTGGGGGGCTCCTGGCTCTAGCAGGGGTGCAACGTGCGGGGGGCTCCTGGCTCTAGCAGGGGTGCAGCGTGTCTGTGGGGGGCTCCTGGCTCTAGCAGGGGTGCAGCGTGTCTGTGGGGGGCTCCTGGCTCTAGCAGGGGTGCAGCGTGTCTGTGGGGGGCTCCTGGCTCTAGCAGGGGTGCAGCGTGTCTGTGGGGGGCTCCTGGCTCTAGCAGGGGTGCAGCGTGCAGGGGGCTCCTGGCTCTAGCAGGGGTGCAGCGTGTCTGTGGGGGGGCTCCTGGCTCTAGCAGGGGTGCAGCGTGTCTGTGGGGGGGCTCCTGGCTCTAGCAGGGGTGCAGTGTGTGGGGGGGGGTTCCTGGCTCTGGCAGAGGTACAGTCTGCAGGGGGCCCGACTGACCTGGTCATTGTAGCCCATCAAGGCTCGGCGGCTGTTCTTGGGACCCAGGAACCGATTCACCAGCATGGTCCACCCGAGAGAGAAGTGGAACTCGATGTCCTCCTGGAAATCCGCACACAGCTTGTCACAGTTGAGGTCGTAGCTGAGGGAGAAGCACTGCCGGGGGACCAGCATGTCCAGCTGACTGCGCACGGACGTCGGCAGCAGCGGCTTCAGGCCGTCTGTCAGGGACGGGAGGGGGGGGGCATGTGCATCAGGACAGGCAGGCAAGCGTCGTGTGTGCGTGTACACGTGTGCGTGTGTGTATGTGCTGGGAGCTACACCTGGGGACTCAGGGATGGAACCCGGGTTTGTGTGTGTGTGTGTGTGTGAACCTAGAGACCCAGTATGTGCCCAGGAGCCGCATTCTGTCCCCGGCCCCCACCCTGTGATTTACGGGGACCCCCCCACCTCTGTCAGTTTCCGTGGTAACACAGGACTCCCCGATGAGCTCACACACATGCTCCAACTGAGGGGACTGGGGTGACACAGACAAAGTCGAGTCACCTAGCTGGGCTCTGGCCTCCCAGGCTCATCTCTGCCTTCTCTGGCTTTGGGGCTGGGGTGAGGGAGTTAGGCCGCACCCAAGGGCCCTGGGGACCACATGGCTGCAGGGATGGAGCCACGGCCCATGCAGCCTGCCCAAGTGGCACTGACCGATCATGTCCTGCTGCATGGCCTGCAGCGAGCTGGCGATGGCCGTGGAGCAGCGGTCAGACATGTTTCGGCCCAGCCCTTCCTCGATGTGGCGGTGCAGCTCCTGCGGCAGAAAGAGCCCCACTGGGAGCCTCTCCAGGGCGCCGGGGGTCCCACAGTGGCCGCCCCCCGAGGGTGCCGAGCCGCTGTCCGCCCAGAGCCCGGGAGGGGCCGGCACCGGCCGCCTGACTCACGTTCTTATAGACCTTGAGGACCACCGGGGAGGGGTGGAAGTCCATCTGGTACTCGTCCACCAGCACCGAGAGGCGCCTGATCTCCTCCGCCATCGCCGTGGACACCTGCGCGGGAGGAGGCGGGTGTGGATTCCGGGCAAACGGGCGCCACGCTGCACCCGGGAGGGCCGAGGGGATTGCTCCAGACTGCCTGCCCTCAGCTGTGCAGGGGACTGGCCAGTCTTGGGGACGGCTGGTGGAGGGGACCCGGGCACCGTGCCCAGGGAGCTCTGGGATGCTGAGCCAGGCCCACAGCCTCCTGCCGGAGAAGCCCCTCAGAGGGACACCGGGTCCCACCCCCGCCTCACCTGCCGCTCCACCTCCTCGGTCATCTGCTTGATGCGCACTTTGTAGTCCTGCGCCAGGAGCTCCAGCTGCTTGTCGATGAAGCGCAGCCGCTCCTGCCGCTCCTCGCGCAGCTCCAGGCAGTACACCCTGCGGGACCCGGCGCTCAGCGACGCCCAGACCCCCGCCCGCAGGGAGCCCACCCGAGCCACAGAGTGTGAGGGGCCCAGACCCTGGCCACTCTCAGGGAGCCCAGTCCGAGCGGAGCCGCTGAGTGCAGGGCCTGACCCTGGGCGGCCACCCCGGGGAGAGCCACTGCTGCATGCGGCCGTGACCCTAGTGGGGGTGGGTGGCTCTTCCTGCGTGTCTGGTGCTGGAGTTGAACCCCTGGCCGGGCCACCCTCTAGGCCCATGTCTTTATTTTACTTTATCTTTTCCTTTTTGGGTCACACCCAATGATGCTCAGGGGTTACTCCTGGCTCCGCACTCAGGAATTACCCCTGGCAGTGCTCGGGGGACCATATGGGATGCTGGGAATCGAACCCAGGTCAGCCTCATGCAAGGCAAACGCCCTCCCCGCTGTGCTATTGCTCCAGCCCCTTCCCCTAAATAAAAAAAAAAAAAAAAAAAAAAAAAAATTAGGACTGAAGCTCTAGAACAGCAGGAAGGTGCTGGCCTGGGGTGGCCAAGCCAGGCCCAATCTCTGGCCAGGACTGACCCCGAGTGCAGAGCCAGGTCGTCGGCCTGAGCACCACTGGGCGTGCGCCCCCCCCACCCCAAATAATTCAAAACCATCTTTTGAGGCAGAAACATGTTCTCAGGGTTCTCGACTCTTCTCTGCACGGCCCAAATCCGCGCCCGAACGGGGCTGGAGGTGGGACAGCCGGGGGTCTGCAGGGCTCACCGCTGCTCCTGGGCGGCCACGTGCAGGGAGTCCATGATGAGGCGCACGGCCTCCGCGATCTGCTTGGCGCGGACCGTGTGCTGCTCGAACTTGGTCTTCACGGCAGACTGGGAGATGCACTCCTGCAAGGGGGGGGCGGGGAGCTGAGCGAGGGCAGGACGCCGCAGGGACCCCTGGGAGGGGTCACACACCCGGGGACTCACCTCAAACCTCCGCTCGAAATTCTGAAACTCGAACATCCTCACTTGGAAGCCCTCGGCCAGAGCGCCCCCTAGGGGAAGCACGCGTCAGTCTCTCCCAGACCCGCGGGAAGCCAAAAGCTGCTCCCCGGGTCCGCACGCCAGGTCCTTCTCAGAAAGGTTCCGCCCCGTGCGTGGGGCGTGCCCTGCGGCCCCCTGAGCCCCAGACTCTGCAGGGACCCCAAGACTTGGGCACGGGGCAGGCAGAGACCCCGGCCCGCGCTCACCTCCTTCAGGCATGCCCTGGGCCTTCTGGATCCGCGCATTGAGCACCTCCTTGGCAGACACGAAGAAGATGCGGTCTCCGGCCTGGCCTCGGTCCACCACGCCCAGCTCGTCCACCAGGAAGCCGGTGCAGCGCTCCATGTGCTGTCGCCGCACCTGGCCGAGCAGAGAGCAGGCTGGGAGGCCCTTCCCGAGGCCCGGCCCGCCCGCCTCTGGGAGCTGAGAGCTGGTCCCTGCACAGCCTGTCCCCATACAGCCTGTCCCCGCTCCATCCCCCATTTCCTGGGAGGCGCGCTCAGTGGACAGCAGCAGACATGCTGGGCAGGTGTGAGGCTGGAGCCTGGTCCTCACCTTGATCCCCAGAAGGAAAAGCACCGGGGGTGTCAAGAGATCCAAGCCCAGGTTCGCAGCCGTGCCCGGCCCAGGGCCTCGGGACCTGCCCCAGGGGAAGCCCCTGCATGGAGCCCTGGCACCACATTAAGAAAGTGAAAATAGGGGAATGGAGCAATAGCACAGCAGGGAGGGTATTTGCCTTGCACGCGGCCAACCCGGGTTCAATTCCCAGCATCCCATATGGTCCCTTGAGCACCGCCAGGAGTAATTCCTGAGTGCAGAGCCAGGAATTACTGGGTGTGACCCAAAACACCCCCCCCCAAAAAAAAAAAAAGAAAGTGAAAATAAAAAGCAGCCGAGTCGCAGAGGCCAGCTGTGGCTTGCGTGGCAGGCACTGCCCTCGGTTCTGGGACACGGCTCCCGTCCACCACACAGGAGGGTGACGGTGTGGACAGAAGCCCCTGCCCGGGGTCACTGTGACAGCACTTTCTCCCGCAGCGTCACCATCTGTGACCCCAGAGAATACGGGAGTCGCTCTCCCACCGTCCCCCAGCATGTGGCCAGGAGAGCCGTCAGAAGAGCCCGCTGCCAGCCCCTGGCCAGCTCTCGCGATGGCGCGGAGACACCCACCTCCTCCATGTACTCGGGCTCCGAGGCGGACGCGTCCCAGCGGTTGTTGAGGATGAAGATGTTGGGCCGGGACAGGCGCTCGCTGACCTTGTGGAAGAACTGCTTCTCCTGGGGAGACGGGGCCGGGGTCAGGGCCTCGGGCGGGCGGCGCAGGGTGCAGGGTGCAGGGTGGGGTCACAAGGCAAGGGTCACAGGGCGGGGGGGGCACAGGGCACGGGGTGGGGGGCTCACCGTCTGCATCAGGGTGGACTCCGAGTTGGCCACCAGCACGAACACATCCGCATCCAGGCAGAACTTGTCAATCCAGCTGTCCAGCTCTGTGGTGACATCGATGCCAGGGCTAGCGGGGAGGGGCCAGGGTGGGTGAGCACCACGCAGAACACGCAGGGCCCCCCGGGGAGAAAGCGGGAGGGAGGGTGTCCCTGGGGGACTTGTCCCTTCACTACATAACCTCCAGGAGGTTGGGAATGTGGCTGTCATACCATCTGCTACCTTCCTATCACACACATCACACATCACAGTCACATACACTTTCCTATCACACGCATCACATTCAATTTTGTACCACACATGCTCATCTTCAGATCACCTGCGATACAGTATTCAATTCCTATCACACGTGTTCACCATACCACACTCTGTTCCCCTTCATACCCCGTGTACTCACTTCCATATCACATTCACTGTGTCACACACTTGTTCACCTCTGTATCGCACACATGTTCACCACTTCATGTCACACACATGTTCACTCTCCTATCACACACCTGAAACTTCACATCACATGCGTCTGTCACTGTCACAGAACCCTTTACCCGTAGCAACGGGTCCCTTTACTTTGGAGAAAAACAACTCAGGGCAGTTTGGGGGGTTTCGGGGAGCCAGTGAGCAACTGCACCTCTCAGTGATCAGAGCCTGACGAGAAAGCCGAGGTGACATGCTCCCTCAGGAGCAAAGGCCCCAAGGCCCCACCGCACCCAACACTCAGCGCTGGGCCGAGGCCGAACCCCCCTGCTTTTCTGGGGGCCCACTCACCCCCACAGAACACCATGAGCCGTGGACATCCTCGGGCCTGAGGCCAGAGGCACCTGCAACCCGGCCTGCAGGAAACGAGGGTGCGGGGGGCCTGTGCGGAAGGCAGGAAGGGGCCAATGTAGGGCACCGTGGTGGCCGCCCAGCGCGCCCGCCTACCTGTCCATCAGCACCAGGTCATCCCTGAGCAGCGAGCACTTGGAGTTGGGCCACATGACGCTGACCAGGCTCCCGGCGTGCAGCTGCTCGTCCTGGTGCAGGGCGTGGGCCAGCTGGTTCACAGTCTGCGGGGGAGACAGAGCGTGGGCAGCTGGCGCCAAGGGCGGTGACCCCCACTCCGACAGCGGCCTGCCGTCCGGGTGGCTGGCCCTGAGTCTTCGAGAGCCCGCCTGGCTTGAGGGGGATTAAAACCAGCAAGCCCCAGCCAGGTGCCCAGACACCCCCGGGTGAGGGCCCCAGCAGAACACGCGTGTTCACCCCAGCTGCGAAGACAGTCGTGGCCAAGCTGGGCCCCGCCCACCTCGGCCCACAGCGCCCTCACCTTGACGCTCTTCTTCTCCTCCGAGCCCTCCGTCAGCAGGAAGGCCTCGTGGCCGTCCGTGCCCTCCACCCGCAGGAAGCAGTTGGTGGTGTGCCCGATGCCCGAGGGCAGCACCTTGTCCCAGAGCATGGCGTTGATCACAGTGCTCTTCCCGTTGCTCGTCCTGAGGGAGGGGTGGCCATCAGGGAGCTGCCGGCCCCTGGCGGGGGCAGAGCACCTTCGCCCAGAGGCTTCTGGGCAGCCACACCAGCGCCCCATGGGCACCATATCCAGGAAAACAGAGCGGCAGAGACCTCAGGGGCTGGGGCAGCGGTGCCACTTGGCCGGCAGGACAGGGACCTGGGCTCCCTACGGAGATCATGGCATCTCCCAGGCCGGCCACTCCCTGCCACCAGAGCCACCGGCTCACTCCCGGAGCTCAGGAGCCTCGGCTGAATGGCCAGTGTCAGAGCCCAAGAAGCCCTTCTGGGGGCCCCGGCATCCCAGACGGGCCCCCAAGCATTGCCAGGAGTAATTCCTAAGTCCAGAGTCAAGAGTAACCCCTGAGCACTGACAGGTGTAGCCCCAAAACAAAACTGTAGCACCGGAGCACTGTCATCCCGCTGTTCATCGATTTGCTCGAGCGAGCACCCAGTAACGTCTCCATTGTGAGACTTGTTGTTACCGTTTTTGGCATATTGAATACGCCACGGGTAGCTTGCCAGGCTCTGCCGTGCTGAAGCCAGAGGGAAACCAAGTCAAATAGGGCTTAACCAGGAGTCAGTGTTTGCTGAGACATGAAAAAACGCTCTCCCAGTGCCTACTGGACCCCAGAGTAATGAGATCTGAAGACAGAAACACTCAAGTCTTAGAAGAACGTGGATGGAAAAAGCTCCAGGCTCCGCCTTTGGCAACCACTTAGGTGGGATACCCAAAAGCAACAGACACGGAAGGATAAACCAGGGGCCAGGGCGATAGTCCAGCCGTTAGGGCCTGGCTGTGCACCAGGCTGACCTGGGTTCCATCCCTGGCAACCCATCTCCTGAGCCCACCAGGAGTGATCCTTGAGCACAGAGCCAGGACAAGCCCTGAACACCACTGGGTGTGGCAAAATAAAAAGCAAATAAACTGGACTGGAAGTAATACTGGGCTGGAGCGATAGCACAGCGGTAGGGTGTTTGCCTTGCATGCGGCGGATCCAGGTTCGATTCCTCCGTCCCACTTGGAGAGCCCAGCAAGCTACCGAGAGTATCCCGCCCACACGACAGAGCCTGGCAAGCTCTCCAAGGCATATTCGATATGCCAAGAACAGTAACAAGTCTCACAATGGGGACATTACTGGTGCCCGCTCGAGCAAACTGGACTGGGCAAAGAGAAAAGCTTGTGGGGCTGGAGAGATAAGGCAGCAGGCAGGGCACTTGCCCTGCATACAGCCAACCAGGGTTCAACCCCCAGAGCCCCATGTGGTCTCCTGAGCCATCACAAATGATACTGAGCACACAAGAGTGCGGTCCAAAAACAAAAACAAAAACAAGACAAGCTGGAGAGATGGTACAGCAGCCAGGATGCTGCCTTGCGCACAAGTGATCTGGGGTCGATCCCCGGCACCCCATATGGTCCCCCAAGCCTTGCCAGGAATGATTCCTGAGCACAGAGCCAGGAATAAGCCCTGAGTACCACCAGGTGTGGCCCAAAATTTAAAACATTTTCAAAAAAGAAACAAAAAGAGCAAAACTCCCATGTATCAGAGAGCGCAGGGAGTGAAGAGTGGAGAACATCCAGAAAAAAAAAAAGTCAGGAAAGAATATCTCTGATAAGGGACTCCTCTGCAGGGCCAAGAATACCTGTAACTCAACAACACACTCTAGTAAAGGATACAAATGACGACCATGTGGCGCAGTGCCAAGGCACATGCTTGGCGTGCCCGAGATCCCAGCACAGACACAAAAATAGACCTAACGCTGGTCTGCTGGGCTGGACCGACAGCACTGCAGGGGGCTCCTGCCTCACACACGGCAGACCCAGACTGGATACCAGTATCCCACATGGTCCCCGAGCCGACCAGAGCCAGGAGTAACGGCCGAGCCCCGCCGGTGCAGCCCCCAAACCACACCCAACAAACCAAAGGGTCGATGGCACAGGAAGATGCCCAATGTCACAAACCACCAGGGAAATGCAAACGAGCAGCACCGTCACACCCGGCCCCCATCTGACGGCCTTCCCCGGACACTGAAGGCCAGATGGGGGGTTCAGAGCCACAAGCAGAAACTCCTGGAAGGTCCACAAGGCTGTGGGGCAGGCCGGGACAGACACGTGGGCCCCTGCCCACAGCGCCCAGGGTTTGGAACAACCAGGTCCACGTGGCTAGAGTGGGGACTGTGCGTGCAGGGAGCTGGCGTGGGAGGGCGCTGACCCAGTAACTGACCTGCACTAGGAGTGGGCGGTGCAGAAGGCCGTCAGGATGCGGACACCTCACAGGCACTGACCCGGCTCCAGCCCGCAGGCACTGGCTGACGATCACTGGGAGCAGCTCCCAGGCCCTCAGGAAGGCCCTCCCCCACCATCACCACCAACGCATCCAACCCAGGGGTTCGGGCCACCCCCTTCCCTTCGTCCACGAGAAGTGGACATGGGCCGTGACCTGTCTCGTGGGCTGGGTCCGGCTCAGCTGGGCAGGAAGGACCCTCCAGAAATGGAAGCGGCCAGAGCAATAGGGCAGTGGGGCGTTTGCCTTGTACACGGCTGACCCAGATTCAATCCTTGGCACCTCGTATGGTTCCTCCAGTTGGCCAGGAGCAACTCCTGAGTGCAGAGCCAGGAGTAACCCCTGAGCACTGCTGGGTGTGGCCCCAAACAAAGAAAAACAACAAAAATGGATCACGAAGAACAGCAAAGAGGGCGCCTGGACTGGATCGCTCTTTGGGGGCCACACCAGCTGTGCTCAGGGCTTGCTCCCCGCAGGGATCGGGGGACCGGAGAGTGCGCTGGGGACCGAACCCTGCTGGCCGCGTGCAAAGCTGGCGCCTGCCCGCCGCACTGTGTCTCTCACCGCCGTTAGAAACGAGGGCTGAGGCCGCGTGGCCTGCAGAGAGGCCGTGGGCTCAGGACTCACCGGCCGAAGAAGGCCACCTTCATGTGCCGCCGGGCCAGCACCTCACTGATGCCCCGGACTTTGGACAGGTAGCCTTTGACATCCAGGACCTGCTCCTCCGTGGTGACCGGGTCCAGCTCCGCATTCCGGTAGGTGTCTGGAGGCAAAAAAGTGAAGACATTTAGCCCCCTGAGAGGCAGGTTCGGTCACGCGTGTGCCCGGGGGCTGCAGGCGGTCTTGGTCACTAGGCCCACCAGGAGTCCCGACAGCTCTTGCAGGCACTGGCCAGAAGGAGCTGGACGCCACATTCTAGAGCCATGATGGGCAGGTCACCGCTTCCGTGCTTTGGGCCTCAGGCCTCAGAACCCACCCGAGTCTAGGACCCTCACCCTAGGAAGGAGGCTCGTCCCGGGAAGGGGATATAAGGTGCCTGCCTCCTCTGACGGCCGCAGGGGCCCCCAGGACCAAGCCACCAAGTGCTGGGAGGGAGCAGGAAGGACATGGGAAACCCCCAACATTCCCTGCCCCTGCTGCTTCCTGGTCCCACTCGGCACTCACCACCACGGGGGTTCTCCCCAGCCTGACCCCTCTGCACCATCCACTGGTCTGGGCCTGGACACTGAGCATCTGCCCAAGGGCCCCCCTGCCCCCTCGACACACCCCACAATGCCTTGGGCGTCTAGCCTGTTCCCACGGGGCCGAGGCCTGGCCACCCCCACCCCCACCCCTGTGTGCACTCACAGGGCCTGCACTGCCCCCTCCAGGTGGAGCAGAACCTTTGAGCTCATCAGGACCGTCACCGACCCCGGCATGAGCAGATGCACCGTCTGTCCACCAGCCACGGGGACGCGCGCAGAGAGGGGCGTCGGCAGGCCTGTGCCCAGCGCCCTCTGCTCCCTGCACCAGGGCTCTGTCGCCCCCCACTGCCCCGCGGGGGAGGAGATGGCCTCTGGGAGGTCGAGGCCCTGCCAACCCCCAAGGGTCCAGGTGGCCCCCGGCCTGCGGCCCCCATGCGGGGCCTCTGTGCAGGTGGCATTTCCACAGCTGCCCACGGCGTCCCTGCAGCTGAGCTCCAGGGAAACGAGCGGCCCCCGGCCCAGGCCTGTCGGCATTCCTCAGGGGGCACGGGGGGAAGCTGACTGAAGGACAGCGACAGTGAAAGAATGGACACTGGCACACGATCCTCACTGCCCTTCCGGCTGCCCAGGTCAGCGGAGGGGGCAGCACTGGGGAGCTCCAGGGGGCAAAGGGCCGCCAGTCCCATTCCCGCACCACACGATTCCCCCAGGGCCAACGGGTGGGCCCCAGCACCCCCCCAGGCACCTGACCACCATCTGGGAGCCCCCCAACGGATGGCAAGGGGAAACGAAGACACCCGCCCTGGAAATCCCCCTTCATGACACACCTGTCACCACAGCACTGCCGAGTGACCCGCTCAGGGGTCAGCGTGGGCTCTGCTGTCGGGGAGCGGTGGCCTGGCCAGCTCCCCCCAACCCCTGCGGAACTAACCCAAATCACTCCACATTACGGTCCCGTCACCTTCACACTCACGGCTGCCCCGGGGCCCCGTGTCCGCCTGGGCACGATGACAAGCCTGAGCGGGGCTGCCCGACAGCTGGGCGGGCTGTGGGGGAGGTGGGCGCAGAGCCCCCTCTCTGAGGGTCTCCATAGAGGGCGCTCGTCTCAGAAGCTCCCCACACCTGCACGGCACCCCCCCTGCTGGCCTGCCAGGAGGCTCTGCGGGAGGGGGCCGGCAGGGGGTCACTGTGGGAGAGGCCTGGGGGCGGCCTAGAGCCAGGCACACAGGCCTGTCCTGACGGGGGGCGCCTGCAGCAACGGGAGCATGTGTGTCCGGTTTCCCGGCCCCCCCCAGCAGCGCCTCCGAACCTCGCCAGCTGCACACACGTGGACTCACAACCCCCTGGTGCCACCCGAGCCCCCGCTGGAGAGTGTCACAGGGAAGCCCCAGCAGAGCAAGGACGCGGGGAGGGGTCACACGCGCAGGCAGTGCCCCACTTAGAAACTAGTGGAAAAGGCGCGGGTGACGCAAGTCTCCTATTCATAGTCCTGTCCCGAGCTAAAAATAGCCCACGGGGGCAGCCACACCCGGACAGGCCCCCCCCCCCACTCGCTCCAGCACAGGCGCACACGGGGCTCCGTCCCACTTTCCCAGGGCGGCTCGCCTAATCCTCGGATTAGAGGGAATGGAAGAGGCTGGAGCAGCATCGGGAAGGGCGGTTTTCCTCCCTCCCTGGGAAGGCCGGCCCATCTGCCCATCTGCTGCTTCTGGGGCTGGGAGCAGGCCTGGCCCGGCCCGCAGGGGGCGCTCTCACCTTCCAGGAAGGTGGCGCTCTCCTGGATGTAGGCCCCCAGCTGCTCGAAAATCCCATTGATCTTCTTCTTGGCGGTGACAAAATGCTTGAGCGGAGACGCATTCACCTCGGCCATGTGTCTCTTGTCCTTCTTGCCCGTGATGATGGAGTTGCATGGAGAGAAGAGCAGGGACATCGCGCTGCAAGAGACAAGGGACACGGAGCTGGGGACCTGCCTGCCGGGCGGGGCACGGTGCTCGGGAGACACAGCAGCCTGAGGCGGGCAGGGCCACTCCCAGGCCAGGCCTGTTCCTGGCCGGCCAGACACGAAGAGGCCCTACCCCACCTCTGAGAGGCCCACGAGCCGCGCAGACCACTCCGAGACGTGTGCCCCCAACAGCAGACACACTCAAGGCCCTCGGGGATCACCCTCCCCGCCTCGCTCTGCCACGGGGCCCCAATTCCTGACGGGCCCCAATCACAGGTTTCCCGTTGGCCAGAGGGGGAGAGGGTGATCCCCGAGGGCGTGACTCGATGGCCGGACATCCTGGGTGCACGTACGGCTCGTCTACTGCCACTGTGGCCACTCAGGAACGGGAACCAAGCCCAGCTCCTCCCGGGACAGGCCCACCGGCACTGACGCAGTGCCAAGGCCTGGAAGGCTGGGGGGGCCGGGGGGTCAGTTTTGCTCGAAGGCTCACACTCCTCTCCAGAGCCCCTTCTTTTCACGCACCAACACATCAGAGCTGACTTCAAAGTCCTGGCGACCCCGGGATGAAGCCAAGAGGCAAACCAGCATGCACTGCCCAGAGGTGCCCGGAAGCCCGCCTGGCGCCTGGCCCGGGGCGCAACTGCAGCCCCCATGGAGCTGCAGGCCGGGCCCCTGCAGACAGCGTGCCTGCCTCCCCCGGCACTCTGGCCAGCGGGTCCCTCCCTGCTGCCGCGCCATGGCCACCAGCCCCGCCGGGGCGAGCACACCCCGGAAACTTCCCCGGAGTGCCCAGGGCCGTGGGTAAGTGCTGAGCATCGGGAAGAACAGGGCAAAGGGCAGCCCCTGGACTCGAAGGACCCGGCCAGCCCGGAGCAAGCAGAAAGCCCAGAGGGAAACAGGAGGCTTCGCCTAAAGGGCCGAAACGCTGGTGCCATCCCGTGGGGGAGGACGGCAGACCCACCCCTCCCTCCCCCTTGCAAACAGCTGTGCCCAATTCTGCCCGCGCCAAGGCCAGGCCTCAGCTGTAACTGCCAAAGGCAGTGGAGGGGTGGAGCGACAGGACAGCAGGGAGGGCGTCTGCCTTGTACTCTAACCCAGGTTCGATCCCCGGCATCCTGTATGGTCCCTGAACACCACCAGGAGAGATCCCTGAGCGCAGAGCCAGGAGGAAGCCCTGAGCATCTCCGTGTGTGCGACCCAACGCCCCCGAAGCAGAGAGGAAAACCCCGGGGAGAAGAAAAGGGTCTGGGCCAGAACAAAAGTGGCGCCAAGGGTGAGACGCGGGGGCCTACAAGGGTCGGGTCCAGCCGTGGCCGCACGGCCTCTGGGCGGTCAACCGAGCAGCCTAGCTCACGTCAGAACCACAGGCACAGGCACAATGCTCCCCAGACTCAGCCATGGGCTACAAGGCGGCCTCCCAGGGCGAGACGCAACAGCCATCACGAGACACCCACAAACACCCAGTCAGCCTCCACGCCCCAGCCCTGCTCCCCACCCCGCAACGTGCCCAGAAGCAACTTCCCTGCAGGAGACACATTCCCTGTGCCCACTGGGCATTGGGAGGCAGGAGCTTCTACCTCCTGATCCTCTTTGCTGGCCCAAAGGACACCGACAGGGTCACGGCTGGGGAGAGCCGAGCCAAGGCTGCAGAAACGGCTCAGAGGCTCCGGGGGGCCAGAGCTGCTGCACGACCAGAACCAGACCCGGGCTCCACCACCCCTGCACTCTGCCTGCCGGGGCAGGATTCTGGGGCGAGGCTGCAGGTCTGCAGATGCTGTGTTTAGCCCGGGGGCCGCCACACCTGGCAGTGCTGGCACTGGGAGGCTGCGCAGGGCGTGAGGGGCAGGGGAGAGGACTCGGGGCCTCACTCGAGAAGCCTGCGCTCGGCCACTTCCACCCTCTCCCCGGCCCAGACTTCTGCTCATTCCTATCTCCATCTTCACGTCCAGCCTGGGAAGTTTCCCAGGAGGCTGGGCAGACAGCGGAGCTATTTCCGTTTCTGCTCTCCTCCTCCCGCAGAGAGATACAGCGAGTAAGTAAACACCTCTGCTGGGAGAACCGCCCGTCCCCAACGCACAACTCTACTTTCTCTTAAGCAGCTGGGAGGGAGGGGCCGTGGAGGCTAGGCCGATGGGCAGGGCTTTGCCTTGGCATGTGAATTCACAGTACCCCAGATGATGCCCCCCGCACCGCCAGGACTGATTCCTGGGCACCGCCACCAGGCCATCAGTGGGGCCCAAACACAAACGAAGAGCAGTGCTGGGGGCCAGAGGTAGTACAGTGGGTAAGGCGCTTGCCTTGCAGCCTGCTGGGTTTGACCCCTGGCACCCCTTATGGTCCCCGAGTAATCAGGAGTAATCTCTGAACAAAGAGAAAGGAATAAGGCCCGAGCACCACTGGGTGTGCCCCTCACCCCCCCAAAATCAAGCACCAGGTCTTATCAGTTTTCCCTCTGGAGAAGCCCATGTTCTCTCTTGAGCACGCAACCTCTCCGTCTCCCCTCATACTTCTCTAAATTCCTTTCAAAAACAAACTATCTGGCTCACTAAAAAAGTGAAAAATCTTTGGGCTCATCATCAGTTTCTTGGTGCCTGGAGACCAAGGGTCAAGCAAGCAAAACCTTCCTGGCTGAGTGCTTAATCCTTCAGGAAAGCAAAAGATGTGGACAAAGGCCCCAGGTGGCCAAGCTCACACACACAAGCTGTGCCATGCAGGGGTCTGCCTGCCGGCTTCCCCCCGAATCCAGAGCGGTGGAGGCAGCTGGGCCCCTCAACACTGCTCCCGAGAGCTGCGGCAGGACCCACGCACACAGGGCTGAGCAGCACGGGCCCGGCTTCGGCCATGAACCCAGCAATTTGCTTCTACTCCCGCGGCCGCCCCTGCAGCGCTGCTGAGGCCTCCCAGTCCCAGCATCTTAGGGCAGCATCTCCCAAAGTGCGCTCTGTGGGACTCTTCCGGGGGCGGAGCCATAGGACAGTGGGGAGGACATTTGCCTTGCACTCAGCCAACCCGGGTCCGATCCCCGGCACCCCACAGGGTCCCCTGAGCACTGCCAGGTGTGATCTGTGTGCAAAACCAGAAATAAGTCCTGAGCACCACCAGGTGTGGCCCGAAGAACAAAATCAAAAACAAAAAAGGGGGGCTGGAGCGAGAGCACAGCGGGTAGGGCGTTTGCCTTGCACGCGGCCGACCTGGGTTCGATTCCCAGCATCCCATATGGTCCCCCGAGCACCGCCAGGGGTGATTTCTGAGTGCAGAGCCAGGAGTAACCCCTGAGCATCGTCGGGTGTGACCCAAAAAGCAAAAAAAAAAGGATTCAAGACTAAACCCGATTTGTAAAACACTGCTGGCTACGGGGCCCCCTTCCAGTAGGCATGTAACGCACAGGAAGCGCTCTGGGTAGGACGGCTGGTGCCAAAGCTACTGGCCTAAAGGGTTCATGCCACCCCTGAAGAGTGCATCTCGGCAGACCCTTCTCCATCCCGGCCGTCACAGTCCCGAGGCTCAGGCACTTCAGGAAAAGCCGCATTCCTGGTCATCTCGCCGCTCGCTCACCCCTCACGCCAGCACACGTTAACCCGAGAACCGGAGCAAACCCCAGTCAACACGGAGGCTGCCACGAGCGCTCCAAGGTCATCGAAAGCTTGGCCTCAACCGCGCCGTCAGCTGCGGAGTGTTAGGTGTCCCGGGCGGAGGGAGGGCAGCGGCAAAAGGCTCGGCAAGGTGTGCGCGGTGCCCAAGCACGGCCCCTGAAGCCACACCACCTCCTTACCCAGTCGTATGCACAGCCAACTCCTAGCGGGGAAAAGAAAACGGATCCACGGACCGTCTGCCGGCACAGCAGGAACAGAGGAGAAGCTGAGAAATTGAAACAAAAGAGCAAACAGGGTGAAGGGGGGAGAGCAGGAGAGCCTGAGGAAGGACAACCTCTGCCGGGCGAGGAGGCAGGGCACAGCGACCAGCAGATAACAGACAGGGGAGGGACGGGCTCTTCCGGGAGCCCGCGCAGCCGGGGCCCGCTGCCACCAGCAAGACCCTCCAGGGGAGCGGAGAACACATTCGGGTTCCCAGCCCAGGCTGGAAAAACCTCCAGCTCCGGGCACAGCCAGCCGAGACCGCGCTGCCCCTGGTCGGCCGGCAGTGCCTTCGCCGCGCCCCGTTCCCGCGCCTGGTGCCAGAGCCACCACGTACTTTCCAGGTGGTGAAAGACCTCACAGGGTGGGCATGACTGGCGGCCAAAAGCAGCTCGGAATCTGCATTCTCCTCCGTGCGGCGTCCGGGTGGGGCTGGCTGTGGTGTGTTCGGCCTCCACCGATCCCAACCTGGAGGGGAAGGCAAGGGGTCGCGTCAACCGGCGGCACCACACAACGCCCAATGTGCCCCAGCAGAGCGAGCGTCAAGCAGACTCATGCCTGAGGGCAGCTTAGTCATCGAGGGAGGCACCGGGGTGCACGGGAGGAAGCGGCCCGGGAAAAACAGGCCAAGCCCGAGGGTGTCAAAACATGTGTCCAGCCACATGATGAGAAGCAGAGCAAAGGCACATCTGCAGAGACGAGAGATGACCAGAGCAAGGACGGAGTGTGAGGACAGAGGGACCACACGCTGGAGACAGGAGAATGGGAAGAGAAACTTACTGCAAGCCCACGTGTGCGGGCCCCTGTAAGGCTGCTTAACTCTCCCTTCTACGGGGCGCGCCAAGGGCTGGAAATTTAGACGGCTGATCAAGCAGCTGATCGAAATGACGGCGCTGGGAACTGAGATATCGCTTCTCTTCCTCCGAAGTCCCCTTGCTTGGCATTAATCGGTCTTACCCCAGCCTTGGGGAGGGTGGAAAGGGAGATCAGCGGGGTTCTTCGGCAAGGAGGGAAAAGAGAAGGAATCAAAATCAAGGAAACGGGCGCTTGAGAATGTCAAGCCAGGGGGAATGGGCAGTTTTGGTTTCACGCACTTCAGGAGGTCGTTACTTGGCATTTTCTGTGCGCTTTCCGTTGTGCGGTCTAGGGAGGAACTGGGAGGGGCGGGCGGGGGGACCCCCGTTCCCCAGAGATAACACAGCGGGATGGGCACTTGCAGGGCGCGGACCCAGGCTGGATGCCCGGCAGGGAGCGATCCCTGAGCACGGAGCCAGGAGTCAGCCCTGAGCTCTGCCCGGGTGTGGCCCAGAAAAAGCAAAAGTAATTAAACGGGAAGAAGCAGCAGAAGAAAAGCAAAGGCCCTGCCCTCGAGGGCCATAAGAAATCACAGCGAGACACCGTGGACCAAGAGAGAGCGCCAGGAGCGCCCGGAGGGGCGAGGGCGGTGGGGGGAGGACGGGGCGGGCGCGGGCGGCCCCTCAAGCCCCGGTCGGGTCGGCCAGCCGAGGGGAGGGCGAGAAGACGTTAAGGGGAGGCTGGCAGGTGGCCGTGAAGGCCGGCGCCGATGGGCTCCGGGGGTCCTCGGCCCCCGAGTCCCGACGCCTGCATCCCGCCCCCTCCTCTTCAGGACCACGGAGGGCCCGTCGGCCAGGCCCGAACGCGGAGCCGGGCTCCCGCCCAGACCCCGAGCCCCGACGGCCCCCGAGCCCGCCGCCCCACGCCAGGCCGCCCCAGAGCCCCCCAGGGAGTGCCGCCGGGTCCCCCCCGAGCCGGCGCGCTCGCCCTCTCACCTTCACCTTCCCGGCCTCGCGGCGGCCATGATGCCTCCTACGTCACCAGTCAGCGCCCCCTGGAGAGAGGCGGGAGAGGCGGGCGGGCGCGCGCGTCACCGGTCGCCACGGACTGGCGGCTCCCGCCCCGGAGAGACGGTGGGCTCCGGGTGCCGACGGTTCGACCCTTCTACTTCTTACGCGTCACCGCGTCCCGCGGCTATGAGCCAGGAAAGGCGTCTGGGCGCGCGCGCTCGCCCGCCGGGCGTCCCAAGCCGATGACGTCAAGCCTCGGGACTCCCGGAGCATCATGGGAGCTGTAGTTCCGCGGGGCACCCGCCCGGGCGGGGCGGGGCGGGGCCTCGAACTGTCAAGGGGCGAAGAAAACAAGGGCGTGGATGGGAGGCTCCCGCTCTTTTGTTGCCCCAGAGCCTGACCACCACCCCCTGGCAAAGCCGAAAAGCCCTCTGGCCGCTTTGGAATCCAAGCTGGCGTTTTGTAACCTTAGAGGAGAAATCTGAAGAGGTTCCGGCGTTGAGGGTGAGGTAACTCGTGCAGGAATGCAGAAGCAAGCTGGGGCCAGCTGCCCTTCAATTGTCTTTGAAAAAGAACACCAACAACCGCGACTGAGCAGGGCACCTGACATCCGCCTCTGCATTCAATCTTCCCAGGGGTCCCGGGGGTTGGGTGGGTGCCGTCAGGCAGAACACTGGGTCTCATTATGTGCCAGGCGCGAGGGCCCTGCAGGAAGCAATCTGATGGACCCAGCCCCCTCAGGAAAGGCTCCAGGCCAGCTGCTCTGCAGGGGAGCAGCCCCTCGCCACATGTGGCCACTGCTGAACTGAAACTTGGCCGGTGCGAGCTGAGATAGGCTGTGAGACATAGTACTGAAAAGGAATGTAAGGCTCCCCCCGCCTTTCCTGTTTTGTTTTGCTTTTTGGGTCACACCCGGCGATGCACAGGGGTTCCTCCTGGCTCATGCACTCAGGAATTACTCCTGGCAGTGCTTGGAGGACCATATAGGATGCTGGGAATTGAACCCGGGTCGGCTGCGTGCAAGGTAAACTTCCTACCCGCTGTACTATAACTCCAGCTCCCCCTTCCTGTTTTTTATACTGAATACATGATAAAGAGTTTGTGTGTCTGGGCGGTGAGCCACAACCAGCGGTGCTCAGGTCTTATTACTGGCTCTGTGCACTCCTTGTAGTGATCAGGGGACCGTATGGGCTACCTGAGATCAAATCCAGGTCGGTTGCGTGCAAGGCAAGCGCCCTACCCACTGTACTATCGCTCCAGTTCCTAAAGTGCTCAGATTATGGATAATTTGGGTTAAATAATATATACCCCTGGGGGCCAAAGAGATGGTACAGTGGATGAACTTTTTCCTTGCACCCTATCAACCCGGGTTTGATCCCCGGCACCACAAACGGTCCCGAGTCCCAGCAGACATGATCCCTGAGCTCAGAGCCAGGAGGAAGCCCTGAGCACAGCTAGGTGTGGCCCAACGGGGGAGAAAAAAAAAACCAAAAAATCCACCTTTCAGCTATTTGCTCTTTCAAGTGTGACTACTTGACAGTTGTTTATTTGGGGTTGGGGAGCTCAGGGCTTAACTACTGAGGTATCACTCATGTCGGGGCTCAGGAGACCATAGAGGAATCAAACTCCAGTTAGCTGTGTGCAAGGCAAGAACCTTAGCGCTCCAGCTCCTGTGACTGCTGTGTGTGAGAGAACAGGACAAAAAGTCACTTGTGTTAAGGCCCCCAAGTCACCACCCCAGGACTTGATACCTAACCTGACAGCAGTTTCCGTTTGTTCCAGGAATATCACTTTTTTTTTCTTTTTGGGTCACACCCAGCGATGCTCAGGGGTTACTCCTGGCTTTGCACTCAGGAATTACTCCTGGCAGTGCTTGGGGGACCATATGGGATGCCGGGGATTGAACCCAGGTCGGCCGCGTGCAAGGCAAACGCCCTACCCGCTGTGCTATCGCTCCGGCCCAGGAATATCACCTTTAACCTGAAATTTCTGCAAAGGAAAACCTCCCACCTGGCACCTGCCCAGTGGGGTGCTGTCTGGTTCCTGAGGTTTAGTAAGGTCAAACACAACTTCAAATGCAGGGACCGGAGCAACAGTACAGCAGGTAGAGTGCTTTGCCCGAATGCAGCTGAGCCAGGTTGAAGCAGCAACACCCCAGGTGGTCCCCTGAGCCCCCTGAGTGATCCCCGAGCACAGAACTAGGAGTAAGCCCTGAGTACAGCAGGGTGTGTCTCGCGAACACACGCTTTTGAGTCACACACATTTATGGGATTTATTTTTGGGTGGGTAGGAGGGCACATCAGTGATTCTTTGCCAAGCTGGCTGGCAGTTCAGTGCAAGGACCTGAGGATGTGCTATTGCTCTGGCCCTTGTGGTACGAAACTTTTCCAGGCCACCCCTAGGGTACTGGGGGTCTCCAGAGAAGCACCCAGGGATGCTGAAGGGGACCATGTGGAGAAAGGATCTAACCCGGGCCAGGTGCATGCGAGGGTCTCGCCAAAAGTACCTTCGGAGCTGACCCGTTTTTTTGTGGGCTGGCCAAGGGGAGCCGCCGGGCCTCCAGCCCCAGAGAACTGGTGGCCTAAGCCCTGAGGGCCAGACCATGAACGAGAGGCCGCCCCCAGATGCTGCCAGGGTGTGGCCGGCCCTGGGTGTGGCCACACGGGGCCTGTGACTCACTGCCTTGTGTGTCCAGCCAATTGTCTCCTCCCAGCGCCCCAGTCTCCCCAAAGGACTGGCCGGAACTGAATTCCATTTCCCTGGCCTTTGACCAGTTCTTTGTTTTCTTCTTTTTCCTGAGCACCCTCCATGTACGGGGGTTGTTCCAGGTGGGGCTCGGGGAACTAGATACTGGGGCCGGGGGGAGGAACGTGGCTTGGCCTCAAGCAAGGCAAGTGCCTTCAGCCATGAACTGTCCCTGCAGCCCTGCTGGTGATCTCACGGTGGACGGCGCTTACGTTTGGAAGAGGGCGAGGGGAAGAGCAAACATGAAGACGCACAGCCACACGAGAACCCAAGTGTTCAGAAAGGGGACCCACCGAGGCCGAGAAGAGACTGAAATGCGTGCCGCTGGGCTGGAGCACGCCCGGGCACGGCTGGGTGGGCCCCAAACCCAGCGCCAGGGGGAGGTAAGGCCACGTCAGTCCCACCTTCGCCCAATCCTCAGCACCAGGCAGGATTCTCCTGGCGCCCCAGGGGTCACTCCTGAGCGCTAAGTTATGACAAACCCCTGAGCACTGCCGGATAGGACCTAAACCTCCTACCCCCCAAAAAAACTCTCCACCCAAAGAAGGGCTGGAGAAATAGTACAGAGGGTTAGGCGTCTGCCACACACAGCCAACCTGGCCCCACATACGACAACCCGAGCCCCCCCAGGAGCGAGCCCTGAGCGCAGAACCAGGAGGAAGTCCCAAACACCTCCGGGCGTAACCCAAAAACCAAATAATAAAAAGGGCCAGAGTGACAGTATAGCAGGTAGGGTGCTGGCCTTGCACGCGGTCGACCCAGGTTCAATCCCCGGCCCCCCACACGGTCCCCTGAGCCCCACCAGGAATAACCTCTCAGTATCTCCAGGTGTGGCCCCAGGACCAAGTAAATAAAGAGAAACACCCGCTCCTGGTGGGTGCTGAGTGTCTGTGGTCATGGCGCAGGGTCAGCTCTGACCAGGAACTCAGGAGGGGCCTGTCCCGGGGGCGGGGGGGAAGGCTGGGCACCGGAAGTTCTTTCTCTCTGCAGGAAATGCGCCAGCCCAGGGTCCACAGAGGACGCTATGCAGAGCTGGGGGTGAAGACACGCACCCTGGGCTGCTAGTGCTCACCGGGGACGGAGGGACAGACGAGTGACATGGAGACGCCACGTGGCTGGCGGGAGGCCGCCACGCCCCTGCTGGCACGCCTTGCCCGCCAACCGCGGGTGCCGGGAGCTGGGCCCAAGGGCTGCAGCAGCCGCAGGCTCAGCATGGCAAAGTGGCTGTCTTGCATGTCAGTTCAAACCCCAGCGCTGCCACACGGAAGGAAAAAGGAAAACGCAAAACCAAGGGCGGGAGCAGGCCTGGCACACACTGGCATGCGCGGGCCACGCTTCAGGGTCCAGTCCCAGTTCGCCCTGAGCCCCGAGCCCCGCCCAGCGCGGTCCCAGCCGCCCCCCATGGTCCCACCTCCTTGTCGGTGGTCTCAATGAGCTTTAATAAAAACTTTCCTGATTCTGTCTCTCCCTCCCCAGAGGCACCAGGACAGGGTGACACAGTGCTCGGATGGCAGCTCCCCTCCCCCCAACAAGGTCAAGTCCAGGATGGAGCCGGCGGGTCTCGGCTCTGCGGCTCCTAGCGGGTCTTCTGGTCGCAGGCTCCGGGGAGCCACTTCCTGCTGGGGCAGAGCAGAGTCTGGTCCCAGGGGCAGGTGGGGACGGAGTCGGCTCTGGCCTGCGCGTCTCCTGGGAACTTGGAACAGCTTCCTGGGGCTGCAGCCCAGCTGGGGGTGGTGGGGTGCGGCTTCCGGCCCGAGTCTCTGGGGAAACCTACCGGGCTCGGGTCTGGAGCCCAGCCGTGCAGGGGCGGGGCAGGGCCAGGTAGTTACCGACCAATGAGAGTGGGCAGCGTCTCTCCAGCTGGTCCGGAGCACCGAGAAAGCCTGGCCAAGGAGGTGCACCGTGCCGCTGGCCTGGGGCCCGACGTGGTGATGCCACGCCCAGAGCAAGTGAGAGGTCCGGAGTCTGGAGACGGCACCAGGACCCCGGGCGCCTGGTGTCCCCGAGGCTGCTGCGCAGTGGCTACTGACAAAGAGGACAGGTCCCGAGGTGGCCAGCTAGGGATCGACGAAGGAGACGGCGATGTAGCGGGTGCCCTTGGTCGTGGGGAGCCCCTCGTGGTAGTGCGTGAGTCTCCCCGGGTGCATGAGGGTCCAGCCTTTCCGTGGGGCGCGGACGGAGCAGTTGTAGCGCAGGAACCGACAGCCCCCACCCTGGAAAACAGGAAGAGTCAGTTCCCCGACAGGAAGTGTCCATCCTTCGACAGGAAGACCTTCTCCCCGGCTCCTTATCCTGTCCGACCCGCCGTGGCCATGCAGCCCTCAGCATACTAGCCCAGCGATGATTCCTGTGGAGTCAGGCAGCCTGGAATACTGTCAGCTACCCCCATGACTAACTGATAAACAACCCAAGCCTCAGTTTCCCCTTCTGGAAAATAGGCATGAAACTGAAGAAAGAAAATTTAATGAGATGCTAGAGTATTTGCCTTGTACATGTCTGACACGTGCTTGATCCCCAGCACCCTAGGTGGTCTCTGGAGCCCACCCGGAAGTGATCCCTGAGCACAGAGCCATGAGTAAGTCCTAAGAATCGCTGGCTTTGGTCCCCAAAATTTAAAAAAAAAAAATGAAGAGGGTTGGAGCAATAGTACTTGCACATGCTGACCCCAATCCCTGGCATCCCCTATGGTCCCCCGAGGACCACCAGGAGAAATTCCTGGGTGCAGAGCCAGAAGTAATCCTTGAGTACTTTCAGTTGTGGCCACAAAACCAAATTAAACAAGTAAAATTGGGGCTGGAGTGATAGCACAGTGGGTAGGGCATTTGCCTTGCACCCAGCCGACCCCGATTTGATTCCCAGCATCCCATATGGTCCCCCGAGCACCACCAGGAGTAATTCCTGAGTGCAAAGCCAGGAGTAACCCCTGAGCATCACCAGGTGTGACCCAAAAAAGCAAAACAAAAAAAGTAAAATTAAAAAATAAAAACTAATGATACAAGAGCTTAGGGTTGCGTCTTTCAACCTTAGTGCATTTTTGCCAGATTTTTTTCAATGGTGGTAAACCACACATGTGAATTTTCCCATGTAACCATTTTGCAGTGTACTGTTCTGTGACATTTATTACACTCGACTCTGAGCACTACTGACGCCATGGTGCAGCGCCACCACCCAGGACACAGTCCCGGACATCTCTGGCTGTGCTCACTAGGGTCAGTCACCCCCATCCTCCTTCCGGTTTTGTATGTGTGTGTGTGTTGGAGACAATCTGGCAGTGCTCAGGGCTTACTCCTGGCTCAGTGCTCAGGGATCACTCCTGGCATGCTTGGGGGACACTATGGGGTGCCGGGAACCCAACCCGGGTCTGCCAGGTGCAAAGTAAACATCCTACCGCTGTCCTGTCATTCCAGTCCCGGAAGCGTCTTTAGATACTGCCCTTGTCTCTTGGGGGCAAATTCAACCCTCAGGAAATCCTGCTAGAGCGTAAGCGCTCAGAAACGGAAAGCTGTGAGACAGCAGAGAGAGCCCCCGGGCTGAGTGCAGGCTTCACGCGTGGGAGTCCCGGAATCCGTCCCTGGCACCACATGTTCCCTGAGCCCCACCTCAAACCCTAACATGAGTCACCCCCTACAGGTTATGGCCAGAAAAAGGAGGGTTTGGGCCACACCAAGGGTCCTCAGGGTACCCTCCTGGCTCTGTGCTAAGGGATCACTCCTGGTGGTGCTCAGAGGTCTTAAACCCAGTCAGCCGCGTGCAAAAATCAGCGCCTAACCCTTGAACTATCTCTCTAGTCCCTGTATAGTTGATTTTCATTTTTTTGTTTGTTTGTTTTTGCTTTTTGGGTCACACCTGGTGATGCTCAGGGGTTACTCCTGGCTCTGCACTCAGGAATTACTCCTGGCGGTGCTCGGGGGACAATATGGGACGCTGGGAATCGAACCCAGGTTGGCCACGTGCAAGGCAAACACCCTACCTGCTGTGCTATCGCTCCAGCCCCTAGTTATCATTTTGTTTCTGGGTGCTGGCCTCATTCAGCAGTGCCTGTGGCTTACTCCCGCCCTGGACTCGGATCTGTCCCGGCAGGGCTCAGAGAAGCATATGCAGCACGGGGACTTAACAGGGCTTGGCCTCCTGCAAGGCCAGCACCTTAACCCCTGTACTGCCACTTTGTTCCTAGAGATGTATTTTCTTGTGGGACGGGGGCGCCACACCTGGTAGTGCTCAGGGCTAACTCCTGCTCTGCACTCGGCACCTCCTGGAAGGATCAGAGGGCCCTAGCGGGTGCTGGAGATTGAACCTGGGCCAGCCCCGCTCTACAAAGCGCCTTCCCCACTGTGCTGTCTCTCTGGCCCTGTATATCTGTCCTTATAAGTGTCCATCACAAGACCTAGATGGGGGCTGGAGTGACAGTACAGCAAGTAGGGCATTTGCCTTGTGCACAGCCGACCCGGGTTCGATTTCCAGCATCCCATATGGTCCCCCAGCACTGCCAGGAGTAATTCCTGAGTGCAGAGCCAGGAGTAACCCCTGAGTATCGCTGGGTGTGACCCAAAAAGATAAAAAACAAAGGACTTAGAGGGTCAAGTCCCCACTAAAAACTTTTTTTTAAAAAAAAAAGCAGCAGGGGATGGGGGGCTGGAGCGATAGCATAGCGGGGAGGGCGTTTGCCTTGCACGCAGCCAACCCAGGTTCGATTCCCAGCATCCCATATGGTCCCCTGAGCACTGCCAGGGGTGATTCCTGAGTGCAGAGCCAGGAGTAACCCCTGTGCATTGCCGGGTGTGATGCAAAAAAAAAAAAAAAAAAAAAAAAAAACGGAGTGAATCAATGAGTCAGGGCCAGGACGCAGCTGACCACACCTAGAGGTCTTTCTTAGGGCCCGAGGCCATGACTACTCAGCATATGCTCCCTCTGTGGGGTGTCCCTGGCTTTCCCGCCCCCAGCCAGCCTGTCCTGCCACGCCCCCCGTGGCACTCAGCTGCAAGAATGAAGTCCCACATTCCTTATTACTCAGCTCTCTCCTCAAGAGCTGCAGGGCCAGGACGGCCGTCCCCTGCCCCCCCCCAACCCCCACAAATCCACGGGGGGACGTTCAGGGTTTTGCCAGCTCAGAAGCGCACACATGGACAAAGCTGGACCCCTGAGCCGGCCGGGGGAGGCCTGGGTCCAGCGCAGGGAAGCAGTCTCCCGCCTGCCCGGCCCGGCCCGGCCCACGCCCCGCAGGAAGCCGCCTCCCCGTCACGGCTCACCTCGTAATCCACCCCGACCCGGTTCAGGGCGATGTTGATGGTGAAGGTGGACGCGTCGTGATGCGGCATCAGCGAGGGCTGCTCGTCGGGCTTGTAGCGGACCACAAAGGCCAGGTCGAACTGGGCCTGGACACGGGCGCAACAAGAGAGCGGGTGAGAGTGGGGCCGGGAGGGCCTGGCAGAAAGAGCCCCCGGGCCAGCCCCCCGAGGTCAGACAGGCTTGCCCCGGGGCCCGGCCCAGTGCCTGGTGCAGAGCGAGGCAACAGAGGCCAGGGAGTAGCTCAACACAGGCCTGGAATGTACGCGGCCCTGGGTTCCGTACTCGGCACAACAACAGTAATAAGAACCATACTGCGGGCAGGCGGATGGGAGGAAAGAGGCGGGGAGGGAGGAACAAGGGGGAAGAGGGCTGGGTATAACACTCATCCGCTGGACCCCTTTTCGCTTTAGGAGCATAGCCCTTGGTGCTGGGGAACGGCTGCCATCTCCCACTGGAGTGATGCTGGGGACCGAACCCGGCCTCCTGCAGGCAAATGTACACCCAGCCATTAAGCCATCTCCTTGGGCCACGACTCTGACAACTGTCCCAGCGGGTGACTCCCTGCCGGCAGGGCCAGAGCAGGGCAGTGCAGGTTTAGAATACCATGGCAGTGAGGAAGTGACAGGGGAGGGAGAGAGGGAGAAAGAGAAGGTGGGGGAGAGACAGAGACGGAGACAGAGAGACAGAGATAGACCAGACAGACAGGGCAGATGGCGCTACAGAGAGGCGGAGGGAGGGAATGAGGGCAGGGGCTTGCCGGCCAGCTTCCTGGGGCTGGTCTGGGAGGCTGGTGCAGGAGTGACTGAAGCTGGCATTAAGGGGGACAAGCAGAAAGGACTCAAAGGGATGAGGTGTAGATAACAATCATCCTAGTGGGCTTGGACCAGAGGCTCCCCAGGGCCCCGCCCCCCGAGGCCCCGCCCCCCGAGGCCCCGCCCCCCCGACAACACTGCTCCGCCTCCCTAGGCCCCGCCCCACACCCCCAAGCCCCACCCCTGGCCACCCCCAGCACCAACTATTACTAGGTTTCCCCCCCCAAAAACCCCCTGTCCCTGTCCAGGCTACCCCCGGGCGTGCCCACCCTGGTGTAGTAGCCGGGGTAGAGCTTCTCCGTCATGGGGGCGATGTACTCCACCAGGAACTTGTGCCACTCCCGCTCAAAGCTGATCTGGTTCATGTGGATGTCGATGGTGGGCACGTTCTCGTACCCACCCTGGATGCGGTTGTCCTGGGAGGGCGGGAGAAGGGGGAGAGTTCTAGGTGCTCGCCCTGATGGGGGCCAGTGACAGGTTTTGCAAATAATAATTTGTTGGTTGACCCAAAGGGACATTATCCTGGGTGGGCCTGGCCTAAAAGGACCATCTTTGTCAGTGGTTGCTTTGGTTTGGGGGGTAGACACACCTAATGGTGTTCTGGGGGCAGAAAGGTAGCACAGTGGGTAGGGCGCTTGCCTTGCATGCAGCCCACCCAGGTTTAATCCTCATTATCTCATATGGTCCCCTGAATCTCACCAGGGGTGACTCCTGAGTGCAGAGCCAGGAATAAGCCGTGAGCATCGCCAGGTGTGACCCCAAAACAAAACAAACAAAAAAAACAACAAAAACCCAGAAGGTGGTGTTCTGGGGATCCAAGCAGAGCTGGGGGGAAGAGGTGGGGACCATTAATGTTGAGGATGGAACCAGGCCTCACACACGCAAAGCCTGAGGAGTGCTCTGTCTCTCTGTCTCTCTGTCTCTGTCTCTCTCTCTCCCCCTGGAAGCAGCAGCCGTCATCAGTTCAATAGGTGCACGGGCACGAACCCCGTTCAGGAAGAGCTCCTGGCCCCGCCGAGCCCTTAGCGACAGGCTTGTGCGACCCTGAGCAGGGCCCGTCTAAGCCACGCCTGCACTGCTGACCCACGTTGCTGGGCAGGAAGTAAGTGGACTGTGTCGCTGTTGCCACTGCAGGTGTGTGTGGGGGCGGCAAACCGGCAGCGCTCGGGGGCTGGGGAATGAATGCACAGGCCACAGGTCGGTGCTGCCACTGGAGCCCCCCGCGCGGACCAGACCCCAGCCGGCCACACGCTGCCAGTCCCTGGCACTGGAGATCAGCTCGGCCGCTGACGACAGAGGCTGGGTCGGGAGCGAGAATGACACGGTACTCCAGATGGTGGGCCAAAGGTCAGCCAGGCTCAGGCACCCGGGGGGCACTGATCCACCTTTGAAGATGGCGCCGGGGTGGGGCGGGGGCTGGATCGATAGTACCGCGGGAAGGCGCTTCCTTGCACGTGGCAGACCCAGGCTTGAGCCCCAGCATCCCATGAGGTCCCCAAGGCCACCAGGAGTGATTCCTGAGTGCACAGCCAAGAGTGAGTCCTGGGCACTGTCGGGCTTGACCCCCAAGCCAAAAATAATAATTAAGTAAAATTATAAAATTAAAATGGCTCTTCAGGGGAGATGACTTTGGAGGGAACCAGAGAGATATTATACGGAGTAAGGCATTTGCCCTGCATCAAACTCCAGTTTGATCCCCAGCACCACGTACGGTCCCCTGAGCCCAGAGATCACGAATGGACTGCAAGTTTCCCATGAGGAAGCCCCGAATCAGAGCTCAGGTACTACTGTATCACTGTCACTGTCATCCCATTGCTCACCGATTTTCTGAGCGGGCACCAGTAACGTCTCCATTGTGAGACTTGTTATTACTGTTTTTGGTATATTGAATACGCCACAGGTAGCTTGCCAGGCTCTGCCGTGAGGGTGGGATACTCTTGATAGCTTGCTGGGCTCTCCGAAATAGGCGGGGGAATCGAACCCGGGTCGGCCGCATGCAGGGCAAACGTCCTACCCGCTGTGCTATCGCTCCAGCAGGTACCACTAGGTCCCCCAAACACAGCCAGGAGCAAACCCCTAGGCACCAAGCCAGGAATAGTCCTAAGCGCCCCCCTCCCCACCAGGTGTTTTGTGCTCAAACACAAAATATAAAATTGGTTCCAGAACTTTCCAAGGTGAGTGAGTGCACGATGGGATCCTGCCTGCCCAGGGCCCACTGCCCTCGCGTCCTCCATACCACTCGCCTCTGTGCTCTGTGGGACTTGGCACGGACTCGGCTCCCTGAGCTCCTGCATCCCACACACGTCCCCGTGCCACGCTCGGCTGGGGAAGGTGGTGGAACATTCCAGGGACGAGCCCCGGAACAGAGCGGCTGGCGGTCAGCGGCGGCACAGGCTGTGCCTCCAGGCCGGCTCCCGACGGGCCCAGCGCCTCGGAGCTGCCCTGTCGCTGAGACCCGGGTAGAGGGGGGCCCGCCCGCAGTCCAGCCCGGACAGCGGGGTCTGCCCCGTCACCAGACACAGCCCAAACTCAGGGCCCCACCTTGTTGTCGCCCAGAGACCACTGGCCGTAGTGCTCCATTTCCTCCACCAGCTCGTCGCAAGCCGTGTCCGTGAAGATGGGGAACCAGTAGACATCGGGGCAGGGCTGGGAGAGTGGAAACACCGTCACGGGGTGAAGGGCACCCCCACCCCACTCCACCACTCCCTGACCCCGCAGACGCAGTGGCCAGAGGGCCCTGTGCGACTAAGGGCCAGCCCTGGTCCTGCAGAAGGGACGGGGAGGCCCCAAGGCTGGGAAGGGGACTGGGGCAGACACACAACACAGGGCCAGCAGATGCCCTTGTCTCCACGACTGATACATGCTCGGGGCCTTCCCCCATCCCCCCACCCGCAGGGAACTGTCCTCGAGACGGGGCTCAGCAGCGCCCCCTGCAGGCGTCTGCACTCACCGTCTCCACCAGCTTCCCCTCCAGGGCCCGGGTGTAGTTCTCATGGATATACTTTTCCTTCCAGTCCTGTGTGGGGCAGAGCACAGCTGGCGGCGAGGGCCTGGGCCAGCTGGGGCTCAGTCCTCGGCCAACTCCAGGGTGCCCCAGGAGGGAGCTTTTCTCCTGAGGCCCCCAGCCCCCACATGATGTGAATGCATGAATGTGGGTTTGGGTTTGGGGAGCCGGGAGGTATCAGTACCCGCAGGAGCTGGTGCCTGCACACGTGTGTACATGTGCACCCACCCATGTACATGTGTATGGGGCTCAGGACACACCCTGCCCGCAGGAGCTGGTGCCTGTACATGTGCGTACACATGTGCCTGTGTGCAGAGGTCTCCATGCAAGTCTGTGTCTGCACCCACAGCCAACACAAGTACATGGGGTCAGGGATATGACAGAGCACATGCTTGCCTGCCCAACACTGGGCTCGACCCTGGTGCCATATACCCCCACCCAGGATAGCTCTGGTGGTCATTGAGCATCACCCAGAGGGACCCACAAATAAATAAATAACACAAACCCCAGTGCTAGGATCACTGCCACATCCGGCTCCTCTTTCTCATCCCAACATCTCACAGGTGAGTCAGCCTGGGACGCCCATTTCAGAGCTGAGTCAATTGAGGCGGCAATGACTCAAGCCAGTCTCAGCACATAAGGCACAAATGCAGGTCTTGGGCTCTGCCCCCTCAACCACTAGGTGGTGCTCCCTGTAACCCTCACCCTCACATCACACCATCAGCCACTAGGTGGCTCTGTTTCTAACCCTTACCCTTACCTCACACCCCCCATCGGCCACTACGTGGTGCTGTCTCTCACCCTCACATCACGCACCCCATCAGCCACTAGATGGCGCTATCTCTAACGCTCACCCTCATGTCACACACCCCCATGAGCTACTAGGTGGTTCTGTCATCCTCAAGTCACACACCCCCATCAGCCACTAGATGGCACTGTCACCCTCACATCACACACCCCATCAGCCACTAGGTGGCACTGTCGCTGTCACCCTCACGTCATACACCCCATCAGCCACTAGGTGGCGCTGTCTCCCACCCTCATCCTCACATTTGCCCCCCACTCTTCCCACCAATCCTGCCCTGGGCCAGAGGAAGGTCAGTGGTCCAGGGGTCTCGGCCCCAGACCCTGGATGGAAGGAGCCTCAGGCCCCAGGCTCTCTTGGGGTTCCCTGCCCGCATACCTCGGGGTTACTGAACACCTCCCAGAGGTCGTTGTGGAGGTGGGTGGTCTGGTAACTGTCCAGGGAGAGCAGGTGGCCGAAGGTGTGCCGGTTGGTCAGGAAGAGGAACACGTCCTGCGGAGAGCAGCCTGCTGGGAGCCCTCCCCGGCCCTCGCCCCACGGCCCTACACCCCACGGGCCGCCCAGCCGCCTCTGCCTGCCCGCCAGGTGCAGTTCAGCTCTGGTTCTGGAAGCATCCCTGGGGCTCCCGGGGGGTTACAGTGCAGGAGCAGGGCCCAGGGGTACAGCTCAGAGGCAGATGCCTGCCTGGAAGGCACGAGGCCCTGAGTTGGGCCCCCAGCACCACCACCAGCTGGCCCGGGCACACAGGCCCTGCAACAGGAGAGCTGGTTCCGAGACTTTGGGCGTGGCAGAAAGTAAAATGCTCACATTTCCCCCTCCGGGCAACACTCAGTGACACTCAGGACTTATTCCCGGCTCGGCACTCAGACCCTTCCTGCTGGGCTCAGGCGGGGGTCAAGCCTGGGTCTGCTGCACGCAAGGCGAGAGACCTCCCCGCTGTACCATCACTCCGGCACCACTGTGGTCACCTTTCATTGTATCTCTGGGGGGTTCTGGGGCCACCGGGATCACCCCTGGGGACGCTAAAGGGACCCTATAGGTGCCGGGGTTCAAACCAGGCGTGACCACAGGCAAGGCAAGTGCCGCAACTCCTGTACCATCCACCCAGTCACATCTTAGGGATTTTATTTTGTTCTTTGTGCTGTTTTGTTTTGGGGGTCCCATCCAGCACTGCTCAGGGCTTACTCCTGGCTCTGTGCTCCAGGAGCACTCCCGGAGGGGCCCGGGGAACCACAGGGAGTGCTGGACACGGGACCCAGGTCAGCCGCATGCAGGCAAGTGCCCGGCCCGCTGTGCTCTTGCTCCAGCTGCACGGGCACATTCTGAAACGTCACCACACGGGGTGAAGATACATCCAGGGGCTGGACGCACCCGCAAGCCCTGAATCCGATGCCTGAGCACCCTGCCAGGAGCAGGCCCCTAGGACAGGTGGCTGTGACCCCCCCAAAAGCAAAAGTCATGTTACAAAACCTTGCCGTGGGGCACAGGGAGCCGTGGGGGTCTCTCAGGCAGGCCTTGGGACGTGTTTCAAGGGAGTTTCTTTGGGCTCGGGCAGGAAGCAGAGGAAGCAGAGAGATAGGAAGCGAGTGGGCCTGTCACATGGTCCCCGCAGGCCCCAGTGCAGCCCCCTTGCCCGATACCTCCAAGGACCCCCCAGGCCCAGGGAGCCCTGGAGCGGCCCCCAGCCCCGCAGACCTGCTCCCGGATGTTGGCGCAGAAGGCCATGTCGGGGTCCAGCCTGCCGTGCTGGAACAGGGCCGCCCGCTGCAGCTCGCCCCGCAGGGCGCTGCCCTTGATCAGGTAGACGCTGGAGATGTAGGGCACGTTCCACACGCCCCTGCGGAGACAGGGGCAGATGAGGGGGTGACGGCGCGGGGGGTGGGCAGGGGCAGGGCGGGGGTGGGGCGGGGGGCGGGCAGGGGCAGGGCGGGGGCGGGGCGGGCCCGGCCCGCGGACACTCACACGCGCCGCCCCTGCACGATGTCCACGTAGTCCTCGGAGCGGGCGTAGTAGCCGTCCGCGCTCAGTGCCCCCCAGAAGTTGGACCATAGCCTCCCGGGGCGGCTCATCAGCGGGGCGATGACGTTCCTGAGCAGGGGCGGGGCGAGGAGGGGCCTTTACGGGGCGGCCAGGGGCGGCCAGGGGCCTGGCAGCACGGGAGTGGGCAGAACCTTCCAGAACAGAGGCTCCCACACTGAGCTGGCCCTTTTTTTTCTGAAAATAACTCCTGGAGCAGCCCCCTTGGAAAAGACCCTCCTGAAGCGAAGGGCGCGGGGTTGCACCCCCCGGCCCCAGGCCCGGCCCGGCAGCCCGGCCCGACTCACTTGTTCTGCTCCATCAGCAGCCGCAGGGCTTTGGGCTCGGTCAGGGCCACGTCCGCGTCCAGGCTGAGGTAGTAGGTGCAGCCCCGGTCCTGCCGACACAGGTCCCTGCAGGAAGGGGCGGGTCAGGGCGGGCGGGCAGCGCCCGGTCACACCCACCCGGGACCCCTACCCCTGGGCCAGGGGCTTCGGGTATTTTTGTTTTCTGTTTTTGCTTTTTGGGTCCCACCCGGCGATGCTCAGGGGCTCCTCCTGGCTCTGCATCAGGAATCACTCCCGGCGGTGCCCGGGGGACCTGATGGGATGCCGGCGATTGACGGTTTTGCAGAAAGAGCATTTGCCGGGCACACGGCCGACCTGGCACCCCAGGTGGTCCCCCAAGCACCAGCAGGTGTGACCCTGAGCAGAGCCAGGAGTAAACCCTGAGCACAGCCCGGGGTGGCCCCCAAATGAAACAAAACAAAAGAACACCGTGCCAGAGAGTTAGGACAATGGGTGTCGACCCAAAATTAAAACATAAAGTGTTTTTCTAGGTCCGGGGCTCTGGCTCTGTCCCGGCCCTGGCACCACCCGAGGGAGCCCAGCACGGTCGCAGCAGCCCTGGGCACCAGCTCGTCTGGCCCCAAACAGACACGGGCACGAAATTCACATTCAGTGTCGTTACACAGAACCCCGAGATTTTGTTTTGTTTTTGTTGGTTCGTTCGCTCCGGCCCTGGCATGGCGGGTCCCGACAGAGCTGGCACAGCCGTGAGGCCGGGCCCTGGCACCGATACACGCGGCCCACGGCCTGGTCCTGCCTGGGAGCCCGGCCGCCCTCCCCGGGGACGCGCGTCCGAGTCTGCGGTGACCGCGTCACGTGTGTTCCTATGGTGAAGGGAGCGCACGTGTTTCTCCGGCGGCCCCTCCTCGCCCAGCCCGAGCCCCAGCTCGAGGACTGTCCCCCTCTAAGAGCCGGGGGCTGAGGTGCAGGGAGGGGCAGGACCGGCGCCGTGGGCAGAGAAGCAGGTGCCCCGCCGCCCCGACTCACGCGCCCATGTTCCTGGCCTCGGCGCTGGACAGCCGCACCTCGGGGCCCGCCAGCTTCACCGACCGGAAGTCGCCACCGTGCTCGGCCAGGAAACTCTCCACCTGCGGCTTGTGGTGCTGCTCCTGGGAGGGGCGCGGGGACAACGGGGTCCGTGCGGGGAGCCAGGCCCGCTGCCCCCACGGGCCGCTCCACTCCCCGTGCGGCCCTCAACCTGCCGCCCGGACCCAGGGCTGTCCCCTCGCCCATCACTGTCCCTCCTGTGCCCGTGCTCCCGTCCCTCCTGCGTCTGTGCTCCTGTCCCGCTCCCCTCGCTTTCCTGACAGTGCTCCCATCCCCCCGACCATGCTCCCATCTCTCCCCTGACCGTGCTCCCATCCCTCCCGTGACCTGCTCCCACCTCTCCCCTGACTGTGCTCCCACCTCTCCCCTGACCGTGCTCCCATCCCTCCCGTGACCGTGCTCCCACCTCTCCCCTGACTGTGCTCCCACCTCTCCCCTGACAGTGCTCCCATCCCTCCCGTGACTGTGCTCCTCTCCCTTTCCTGACCGTGCTCCCGTCCCTCCCGACTGTGCTCTCATCCCTCCAACTGGGATCCCGTTCCGCCCCTGACCGTGCTCCCATCCCCCCGTGACTGTGCTCCTCTCCCTTTCCTGACCGTGCTCCCCTCGCTTTCCTGACAGTGCTCCCATCCCCCTGTAACTGTGCTCCCTTGCCGAGGCCGGGTTGGTGCTTCCCAGGACTGTCCGTCACGGACAGCAGCTCCCCCAGGTGGAGCCGTTGACTCCGCAGCCCGGGGCCGCGGCAGGGACGGGCCAGGCTCTTGCGCACGCCAGGTGGGCCCTGGGCCTCGCTGCAGAAAAGCTACAGGCCCCGCCTGGGTCCACAGAACCGGCCCAGCAGAGGGTCTGGGGAGCTGCCAGGCAGGCGCGGGGAGGCCTGGGCAGCGGCTGCCAGGACAGAACCGGGTATGCCACGCCCTGCCCCGGCAGCCCCGCCACCCGCTGTGCCCTCTGAAATGAAACCCGTGAGAATGACCGCACGTGGCGGCAGGGTGCAGGCACCGTCTGCGACTGACCCCAAGGACGGCAGACACAGGGCCGGGGGCTGGAAGCTGGCCACGGGTGGGGGCAGTTAGGGCAGAGAAGGGACCACGACGACAATGACAGTCAGAAATGGTTGCTCCGGACACGCACTGAGCACTGAAAGGGGGGCTGGAGCCAGAGCACAGCGAGTAGGGCATTTGCCTTGCACGCAGCCAACCCGGGTTCGATTCCCAGCATCCCATATGGTCCCCTGAGCACCGCCAGGAGTAATTCCTGAGTGCAGGGCCAGGAGGAACCCCTGAGAATCGCCAGGTGTGACCCAAAAAGCGGGGAAAAAAAAAACCCTGAGCACTGAAAGGAGGTAAAGGGACATACATGGTAACTCTTCAGGGCCTGTATTACAAACCGTGATGCTCAAGAGGAAAGAGAGACAGCGAGAAACAGAGATAGAGAGAGACAGAGAAAGAAGTGTCTGACCTAGAGGCAGGCTGGTGGGAGGGGGCGGGAGGGAAACTGGGGACACTGATGGTGGGAAAGGACCAGTGGTGAAGGGACGGGCACTGGAACAAAATGACTGAAACCCACTCATGAGCAACTTTGTAACTGTATCTCACAGTGATTCGATACAAAGTTTAAAGAAATAGAAAGTTTAAAATAAATAAAATAAACCCACAAGGGGCCAGAGATGATACAACGGGGAGGGAGTTTGCCTTATACACCACCAACCCCGGGTCAATCCCCGGCACCGTCTATGGTCTCCTGAGCACCACAGGAGTGGTTCCTGAGCACAGAGCCAGGCGCAGCCCCTAAGCGCTGCTGAGTGTGACCCCAAAACCAAAATAAATTAATAAGCCCATGATCAATCAGCAAAAGGCTACTGAAAGTTCTGCCAACCATGCAGGCAAATTACTTATTATTATTATATAAACCACTTTCTTATGGAGTAGGAGAGATATTACAGTGGGTAAGGCACAACCAGCCCAGGTTCAATCCCCAGCACCCCCCTATGGTCCCCTGAAGACCACCATGACTGGTCCGTGAGCACAGAGCCAGGAGTACGTCCAAAACTAACAAAACCCAAAGAATAGGCTTTTGCAAGGCAGGAACTGAACCCAGAACCTCCCATTTGCAAAGCCCTGGGCCTGTCTCTTCCCCAAACGCCCAGGGCCGCTCCTGTCACCTCAAGTCTGCAGTCCAGGCTTGAGCCTGGCACCACTGGGGTGCCACCAGGGTCACACCCTGAACCAGGACCCCCCTCAGAGCCTTCCCCTGCAACGCGGCTGCCACTGAACCGTTTCTGCAACTCAGGCCACCCGAGTGGGGCCGGGGAACCGCGGATGTCGGCCCCTCCGTGGTAACCAACCCATCGGCGCTGGGCACCCGGGCCCTGGCAGGAGGCCCTGAGACGGGGCTGGGCTCAGAGCAGACACTCCGAGGAGCATCAGAGAGCAGGACGCGGCCCAGTCCGAGACGCGCTCCTCCGGGGCCTGGCTGGACAGACACTGGGCACTGTGGGGCTCGGGGGAGGGGGGGACATGTTGGTCTTCCTGCGAGGGTGGACACTCATGCTGGACGGGATGGCACCAGCGTCCCCGGGAACGTGCATGGATGCTTGGTTTGGTTTCTGTTCAGGTCCACACCTGGTGACACCTGGCTCTGCACCCCAGAATCACTCCTGGAGGGGCTCAGGGGGCCGCCTGGGGTCCCAGGGATGCAGTCCTGGTTGACCACGAGCAAGGCAAATGCCCTCCCCCCTGATCTATCACTCTGGCTCCAGTGTGTGGCTGTTTTTCTTTGGAATCCTGGGAGGGGGTGACGCTGCTAGTTCCCCCCACCCCCACCCGTGGCACCTTTTTCTGCCTGACGCAACAGTCATAACAAGGCCTCAGGCAAAGGTCCTGGCAACAAAATGTGTCTCTTTGATTTGTTTTTGGGGCACAGTCACACCTGGCCGTGCTCAGGCAGTGCTGACTCCTGGTCCTGTGCTCAGGGACCACATGTGGTGCCCAGGATTGAACCCGGGTCAGCCATATTCTGAACCCAGCAGAAGTGATCCCTGAGTGCGGAGCCAGGAGTAAGCCCTGAGCACAGCTGGGTGTGCCCCACCCCCCAATAAAAGAAAGGAAGAAAGAAAAAGAAGGAAGGAGGGGCCGGAGTGATAGCACAGTGGGTAGGGCGCTTGCCTTGCACGCGGCCAACCCGGGTTCAATTCCCAGCATCCCATATGGCCCCCTGAGCACCGCCAGGAGTAATTCCTGAGTGCAGAGCCAGGAATAGCCCCTGAGCACCATTTCCATGTGGCTAAATTAAATTGAATTAAAAGAGTCCCAGAGGAGCCAGAGTGTAGTACAGCAGGAAGGGGTGTGCCTTGCACGTGGCCAAGCCAGGTTTGATTATTCCCCGCATCCCATAGGGTCGCGGGAGCACTGCTGGAGTGATCCCTGAGTACAGAGCCAGGAGTAAGCCATGAACATCACCGGGTGTGGCCCAAGGACCAAACCAAAACAGAAGAGATCTACTTAAGGAAGACCCCTGGAAGAGACCCTTAGGCATGGGGGGGTGTAGGAGGGGATCAGGATCTAACTCGGGTCAGCTGCATGTGAGGTAAGTGCCCTACCCACTGGACCATCACCCTGGCCCCTAACGTGTATCTCTTTATAGCGACCCGGTTTCTCTGAGGTCTGTGAGCTGCTTGGACAAAGGGGGAACACCTGAGGGGTCTTGGGATCCCCCAGCCCCAGGAGCAGGGGTCACAGCCTCGGGAGTGGAGCTGCTCTGCGGGCTCGGAGGTGACCTCCAGCAGTCAGTCTACTGCAGCACCAGTGAACCGCCTGTCTGCCCCAAGTGCCCCACATTGGACACTTCTCAGAATCCCTGGGGGCAGACACGACTGACAGAAGGTGAGGCGCCTCCCAAAGTCAGGAACCTGACCTGCTGCCGGTCTCGACTTGTGAGTCCCATCATTTATCTTCCCTATTAACAGACCAATCAGCTCAGAGAGGTTGGGACACAAGCCCCAAGTCACACAGCCAAGACAAGCACGAGCACAGAGATGCCATCCCCAGAGCCCGCTGCCCACTTCCATGTGGCCCAGCTAACCGGGTCCAGTTCCTCAGAGGCCTCTGGCACCATCCCCACAGCCACCCCCCGCGGCCCACCCCCACCCCACCCAAGCACCCACCACTCACATTGTTGTGGATGAAAAGCCGCATCTGCTTCCGGGGGTAGTGGAGGCGCAGAAGCCGCTGGAAGAACAGGGAGAGGAAGGGCGTGGGCTGCTCGATGAACACGCCGACCAGCACCGTGGGCAGAGCTTCATCCTGCAGGAGGGGGCACACGAGAGTCCCACACCGTCCAGCCACGAGGGGGCGCATAGAAGTCGGGCACTGTCCAGCCACAAGGGGGCACACAAGAGTCCCACACTGTCCAGCCACGAGGGGGCGCATAGAAGTCGGGCACTGTCCAGCCACAAGGGGGGGGCACAAGAGTCCCGCACTGTCCAGCCACAAGAGAGCGCACGAGAGTCGTGCACTGTCCAGCCACAAGGGGGCGCACAGGAGTTGTGCACTGTCCAGGCACAAGGGGCGCACAAGAGTCCCACACTGTCCAGCCACAAGGGGGCGCACAGGAGTCATGCACTGTCCAGCCACAAGAGGAGCACAAGAGTCCTGCACTTCACAGCCACTAGGGGGCACTCAAGCGTCCCGCCCTGTCCAGCCACTGAGCAGGGACTGCGTCTGCAGAGGGCCTGGCTGGGGGGCTGCAGGCTGGGCGGGGGAAACAGTGACTGGGTCCCCCCCATGGTGGGGGGAGCAGCAGCTGGGGGCCTGCAGGGGAGCCAGAAACAGTAAGACCTGGGCTGGGGCAAGTGCTGCAGGGGAGCGGGTGGGGAAGCTGGAGCCTGGTGCTCTCTGTGAGGGCTTCTAGGAGGCGGCGGCCGGGAGTGGGGCAGGACAGAACCCACACAGGGAGGTGACACCCCTCCTTTGTTTTCTGTTTCTGGGTCACACCCCGTGATGCTCGGGGGTTACTCCTGGCGGTGCTGGGGGCCCCCGTGGGGTGCGGGGGGCTGACCCCGGGTGGGCTGCGTGAGAGGCCAACACACCACCCGCGTGCCGTCGCCCCCACCCTCCCGGCCCGGCTGCTCACCCCAATGCCTTTGAGGCTCCGCAGACCCTCGTCACACACCACGCAGCCCGTCTCGAAGGTCCAGAAGCGCGGCACGTAGTTGCCCAGGTAGTTCAGCTGCAGCTGCGGGACACGGGGCTGAGAGGGGCCCGCCAGCCCCACGCGCCCGCACCCCGCGGTCGGCGGCCCCAGGGGATCGGGTGCTCCCAGGCCTGCCCCTGGCCACCCCCCGGGGTCAGGACCTGGCACGGGCCTGTGACACAGCACACCCGCCCCCGCCGTGGCCCCGGGAGCACAGGCCAGTCTGTCCCTCGCGGCCGGAGCAGACGCGGAGTGACCAGGGCAGCCCCGCGAGGCCGGACGTCCCGGGGTCCAGCAGGCATGGACAGCGCATCAGCGACCCCCAGAGAGCGACAAAGGCGCCACAGGAGCCCCCACGGGAGGCGCGAGGCGGCGTGGCGGGGGCAGCGGGGGCCGCGGGATGGCGGGCGCCGCCTACCTTGGTGGGCCCGTTGCCGTGAACCAGGACGGGCAGCGTGTCGTGGGCTAGGTTCCGCGCCCGCACGTGGCCCTTCTCGAACTTGAGCACCACCTCGTCTGGGGAGGCACAGCCCGTCACAGCCCCGCAGGCCACAGGCGGCTCCCCCGGCCCCAGCCCAGGGTGCTCGCCCGGAAACGGGAGGGCGGGGGACACGGGGAGGGGTCGGGGACTGCCCAGGCACGGGTCGGCCTGGGGGAGAGGCTGCAGATGCAAGGAGTGTGTGGGGGGGGGAGAGAGAAAGAGGGAGGGAGAGAGGGAGAAAGGGAGAGAGAGAGAGGGGGAGGGAGGGAGGGAGGGAGAGAGAGAGGGAGGGAGGGAGGGAGAAAGAGAGGAAGAGAGAGGGGGAGAGAGGAGAAAGGGAGAGTGGGGAGGGGGAGAGGGAGAGAGGGACGAAGAGAGGGAGGGAGGGAGAGAGGGAGAGCAGGAGAGAGGGAGGTAGGGAAATAGAGAGGGAGGGAGGGAGGGAGGGTGGGGAGAGAGCAGAGACCCTCAGGGGTGGCCCAGGACAGCCTGGGACAATGAGGAATAAATTGCGTGGAATGAGGTCAAAGCTGAGCCTCAGCTCTGCTGGCTGTGGTGGGGGGATGGGCGGGGCTGTGGTGGGAGATGGGCGGGGCTGTGGTGGGAGATGGGCGGGGCTGTGGTGGGAGCCAGAGGGGTCCTGCTGGGGTGGGAGCTGGGGGGCATCTGTGCCCCTCCCAGTCTCCCGGGAGCTGGTTTGCATCTGCCTCTTTTCTTTTTTTTTTTTTACTTTTTGGGTCACTCCCGCTCTGCACTCAGGCGGTGCTCAGGGGACCCTGTGGGATGCTGGGAATCGAGCCCTGGTCAGCTGCGTGCAAACCCGCTTTGCTGTCGCTCCAGCCCCCCTCCCCGCCTGCTGTTCTTATGAGAGTTTCTGCCGTTTCTTCTTCCTGGGGGCTGGGCAGACCCAGCTTCCAGGCAAGTTCCCAGAAACCAGGCATCAGGGGGGGGAGTGTCCGCTGCCCTCAGGCAGGGCGCCAGGCGGACCCTCGCAGGGCCGTGAACCCTGCACTCACCCCGGGACCGGCAGTCAGCTGACTTCCCTGTCTTCCTTTTTTTGGTCTCACTTTTGGGTCTCACCCAGCAGTGCTCAAGGGCACTCAGCAGTGCCGGGACCGCACATGCCCCCAGGCAAAGCACGTGCCGCCCCCTCCGCCCACCCAAACCTAGGAGGGTGCCGGGCTGCCGTGGGGCCGGCGGTCTCCCCGCCTCTCACTTCCCTCCAGCCCAGCTCCCCCGGCCCCCTGGAGTGTTCACTGGGGGGGGGGTCCTGGGGGGGGGCGAAGGGGTCCCCGTAAGGCCCAGGGGACAGGCCAGGCAGAGTCTATGGCGCTCACATGGCCCAGGCTCGGGCATCGCGGCTGGTCGGGGGTCCAGCGGACCCCGTTTCCCCGGCCCTGGAGACGCGGCTCTGCCCACGGCACGGAGCAGGGCCCAGCCCCCAGCCTGGCGACACAGAGGGGGCGGCCGAGACGCTCCGTCTTTCTGTTTGGTTTGGGGGCCCCCCTGCGGCGCTCAGGGCCTGCCCCTGGGGCCCTCGGGGACGCCACGGGAGACCGGAGGGAAGCGGCCAGCGTCGTGCAGGCCAATGCAGTCCCTCTGCCCTGCGGCCCAGCCCGGCTCACCCAGGGCGCCGTCCAGGTTCTGGAAGATCCGGCAGCGGTGGTCCAGCGTGATGTTGATGGCCGCCTGCAGGGGGGGCAGGGGGGGTGGCATCAGCGGGCGGCTCCTCTCCCGCGGGAAAGCGCCAGGACCCGCGACAGCCTGGGCTCTCCCGCCGCCCGCCCGGGGTCCCACACCTCGTACCCTCTTCTCCGGGTCCAGGAAGATCTTGGTGTAGTAGAGCTGGTCACTGTCGCTGTCCTGCCCGTCCCACTCGGACACCAGCTGGCGGAGGCTGGGGGCGTAACCAATGAAGCCTGGGGGTTTACAGGGAGGGGACACAGAGACAGACTCTGATGCCAGGGGCCTCTGCCCAGCCTCCCCGCCCACCCACCCACCCTCTGCCTCCTCTCAGAAGCCCTCCTGGATTGAGCGGAAGCAATGTCTATGGGCAGATCCGGGTAATGGCCCTGGTGGCAGGTTCCAAATGAGCGGAGCCAGGACGGCCCCCGGTGCCCACACACTCCCGACGGGGCCGGCAGAGGCGGCTGATGAGCGGATTCGACAGGAGCCTGAGTCACTGAGCAGCGACTGTCGACAGAAGGAGACCAGGCCTGGGCCCGGGGCCCGGGAGGTGTCACGGCCCCTCTCCTCAGGTGGGGACAGTGACGAGCCCTGAGTCATCTTCATCAGGACCAGAAAAGTCTGAGGGTCCTGGAGAGACTGTGTGTGCATGTGAGAGTGTGTACACGTGTGCTCATGTGTGCATTGTGTTGCGTTTGCATGTGTACATGTGTGCATGTGTAAATGTGCATGTGCATGCATGTGTGCATGTATGTGTGTGTCTACAGGCATGTGCACATGCATGTATGCATGTTGGAGCCTCCAGGCAGGAAGACGTGTGCAGTCCCTGCCCTGGTCACTGGGGGAGGGGGTCAGAGACCGGGACTCCCCTTCCTGTGTCTATTTCGGGGGCTGGGCGGTCCCCAGATGGCTGCGGAAGGGGCTCTGGCCCCAGCCCGGTGCCCAGGGGACATGCAGTGCCCGCGTGCTGCCCTCCAGCTACTGGGGAGGTGGGGGTCCAGGCGGGGCCCCTGGGGAGGGGCACACACAGCAGGACGGCTGGTGAGAGGCAGAGAAGGGGCAGCCCAGGGACAGCTCGGCCCCTCTGCCAGGCGGGCGTCTTGGACGAGAGCTGCCAGCAGGAGCCGCCCCGGAGGAGCCTTCGGGCTGGGCACGCCTGTGGCTACTCCCTGGGAGGGCCAGCAGTGGGGGTGGGCAGGAGGGGGCGGGCTCCTGGGGGTGGGAGGGGAGGGGAGAGGAGGAGGAGGAGGGAGAGAGGGCGAAGGGAGGGGCAGAGGGGAGAAGGGGAGGGAGAGAGGAGAGGAGCAGGGGAGAAGAGGGCAAGAGAAGAGAAAAAGCAGAGGGGAAGGGAAGGAGGGGAAGAGGGGGAGGGAGGGCAGGAGGGAGGTGCCCAGGCCCTGTAAAGTGCTCGGGCAGCTGCTGAGTGAGGACGGGGCGTGCAGGGGAGCAGGGGGGAGGGTTAGCAGACCCAGAGCTGGAGCCAGTGCCGGGGGTAAGGCACAGCCGACCCCAGTCCAACCCCCTATGGTCCCCCGAGCCCCACCAGGAGTGATCCCTGAGCACTAAGCCAGGAGTCTTCCCTGAGCACTAAGCCAGGAGTCCTCCCTGAGCACTAAGCCAGGAGTCCTCCCTGAGCACCGCCGGGTGTGGCCCCAACCAAACATCCACGACAGAGCTCCCTCCCCTCAGTGCTCCGCGCGGCCCCTCACCTCCCGAGCCCAGGAACCGCTTGCCGTCGGGCACGGCGGGGTACTTGGCCTCCAGCCGGCGGTCCGGGTGGATGAGCTGCTCGGCCGAGAACACCACGCGGGCCCGGGCCTGCCGGAACTTCTTCAGGAGCTCGCGGGGGCCCGCGGCGAACACCACGTCGTAGCTGGGGAGGGACAGAGCTGGGCAGGCCAGGGCAGGGGCCGCTGACCCCAGCTGGGTCCCCGAGCCCGCAGGGGCCACAGGTCAGGGGCAGCAGCTCCACCCACTGTGCCACCCCACCCGGGCCAGGCAGGGACACCCAGCACCCCTGCCCCTCTCTGCAGCAACACGTGACTCGGCGCCGCAGGGAAGGCCCTTGCCCACCTGCTGCCCAGGACAGTGGGTGGGTCAGCGATCGGGGCTGGAGGGACCCTCCCCAAGGCGCTGGGGCACCCATCAGCACCCCGGCCAGGCACCCCTCAGCACCCCGTCCCGAGCACCCACCAGAGCCCCGGCCCGGGCACCCATCAGAGATCTGGTGCAGGCACCCATCAGGGCCCCGGCCCGGCCCCCGCAGGCCCCGCCCACCTACCTGTCCGTGAAGAGCACCACCAGGTCCTCCTTGTCGGCGAGCTTGTCCAGGGCCTTCCTCAGCAGCCGCACCTTCAGCCCCCCGCCTGCCGCCTCCTCCTTCCCGTGCCAGTCCTCCCCGAGGCCCAGCGACTGCAAAGACAGACCCTCAACCCCGGCTCCACGAGGCACTCGGCCCCGCCCCGGGCACGCATGTGCCCAAGCCCGGCCAATCAGAGCCCCCATCCCGCGCCCACGTGACCCAATAGGGCCTATCAGAAGCTTCCCTGGGACTTCTGCTCTCCGGGATGGGCTGCTTATTTTACTGAGCTTGAAAAACCGGATCTTTCAGGGAGTTTTTTTGGTTTCGACTTTTTTGGGGGGTGTCATGCGGGGTGATGCTCAGGGGTTACTCCTGGCAGTGCACGGGTGGACCATAATATGGGATGCCAGGGATCCAAGCCTGGTCAGCTACTTGCAGGGCAAACGCCCTACCCACTGTGCTATCACTCCAGGCCCAAGCTGGGTCTACTGAGTCTACAGACGCACGGTGGTCCTCTTGCCACCCTACAGAGAGCACTCGAGGGGCTGGAGTGGTAGCACAGTGGGTAGGGCGTTTGCCTTGCAAGCAGCCGACCCAGGTTCGATTCCCAGCATCCCATATGGTCCCCCGAGCACCGCCAGGAGTAATTCCTGAGTGCAAAAGCCAGGAGTAACCCCTGAGCACTGCCGGGTGTGACCCAAAAGCAAAAAAAAAAAAAAAAAACAGAGCACTCGAACACATGAAATCAAAATAGGGCTCAGAGGTGAAAAAGCTGAGCCCAACCGAGCTGCCTGCACTCCTGGATCCAGCCACACCTGAAACTGTCCCTTAGTTTGTCTTTCAGTCGTGTGAGCCGCTACACTTTCTGGCTTAATGCTACCAGGCTGCAAGCGAAGCAGGAAGTGACTGTCTGCCCTGCCCGTCCCTCTGTCCCCAGACCCTCCCTGTATGTCTGAGGCACCCTGGCTAAATGAAGACACGTTTCCCCGAGGACAGGACACAGAGGCAGGTTGTGACCCTGGCAAGCGGGACATGAGTCTGCTGCTTTAGAGCTGACACCAGACACTGAGCCCAGGGGGTCTCTGCATGACCCACAGGGGCCAGCCCCTTACCCTCTGCCGCATCTCCACCCACACTTGCAGCCCTTCCAGAACCTTCTTTATGCTCCCGCATAAACCTCCTTTATACTTCAAATGAAGCTTCATCTTTGAGGCGTCCGCCAGCTCCCCTGGGACCCCACATCTCAAGCATCCCCCCACCCGCCAACTCCCGCTGTCTCTGCCTCTCCCAGCGGCCCCTCACCTGGACCTTGTAGTTGAAGAACTGGGCAGAGCGTTTGAAGCGTCGGAAGCCCTCGGTCTCCTTGGTGGCCACCGTGAGCACTAAAAGGTTGTCTAGGGACAGAGAAGGGACGTGAGTGGGAGTGGAGGAAGGGGAGGTAACAGCAACTGCTCCCTGTGAAGTGCTCGCCAGGTCGGGCTGTGAGAGAAGGCCACGGGCCACAGGAGCGAGGCCTGCTGGGACCTGACTGGGGTCTGCGTGACCGCCACCCCCACGTGCGTGTCCAGCGTGGCGGAAATACCCGGAGTACTGGCCATGCGGGCTGGGGTCTGCACTTAAGGGCCTCCCGCCTTCTGCGTGGGGCCGAGGGGACGCCAGGAAGCCCCCTCTGGCCAGGCCCACAGCAGACGTCGCTGACCGGCCCCCGGATCCTGCAGAGACTCCCGCAGCCGTGCACCCTCCCAACCCCGAGTCCCACCCGAGACCAGCTGGAAATCGCCCTAGGCCAGATCACCTGAGTCACTGGGCCGGCAGGGGCGGGGCTGGAGAGACAGCACAGACAGGTGTGCCTGACGCCCACCCCGCCCACCTCCCTGCCAGCAAAAAAGGCAAAAAAAATTGAAACAATAAAGACTCCGGGCTCAGCCTTCCCACCCGGGTCACCTGGCACAGATCTCTGGCCTTCGCTTGTATGAACTAGAGGGCCAGAGCGACAGCCTTAGGGGCAGGGGTCCAGGCTTCACTGTGGGCTTGCTCCTCAGCATGGCCCTGGGCCAGGAGTGGCCCCCAAATTCTGGCAGGTGTGACCCCCACCAAGAAAGGAAAATTTAAAAAGAAATAAACAAAACAGGGCAAATTGCAGGACACACCCCCAGGCTGCTGGGGTCAGGGGTCAGCAGCTGCCCGGCTTAGGGGGGGGGCTGTGACCCCAGGCTGTCGGGCTGGGCCCAAGGGTGGGGGAAGCGAGCCTGCACCTGGCCCAGAACCTTCCACTGGGGCCGTGGGCTGAGACACAAACTCCCTTCCGGACCATTCAAGGCCCTCGGGGAGGGCCCAGGGCCTTACCCGTTCCCTCCCATCACCAGGGCCACCTTTGGGCAGCACCTTGCCCTCGGGACTTCTTCCTTCTGCCCCTCAGCAACCCGCCTCCAGGCCCCCAGATGACTGAGAGGCGCCTCTTCCCTCTTCCTGACACCACCTCCAGGAAGCCTTCTCAGAGCTCGCCTGAGTCCCTCTCAGCAGTTCCTGGCTCTACAGCTGAGCCGGACTTCCTTGGGGTCCCAAAAACCCTTTTCTGGGCAGAGACCTGCTGCCCGCCCCCCCACAGCCGCAGGGTCCCCTGTGCAGCGTGCAGGGGCTGGTGCCAGGGGCGGGGACTGGCAGGAGTGAGCCGGGGTGAGCCAGGACGGGGCCCAGGCCTGGTTTCACCTGGCATGTGTGGAGGGGAGCGGCTCGCACAGGGGAGGGACCCCCTGGCTGGTTAGGCCCCTAAGATGGGTCAGACCCGACCCGCCAGCTCTGGGGCCCCCCCAGGGGCTGCTGGGACAGGAGTGTCACATTTCAGGGGTGGGAAGAGCCAGCCCAGGGCTGGGGCAGCAATGCCCCCCATCCCCCCCACACACACCCCTGCACTGTCACTAGAGCTGGCGGCGCCCGGCGGGAGGGGCCTCGGCCTCCTCAGTGGCCTCTGATGGCACTTTCTGCACCCACGCGTGTACACACGCACACACGCACACACACACGCTTCCCACTGAGACGGAGACCCGCCAGCGCACACCAGGAAGGGGCAGGGCAGGGCCTGGACGCTTGTCCCCACCCTTCACTCCTCCAGGCCGGGCCTGACCCTCCCTGCACACCCTCCTGCTCCCCGCTCCCCCCTCCCCTCCCCACCGTACCGGGGCCCCACCCCGGGGCCATGGAGAAGCCGAGGTGCCTGCGCCCCCCCACCCCAGCGTCTGGGGCCCAGGAGCCCCCTGAGGGCCCCAGGGGGGGCTGTGGACCCAGAGCCCCGAGTCTGGGCTGGTTCCTGTCTGACCCAGATCAATTCTGCCAGAGGCCACATGTGGAACCATTTCCTCACTGGCCTCTAGGCTCCCATGCAGAGGCCTGGACAATGGACGCGACAGCTGTAAATGCCCCTGGCAACCCCTTCCTTGCGGCCAAAACGCACTCCTTTCCCACCTCCTCCAGGAAGCCCTCCTGAATCTCATCCCCTGTCCTTTACTGAGCAGTTTGTGTTCGCCCAGCAAGTGGCAGAGCTGCTCGTCCTGGGGGGCCCGCCAGACCCCCTGGAGTGATTCTCTGGGCCTCCCTCGCCCTCCCTTGGCTGGGCTAAGAGCTCCGTCTGGCCTTAAGGGGCCCCGGGCCCAGCGACAGTGACAAGCACATTCACTGAGCTCGTGGCCTACCCGGGGCCACAGAAGCTGGAGTGGGACATGCTGGACCTCACCGGCCCCTGGCCGAGGGGCTCTGTCGCCCCTATGCTCTGGTGGGCATGTGATGAGGGCTGGTGGAGAGGGGAGACCGAGGCAGTGAGGGGGCGTGTCTCCGCCCCCAGCTCCTCATCTCCAGCGTCCTGGGCAGAGCCACCCTGCTGACCCTTTGAGATGGCTTAGCACATGCCCCAACTCCAGGGAACCTTCTAGAAGGGAGGGAATTTGGGGGCGGGGGTGGGAGCGGCAGGTGCCCTGGGCATCGTGGATGGAGAGGAAGTGGTTACCTTCCTGAGGAGGCTGAATGGGGGTTGGGGGCTGGGGGTACAGGGGAGCTGAGGAAGCTTCTGGAAGGTACTGGGCCAGGCACTGGGGTGAGGGGGAGGCCGCCTTGGCGCTCAGCCGTCAGGAGCCCTGAGGGAAGCCCCAAGCACGGCTCAGCAGAATGATGTGGGGCAGACGGGGGCCCCGGGGTGGGGGGCCGGGGTGGGGCCCCCAGGAAAGCCTCAAACTCGCCTCGACCCTCATTCCAGCTCCCTCAGCCACCTCAGGCTCCCAGTGTCCCCCTAACACAACGGGCAGCTCCAGGGCCCGCAGCGGGGCAACACGACCTCGATGGAAGCCCAGCGTGACCGCGTCCAGCTGACAGCCCCGAGTCCCGGACCCCAAGGCCCGGGCCCCAGCAGCGGCAGGCTCTGGCCAATCCGCACACCGGAACCAGCTAGAAGCCTCTAGAAAGGGTCAGGAGACCAGCCCCAGGTCAGTCTGCGGTGGGACGCTGCTCTGCCTGTCCCCCACATCCGGTCTGGGTGCTCCCCCAGCTGGGGCATGTCTGCACCCTCAGACTGGGGGGCTCCCGGAAGGGGCGTCTCCCACACCAGCCTGGTGCCCCCTGAGCTGAGGAGCTGGCGGCCACCTTGGATCAGAAGCTCCCGACAGTGGGGCTGGAGTGATAGCACAGCGGGGAGGGCGTTTGCCTTGCACACGGCCGACCCGGGTTCGATTCCCAGCATCCCATGGGGTCCCCTGAGCACCGCCAGGAGTAATTCCTGAGTGCGGAGCCAGGAGTAACCCCTGTGCATCGCCGGGTGTGACCCAAAAAAAAGCAGCTCCCGACAGCGAGCACTGCCCCTCATTGTGGCTGCGTGCCCAGGTGAGTGCAGGTGAGCTGTGCCCGTGTGGCCCAAAGCTCTCCCAGGACTCCACCGGCCCCCTCCCGGGCCCTGCGCCCGCCCCACCTCAGGCGCTGGGGGCCCCCCTCCCTGCCGCGCAGGGGCAGCTGACATCTGGCTCCTCTCCGCCCCCTCGAGGCCAGCAGGCCTTGACTCCCCCGCACTGGTCTCAGCGCCCCACGGGGACGCGGCTCCCATGACCAGGCAGCGGCGGCTCCTCCCAGCCCGCGACACCAACCCCCCGGCTGTGCCCCGGGACCAGGTCTCCAAGCTTTCAGGGACTCCATCTGCCCGGCTGCAAAGGGGGCTCCCGACTCCCGACTGGTCTGAAAGGTCTGGGTGGAGCCCGGGACGCCCACGGCCGCCACTGGCCGCGATGTGCGTGGGCCGCGCCGTTTCTCCGCCGTCCACCCAGGCTCTGGGCTGGGGCGCAGTTTCCCCGCAGAACACAGACAGGGGGCGCCACCCGGCACCCCCGCCAACACATCCCTGCTCTGCTTCCTGTCCAGGAGAACGACCTGCAGGGTCTCAGCGCACCCCCCCACCCCAAGCTGGACCACTGGGGGGCTGCCGCGTGTCCGCCGACCCCCTCCGTCAGCTGCTGGGGGGCCCGGAAGCGGGAGGCGGGAGGCTGGTTTCCACTCGGTCTCCCCAACTCACCTCCCTGAGCATCTTGGCGGGCGGCTGGAGTTTCGCTCCTGAGATGGTCTGGGGTGTCGGGAGCCACAGGAGCAGAAAGAGAGAGACCCAGGGGACAATGTCTACTCGGGACCCCCGGCCCGGCCTGGCCAGACCCGGAGCGGACCCCAGGGGAGTCCGTGTAAGAGCTCCAGGGCTGCGGAGCCCTCGGGGAGGGTCCAGAAAGAGACTCCCGGGGGGCTGCTAAGTGCCACCCGTGTCACAGCGAGGAGGAGGAGACGTGGCCAGCGCCCGCTTAAAGGAGGCACTCAGGAAGCGGGGGCTCGCGGCTGGCCCCCTATCCTACCCGCCCTGGCTCCCGGGTGCCCCCAGGAGGATGAGCAGTGCCCAACAGGGGGTCCCAGCGGTGGGGGGTGTGCAGGGAACAGCACAGTCTGTCTCTGACCGGCGCCCACCCCAGAGTGGGTCACTCCGCAGTGAAACCCAATCACTGCACCCCAATCCCCAGCACCGGCGCCCGGGTGGGTCTCTTAAGGGCCACCTGGGGGAGAAGGACAGGCGGAGCAGAGCTGCCCGTGTCACCCAGCATCCCGCCCCCGGGGTCCCTGGTTCCCAGGCCCACAGTCCGGGGGCTGGCTGGGGGTGGCGGGTGAGGGGCTAACTCGGGGGGCCTCGGCTGGCCGCAGCTGCCCGCAGGCTCCCCGAAGAGCACCGCGAGGAGGGCGGGGGGCCGGCTCCCCGCGGAGCGTCCGGCCGGGTGGACACCGCCTCCTCCAGCGGGGCAGGGACCTGTCCAGGCGCCCGGCGGAGGACAGCAGCGGCGGGAGCCGGCGCCCAGCCCAGGCCTAGGGACAGCGGCGCCCCCGGCCCGGCCTCCCGCCCCGCGCCCCCGCCCCGCGCCCGCGCCCAGCCCGCGCCCCGCCTCACCCTCGGGCCTCGCGTCGCCCTTGCCCTGGGCCAGCAGCAGCCAGGCCAGCGGGGCCAGCAGCAGCAGGGGCCGCATGGCCGCGGGCGGGCACGTCCTGCCGGCTCCCGGCGCTGGAAAGTTCGCGACGGGCCGGCGGAGCCGCTGCCACGCACCGGGCCCGCCCCGGGGGCGGTGTCCACTTGGCTGGGGGACGGGCTGCCCGCCGGGTCCTCCCGCCCGCCCTCCCGCGCGCCCAGGAGGGGGCTGGAAGGGGCTCAAGCACCGGAGGAAATGGGGGGTTGAGGGGAGGCGACTTTTTTCTGACTTAGCATCGCGCCCCAGGCCTGGTAGGCTCGCGAGCCTCAGTTTCCCCAGCTGACTAGTAGGAGTTCTCTCAGCCATCTGGGCCTTGGGTCCTGCGGGGTTAATGACCGGCTACCTGCAGCCCCGAGCCTTAGCCCTCAGCAGGCCTGAGCTCCTCAAGGGCCTTTAGTCCCTGGGCACACCCCGTGCTGCAGAGTCGGGGTGCTGGAATGGATTCACAAGCACCCACATACTCATCTGGCACCTGATCCTCTTGGCTTCTGAAACGCAGAGCTGGAATCACCTCGATTGCTCCCACTTTCAGAAGGGAGTCAGTCAATCTGCCTCTGCCGGGCTGAGAGATAGTACCGTGCGGCAGGCGTTTATCCTTGCATGCTGACAACCCAGGTTTGATCCCTGGGATCCCATGGTCCCCCAGCACCGCCAGGATTTATTCCCGAGGGCATGGCCAGGAGTCACCCCTGAGCATCGCTGGGTGTAACCCCAAAACCAAGAAAATAGAAAAACGTTTTAAATGTAATGTTTAAAAAGTAATAATGGGGGCTGGAGCAATAGCACAGCGGGTAGGGCATTTGCCTTGCAGGCGGCCGACCCGGGTTCAATTCCCAGCATCTCATATGGTCCCCTGAGCACCGCCAGGAGTAATTCCTGAGTGCATGAGCCAGGAGTAACCCCTGTGCATCGCCGGGTGTGACCCAAAAAAACCAAAAATAAATAAATAAATAAATAAGAAGTAATAATGGTCTGCTTCTGTGTCCCTGGGAGGCACGAGAGGACGTGTGCGGAATGCCATCACAGCGACCGGGCAGGCTAGAGAGCTTCGTGGGAGGGATCGAAGGAAAGCCCTCGAACAATGCAGACAGACAAAGCCAGGGTCATCCAGAACAATGGTAGGTCCCGGCCCAGACAGGACTAGGGACACCCACCTCTGGGGCAAACTCCCTTTCCTGGAAGAGGCCCTCAGAGGCTGGCGGGAAGCTCTTTCCATTTAGTGAATCCAGCAAGTAACAAAGGGACAAAGGGTGACTGTGTCTTAGCATGACCCGACTTAAAGTAGATCCTTCTTCTCCTTCCCTCCCCTTCCCTTGGGAGAGTGGGGTGGGGGCACCCAGCAGTGCTCAGGGGTTACCCCTAGATCAAAACTTTCTCTGTCACTGTCGAGCCCATTGCTCATCGATTTGCTCAAGCGGGCACCAGTATTGTCTCCATTGTGAGACTTGTTGTTACTGTTTTTGGAATATCGAATACGCCATGGGTAGCTTACCAGGTTTTGCCGTGTGGGAGGGAGACTCTTGGTAGCTTGCCAGGCTCTCAGAGAGGGATGGAGGAATCGAACCCAGGTCGGCCGCGTGCAAGGCCAACACCCTACCCACTGTGCTATCGCTCCAGCCCAAGATCAAAACTAAGCCTCTGCAAAGCATGAATTCAGACTACTGAGCTGTCTCGGAAACAGTACATCAGGGGGCTGGAGCAATAGTGCAGCAGGGAGGGCGTTTGCCTTGCACATGGCTGACCTGGGTTTGATTCCCAGCATCCCATATGATGCCCCAAGCACCGCCAGGAGTAATTCCAGAGTGCAGAGCCAGGAGTAACCCCTGAGCATTGCCAGGTGTGACCCAGAAAGCAAAAAAAGAAAATAAAAAGAAGCAGTGCATCGAGACAGTGCCAAAAGAAAATGATAGCGAAACTCTCACAGAGATGCCTGTTAGGTGTTGGAATTAGATAATTTCTTTTTCATTGAGCTTGGGATGAATTTCCTGTTGCACAGATGCAAAGCAGATGCTTACCAGTGAGCCACACCCCTAAGTCCTGTATTATCATAGTAGTCTATATTATTAAACGTATTTTATGTATACAGTGTGCATAATTGCTTCCAAGTAGTTTTTTTCTTTTTCTTTTTCTTTTTTTTTAGTTTTTGGGTCATACTCGGTGATGCACAGGGGTTACTCCTGGCTCTTCACTCAGGAATTACTCCTGGCGGTGCTCAGGGGACCCTATGGGATGCTGGGATTAGAACCCGTATCAGCCGCGTTCAAGGCAAACACCCTACCCGCTGTGCTATCGCTCCAGCCCCAGTAGTTTTTTCTTATTATCTTTATTTTCAGAAAAAATAATGTAGCAAATGAATATTTACTGTTGGAATAAACCAAACACACACATATGTTTCAAAGATAGGGACTAGCCTGGAATCAGCTCTTTGTCCTGCTCTGTATTCATTGTACAAAGGTGAGCTGCAGAAGGGCCCAGAAACAAGTCCAGGATCACAAGCGAGAAAGGGAAGCAGAGTGAGTGCAATCCAGGGCCTCTACCTCCCCAGGGGACCGGCCAGCCCGGCAGGCAGGCAGTGTGTGCAGCTGGGGACAGCCTCCCTGCCAGAACCCACCGGATGTTTTTAAATCCAGGAGGATGCAGAGTGAAATTCCAGCTTCTTCAAGAAGGAAATGAAGGGATGAGCAGGGGGGAGAGAATAAACCCAAGATGATGATTGCGTCTCCAAGCTCTGTCTTATTCCATGTTTTCCCTGTGAGTTTGAGGTCAAACAATCTAGCGGCCAGAAAGATAGCACAGTGGGTAGGGCACTTGCCTTGCACACAGCCAACCCTGGCTCCATCACCTGGCATCCCATATGGTCCCCAAACACTGCCAGGAGTGATTCCTGAGTACAGAGCCAGGATAACCCTTGAGCATCTCTAGATGTGCGTGCCCCCCCCCCAAAATAAATAAATAAAACTATTTCAACAGTTTGTTCACAAATGTGAAGTAAGGAAACAGGCTCCAAGAAGGGCCAGGGGCCACAGGAAAGGAGGGGCATGGAAATCCCGTGTGAATCCCCCTGCGCTGGACCCAAGGCCCAAGCTTCCTCCAAGAGGAGGGCCTGTCCCTTTAACCAGCCGCGGCCGCCCCACCCGCCGGATTCCCCAGAAGTTACTCCGTACGTGCAGCACGTGTGTGGACCCTTAAAGGCGCCGCACCAGCTTCCCCGGGACCTGGCTGGGAGGGAGAGCCGCCTGGGGCAGGCAAGGGGCGCTTCTCCCCTTTCAGTTGCTTTTTTTTTTTTTTTTTGGTCTTCTTCCTTCTTGGCCAGAGGGGGAAGGGAAGGGTGGCTCCAGCGAATGGCCGCTCTGGCTTCTTCCCTTTCATAAGTCAGTTTATCCCATTGGCACTTAGTCCTCATAATATTCGTAAAAATAGAATGCCCATGCTGTTCCCCTAAGTGAAAAAAGCTGCGTGTTTTTTTAATTATATACTACAATTTCTGTGAAAGGAACAATATAGATATAAATGTGGATTTTTAAGCTAATAGGATTTCAATGCGAATATTCAAGAAATTGGTAGCAGGGGTTCTAGCTAGGAAGAGCCATAGAATGACGTGAGGCCCTAGAAGAAGGAAAAAAAATTGGGGGGAGCCACACTCTGTGATGCTCAGGGTTACTCCTGGCTCTGCACTCAAGAATTACTCCTGGTGGGGCTGGAGCAATAGCACAGCAGGTAAGACGTTTGCCTTGCACATGGCCGACCCGGGTTTGATTTCCAGCATCCCATATTGTCCCCTGGGCACCTCTAGGGGTGATTCCTGAGTGCAGAGCCAGGGGTAACCCCTGTGCATCGACGGGTGTGACACAAAAACAACAACAACCAGTTACACAGGCTCATTTTTACTGCCACTTGCTGTCAAAGAACCTTGCTTATTGGCTCAAACCCTGGTTGATTGCATGCAGGGCAACTGCTCTACCCACTATACGATCTCTCTGGCCTCTGTGATCCCTGCTTGATGGATGGATGAGGTCCAGGAATTATCTGACTTGTTAGCAAAGCAAGAACCGAGAGTCAAAACCCTAGCATGGGGGCTGAGAGATAGTACAGCAGGCAGGGCGTTTGCCTTCACGCGGCCAACCTGGGTTCAATCCCTGGCATCCCATATAGTCCCCCAAGAACCACCAGGAGTAATTCCTGAGTGCAGAGCCAGGAGGAACCCCTGAGCATCGCTGGGTGTGACCAAAAAAAAAAAAAAGCCCTAGCAGCCTTGGCACCTGCTGGCATGTTGGAGTGAGAGAGGAGTTAAGGAGACAAATAGCTGAGCCCAAAGAGATAGTCCATCGGGGAGGGCGCTCGCCTTGCATGCGACCAACCCAGGTTCAACCCCCAACATCCCAAATGGTCCCCTGAGTCCCACCAGTAGCTATCCCTGAGCACAGAACCAGGAGTAATCCCTGAGCACTTCCAGGTGTAGCAAAAAAAGAAAAAAGAAAAGAACACAAGTACAGATAATGAGCCTTCTCTTTGATGCAGGAATCTAACAATAAAAAAATTAAAAGCTGGAAATTCATAGAATGACTAAGTAGGCGAAAACAGGATTTCAGCAAGTGATAATGTGATCATTGTAAGTAGCATGTTTCTGGCTGACACAGTGTTTACAAAACTGTTACATGGGCTCATTTTTACTGCCACTTGCTGTCGAAGAACCTTCCTTATTGGCTTGCATTAACATTAATATCTCAAAAACTTGGAGGCAGGACAACGATCCAGCTCCAAGGACTAATGCTCGTGCTTCTCATGCTGGCTGGGTGCCACGCCAGGAGCCAGAGCACAAGATTTTCTCTCATGCATCACTGGAAGCAGTCCTTGAGCATGGCGCCAGGAGGCGCTCCTGAGCGCCACTGGGTGTGGTCCAAAACCAAAAGGTGGAGGCAGTTTTTTCTGGTCATCTTCATTTCACAGATGGGGCTAAGCCCCCTCCTGAGGTCCTTCACTATCTCCCAAGTATTGCCTGCCTGAGGAGGCTGGAAAGATCCTACCTCAGTTACAGGAGGTCAGAATCCTGCACATCTGGGACCAGAGAGACAGAACAGTGGGTAGGGAGATGTCTTGCCCGTGGCTAACCTGGGTTCAGTTTCTGGCATCCCATATGGTCCCCTGAGCCCTGCCAGGAACGATTCCCTAGTGCAGAACCAGAGGAGTAAACCCCTGAGCGCCAGATGCCAAGAAAATGAAAATCCTGCACATCTGTTAATACTTTGATGCATTGTGTCATTTGTGAATTCTGGTGGGATCAAGAAATTGTCTAGGATAAGACCAGAGAGGCAGTACAGTGGGGAGGGCACTTCCTTTGAACACAGCTGACCTGGGTTCTATCCCTGGCACCCCATATGATCCCCCGCACAGGAGCCCTGCTAGGAATGATCCCTGAGCACAGAGCCAAGAGTAAGATCTGAGATCCACCAAGTATGGCCCCAAAATCAAAAGAAAGGAAGGGAAGGATGGGAAGAAAGAGAGGAAAGGACTGAGGGAGGAAAGGCAGGAGAGAGGAAAAGAAATTTGTGTCAAGACAGTGTCCTGTGCAACCAGCTGGGCAGGCACCTCCTGCCAGGTCTCTGGCCCTGGGGTTGGCAGGGCCCCCCTGCGTCTGCTCATCGCCACCTTCTTGGACAGCATCATCTCCAGCAGTTGGGAAGCACTGTCTGGCTCCGGAATGTCCTGAAGCCCAAGTGGAAACAATCATTCCATTGACTGCCCCTGGCTCATGTGGAATTTTCTCTCCAGATTAAAAAATAATAATAATAATTTCTCTTTTGCAGTATGATTCACAACATACAGCTATGTTCAAAACATGCTACTGTAGTCGGTTGTGTATTTTGTTTTTGCCATTTTGGAGTCCCGCTGGGAAAGGAGGGGGCGGAGTGGGTGCTGTTCCTCCTTCAGTGCTCTGGGTTCCTCCCAGTATTTTAGGAGACCAGGCAATGGGCTCCGCTCAGTTGAACAATCTCCCTGGCCCCTCGATTATTTGTGTAATTTCGTAAGTTAGAACGCAGGGTGGGCATCACTGATTGAAACAGATAAATGAACACAGCTGTTTGGATGCAAAAACTCCATACCTACTGTACGGCTCCCGCCCCTTCTTTCTTTTAACCTTTTTTTCCCTCTTGGTACTTCCCTGTGGGCCTGTGGGTATTTTGTTGCTGTCTTTCTTTTTTTTTTTTGCAATAAGGATTGTCATCTTTACAGAGACAAAAGTATTTTTATTATTTTTTCCATCGGAGGGCTGTTGAATCCATCAAGAGCAAGCCTGGGTCACCACATGTTCCGTTTGGCAGACCCAGAGCCTTTTTGGTTTTTTTGTTTTTTTAAAAAAAACCCTGGGACTTACTGGGGCCTCCCCCTTGCTGTGGACACCCTGCTCCTCCTCCATCAGACTAGACGCTCGACCCGGAACTCCAGGCCCCGCCCCCGACGACGCCCCGCCCCTCTAGCAGCTCGTACTATAGGCCCCGCCCCCAACGGCGCCCCGCCTCTGCCCCGCCCCTCCAGCACCCGTGACTCCAGACCCCGCCCCAGGAGGCGCCCCACCTCTATGCCCCGCCCACCACCTCTGCCCCGCCCCCAGTGTCCGGAACTCCCGGCCCCGCCCCCTAGGCCCCGCCCCCAACGGAGCCCAGCCCCCAATGACGCCCCGTCCCCTCCCCGCCCCTCCAGTTCCCGGAACTTCAGGCCCCGCCCCCAGTGGCGCCCCGCCCTTATGCCCCGCCTCCCGCCTCTGCCTCGCCCCCTCTCTTCCCCCTCCCGTTCCAAGTCTACTGTCGCAAAGGACGCGGCGGCGCTTAACGGCCGGCGTCGTGCGACGGCCGGCGGCAACCGTAGGGGAGTCGGAAGCGGCGGCCGCGGCAGTCTCGGCGGGCCCGGGGTGGGCGCCGCTGTCCCGGCGGGGGAGTGAGGCGCGGGCGGCCGGGCCGGAGGGCGGGGCGGCGGGCCCGGCGGCCGCCCCCGCGCCGCGCCCGGCGGCCCGATGTGGCTGCAGCAGCGGCTGAAGGGGCTCCCGGGGCTGCTGTCGAGCAGCTGGGCCCGCCGCCTGCTGTGCCTGCTCGGCCTCCTGCTGCTGCTGCTGTGGCTCGGGGGCTCCGGCGCGCGGCGGGCGGCGGGGGGCCTGCACCTGCTGCCCTGGGCCCGCGGCCCGCCGGGCGCCGCCGAGCCCGCCGCCTGCCTGGGGGCGGCCACCCGCGCGTGGCGGGGCCTGCGGGAGCGCGGCGAGGCGGTGCCGCCGGGCCCCGGGGTGCCGGCGCTGGTGGCTAACGGCTACCTGGCCCTGGACGTGGCCGCCAACCAGCTGTGGGTGACCCCGGGCGAGCGGGAGCCCCCCGTGGCGCCCGACTTCGCGCCCTTCGTGCAGCTGCGGCCGCTGGGCGCGCGGGCCGAGGCGGCCGAGTCGGTGCTGCTGCTGCGGGAGGGGCTGCTGCGCCGGGTGCGCTGCCTGCAGCTCGGGGCCGCGGCGTCCGGGCCGGCGGCCGGCGGCTCGGGGCCCGCGTCGGCGGCGGGCCTGGCCCCGGGCGCGGCCCGCGACTGCGTGCTGCTGCAGGAGGACTTCCTGGCGCACCGCGGCCGCCCGCACGTCTACCTGCAGCGCCTGCAGCTGCGCAACCCCACGGAGCGCGTGGCCGCGCTGCAGACGCTCGGGCCCACGGCCGGCCCGCCGCCCCGCGCCTTCACCAGCACCCTGGAGAAGGCGGGCGACCACCAGTTCCTGCTCTACTCGGGCCGCGCCCCGCCCCTCCCGTCGGGGCTGGTGCACCTGGTGGTGGTGGCCGCCAAGAAGCTCGTGGACCGGCTGCAGGTGGCCCCCAAGTCGCAGCTGGACGAGACGGTGCTGTGGGTGGTGCACGTCTCGGGGCCGCTTAGCCCCCAAGCGCTCAAGAGCAAAGCGCCCAAGGAGCTGAAAGCGCTGCAGGATCTGGCGCGCAAGGAGATGCTGGAGCTCCTGGAGCTGCCGGCGGCCGAGCTGCTGCAGGACCACCAGCGCCTCTGGGCCCAGCTCTTCAGCCCAGGTGAGGCCCGGGCGGCCCTGACGGCTTCCGAGCTCTCCTTGCCTGGGCGCCTTTGGATCGCGGCACCGAGCTCGGGGCCGGTCTGCAAGGTTCCAGTCCCGGAGCTGGCGTCTCCCGGCGTGCGCGGGTTCCCTGTGCTGGTCTTTTAGGTTATTTGTTCTTGCGGTGGAGCCTGACTCAGTGGCTTGGGTTTTGCGGGGGGGCCTTCCGCAAGAAGCGCCCAGTGCCGATCGTGTTGAAACTCAGCAAACCCAGCTCCACGGCTGGGCACTTGGGGGTTCAGGTTAAAAGGAGCCCCCTCTTCCAGCCGAGCCACAGCACAGCAGGGGGGCCCACGGGAGGGCGCTTCATGTGGGACCCCTGAGCGCAGAGCCAGGTGTGGTCAAACCCTTCCCGCCTGCAAAGGAACCTCCCCTTTGTTTCTGGGATCAGCAGAAACAGATTGCGGGGGGAGGTGACAGGCCTTGGGGTCCACACTCCCGGGACACAGGGAAGCCCCCTCTGGCGCCATGGAGCTTGGGGGCGGCTAAGAGTTGGCTATGGTGCACTGCACCCTGGGCCCCAAAACAGTGGTTTTGGGGTGTATGAAGGCTACACCTGCTCTTCCCTCAGACCCCAGGTGGAGGCAGGTGTGGGGAGGCCTGGGGGGTGTTGGGGGTCTCTTTCTGGAGGGGCCAAGCCTCCCTGCAGAGGCTTTCCCCAGGGAGTCGTTTAGGGTAAGAAAGCCAGCATGTGAAGAGAGCTTTTGGTTTCCAGGGCTCAGTTGCCTGAACCCTGATATTTAGTTACAAAGCAAGTCCCATTCATCCGTCCCTCACTCCGCAGCCTGTGTGACGGGGTGTCTGCAGGGGCGCCCGGACGGAGCGGACAAAGTACCTATTGTGCCCGAGGAAGCCCGGGGGCAGGAAGGGGCACGGCCGAGTGAGCGGGGCAGCCTGTGCGCGGTTCTGTGCCAGAGAGTGGAAATACGTGTCTGGGGTGACGGGCGCAGACTGTTCAGCTGCCGTGGCCGCCTCCAGGAGGAAGCGCTGGGGCAGTGCCCCGTGGGACTGCAGGTCCAGTGGCAGACCTTGGGGTCCACACTCCCCCGGGCACAGGGAAGGCCCCTCTGGCGCCGTGTGCCCAGGGGAGGCGGCAGTGGAGCCTGGGGACCAAGGTGAGAGAGCGCGGCAGGCCTGTGGCATGGCGGGGGAGGGAAGCTCCCGCCACGTTGCAACTGGGAGGGGAGGAGGCGCAGGTGACCTCTGCATTTTGAGGGGGGCTTCAGCGGGTGTCCAGAGACCACCTGGAGAAGGGGCGGTTTGGGGCGGGGGAGATTTCCACCGAGTCAGGTTCAAATGGGCGGAAGGGCCTGGCACTGGGGGTGCAGGCCTGGGGCACCCAGAACCCGAGAAGCACCCCATGCTCTCGCTCATGGCCACACCGGCCCGACGGACCATCTCGGGGAGGGTCCCTGCAGCCTCCTGAGCACCGGTGGGGACCCTAAAATAAAGCCCCGGGTGCCTGTGGCACATCCAGTACTGAGCGCTCTGGGTCTGCAGGTGGACGGCCAGGCAGTGGGGACAGTGACCTGGCGGGGGTCCGTGTGGGCTGGGCAGCGACCGGAAGGCGGCTCTGAGGCCGCGGGTCCAGGGCTGAGGTGGGCGGGGAGACTGGCCCCGTCCCTCCCTGACCAGCCTCTGCGGTTCCAGGAGTGGAGATGAAGAAGATCACGGACACCCACACGCCGTCGGGCCTGACCGTGAACCTGACGCTCTACTACATGCTGTCCTGCGCGCCGGCACCGCTGCTCAGCCCGGGCCTGAGCCGCCGGGAGCGGGAGCAGCTGGAGACGACCCTGAGCTACGAGGACCACTGCTTCAGCGGCCACGCCACCATGCACGCCGGCAACCTGTGGCCCAGCCAGCTGACCGCCGTGCCACACATCCTGCAGCTGTCCGACCTGTGGCGGCTGACGCTGCAGAAGCGGGGCTGCAAGGGGCTGGTGAAGGCGGGCGCCCCGGGCATCCTGCAGGGCATGGTGCTCAGCTTCGGGGGGCTGCAGTTCACCGAGAACCACCTGCAGTTCCAGGCCGACCCCGACGTGCTGCACAACAGCTACGCCCTGCACGGCATCCGCTACAAGAGCGACCACATCGACCTGGCCGTGCTGGCCGACGCGCAGGGCAAGCCCTACCTGCACGTGGCGGTGGAGGCGCGCGGGCAGCCCGTCAAGCTCTACGCGTGCGAGGCGGGCTGCCTGGACGAGCCGGTGGAGCTGACGGCGGCGCCCCAGGGCCACACGTTCCCGGTGATGGTGACGCAGCCCATCACGCCGCTGCTGTACATCTCCACGGACCTCACGCACCTGCAGGAGCTGCGCCACACGCTGCACCTCAAGGCCATCCTGGCCCACGCCGAGCACATGGCGCAGCAGGACCCGGGGCTGCCCTTCCTCTTCTGGTTCAGCGTGGCCTCGCTCATCACCCTCTTCCACCTCTTCCTCTTCAAGCTCATCTACAACGAGTACTGCGGCCCGGGGGCCAAGCCCTTCTTCCGGAGCAAGGTAGGCCCCCCGCGCCGGGCCGGGGGGTCCCGGGAATCCCACAGTCGCTTGGCCGGGGGCGGGAGGGAGCTTGGGAGAGGCTATAAACAGGACTCCGGGCTCTTCTTTGCCCCTGAGGTGGCTTTTTTTTTGGGGGGGGGTCACCCAGTGTCACCCAGCAGCGTGCAGGGATCACTCCTGGCAGGCTCCCGAATCTGGGTCCACCGAGCGTAAGGCGGGCGCCCTCCCCACTGTGCTGTCGCTCCGGGGGCTGCCAAGAGCGGACCCGGGAAGGGAAGGCTCTGGCAGTGCAGGGCCGAAGCGATGCAGCCCCGGGCCCCAGGCTGCGCTGAGTCCACCCCTGCTGGCCGAAGCCTGTGTCTGGACAGCGGCTGGGCCTGGTGCTCAGCCCCAGTGCCCACATGCCACGCTGAACCTGCGCCCTCCTGTCTCGAGCCGCTCTGCCTTCGGGGAGCTGCGGGTCTTGGCTGGGCAGTGTCCTGGGTTCTGGGGGGCCACAGGGGGCTCCTTGTGGGCAGGTGCAGGGATGGCGCCCCGGGCTCCGCCCTGCTGGCCCTGTGGCTCCATGTCTGGAGTCTGGCCTGGGAGAGGGAGGGTGGTGGGTGCCGGGCTGAGCCCGAGGGGTCGGGTGTGGGCCCCCTCCCAGGCCGGGGCAGAGGCCGCTGGACAGTCTGTGTCAGCCCGAGTGGTCCCCAGCCCCCAATCTGAACAACTTGGCAGGTTCCCTGGACTCAGCCCCGGTGGGTGCCAGGGCCCACCCCGGGGCCTGCGCCCCTCACCCTCCTGTGGCTCCCCCAGGGCTGGCGGGAGCAGTGACGGCTCGTTCTGTTCCCTGGACAGGAGGATCCTAGTGTCTGAAGGACGCTCCTGGCGGCGGCCCGTTTGCACACGCCGCCCCGCACTGACGGTCCTGCCGCCGCCGCCCGGGGGCCCTCGGAAGACCCACCCTTTTGTGCCTTGTCGGGGGACGCCAGTGACGCAGACGCACGTGCGGGGGCCCAGCAGCCTGTCCCGTGGGGCCGGGGTGCCCGAGGACTGCGTGAGCATCGGCTCAGTCGCGTGAACGACACGGCCATACTTGAATCGAACGCCCGGCCCGGAAGTCGCCCTTTCTGGAAAGCCTGTCCAGGAAAACTTGTTTTCTTGCCTGATTTAATGTGTTCTCCCTTGACTGAATTTTTAATTTATTTTTCTTGAGATTTCACTGGCTGGCTCGGCAGCCACTGCGGAGCGGCTCCAGCCCGCGCGGGGACCCCCACCCCCACGTGAGCCGGGCTCGGGGTCTGCACTTGGTCTCTCCGCGTCTGGAGCCCGGCCGAGCAGCGGTTTGTACTTAGGGGCTCGGGGGAGGCCTTGGACTTTCTAGTGCTCCATGATTGTTGGGTTTTGAAATACCAAAGCTTTTTTTTGTTCTGTTTTTAAATAAATCTCTTTCGAACTTCTGCTGGCCGGCTTGTGAGCGGTAGAACCCTCTGGAGACGTCACCCTCTCTTCTGGCCGGAAGCCGGGGGGGCTCCCTCCACCCGTCGGGTGTCGTCTGTGCCAGGCTCTGGCTTCAGGGGACACTGCCAGGTGCAGGTGTCGGCCGGGGGGCGGGGCCGAGAGGCAGCAGAAGCTGAGGTCTGCTCGGGAGGAGAAGGGGGCGTCCCGGGGCCTGCGCTGGGTCCTTGTCCCCCGCGGGGCCGCCCTGGGAGCCGAGGTGCTTCCCTGAGTCCCCGACCATTGAAGCTGCCTTGCCCCCCGGCCGCGTCCCCCGCTGGTCCGCGTGCCCTGGAGCCTCAGCCGCCTTTGGCTCGGACCCAGTCCTGGCGCCCGCCAAGGTCAAAGCAGTTCCGTCTCCCTGGGGCCCCAGAAACCCCGCAGTAGGACTGCAGGGCTGAGGGCTGTGGCTTCAAGCTCCCTTTCATGGGTGGGTGCGGAGGAGGCTGCTGGGAGGGGCAGGGGTGAGTGACCCGCCGGGCTAGACCCGCCCTGCCTTGCGCATGCGCTGAGGCCCAAAGGAGCATTAATCCAGGAGCCGCTTCAGGACCGGGACCCTGGGGAAGAGCTGGTCACGTACCCGCGAAGCCTCCCCAGCAGCTGACCAGGGGACTGAGCCCCTTCCCTGCCAGCGCCTCTCCGGCCCTGTCCACTGGGGAGTCCAGCCCCGGGGCCCCCGTATCCTGGGGTCTCCTAGACTCACAGGTCTGGTCTCGGGCCCCGTCGTGACCCTCGGGCCTCTGCAGTTTTCCCAAAAGAAGCTGGAGTCTGAACATTCGTGACCCCCGCCCCAACTCCTCGCCCCCAGTGAGAGCATCTGGGAAGGGAGGGGGTCCTGAGGGTGGGATCCGTGTCCCCGAGAGCCCCCAAGACAGTTGTCTGCCCCTCCTGCTCCCCCTCCCCCACCCACCCACCGGGCCTCTTCACAGTCGCCGCCCCCCCCCCCCCTTCAGTTTCTGGAAGTGGAGGGAACGAATGTCTCTTGATCCCAAGCTCCCAGTCTGGATTTCCGCTACAGCCCCCTGAAGGGCTAAGTCACATTCTGGAAGGGGCGGGGGCACTCCAAGCTCACGACTTTTATTTATTTTTGTTTTTTGGGTCACAGGTTACTCCTGGCTCTGTGCTCGGGGGACCGACCATATGGGATGCCGAGGATCCGACCTGGGCCGGCCGCATCAAGGCTAACGCCCTCCCCGCTGTTCTGTCTCCAGCCCCGGGGCTCACCGCTTTGGAGTCCATGCCAGGACGGCAGGACCTGGGGTGTCCCCTGCCGGATGCGTGTGGGAGCCCCTGAGTACAGCAGTGGACGCTGTGTTCTTCCGAGAGGGATGTTCTGTAGCTTCCTTCGGATTCTGAAACAGAAACGGAACTTTGGAAATCCTTAAGAGGGGCCAGAGTGAGGGGCTGGAGCCATAGCACAGCAGGGAGGGCGTTTGCCTTGCACGCGGCTGACCTGGGTTCGATTCCCAGCATCCTATATGGTCCCCTGAGCACCACCAGGAGTAATTCCTGCATGCAGAGTCAGGAGGAACCCCTGAGCACTGCCAGGTCTGACCCAAAAAAAGGCAAAAAATAAGAAAAAAATCCTTAAGAATGAAACAGCCAGGGCCAGGCCGGAGCAATGGCGCAGCAGGGAGGGCGCTTGCCTTGCCTGCAGCCCACCTGGGTTCAGTCCCTGGCGCCTCCTGTGGGCCCCTGAGCCCACCAGGAGTGATCCGTGAGTGCAGGGCCAGAAGTAAGCCCTGAGCACCGAGGTGTGTCCCCCAAACTGAAACCTTCTCCATTCGGGGTCTCAGTGAGGAGGCGCAGCCCTGGGCAGGCACCCGAGCAGACCGCCTCCAGCCGCCCGCTGCTGGAGCAGACTCCTCCAGGTGGACTTTGGCCTGTGGCAGCTTCTGATTTGATTGAGGAAATGCGGAACTAATCAGCTGGTGCTTGGGGTGCAACGGTCACTTGTGATGAACAGCCCTTGCTGGTTGGCTCCAGTCCCCAATGGGCTGCGAGAACCACCTGCCTTTCACCCGGCTGCCGCAGCCTCCCATGAGGCCTGGCTCAGGGTAGCTGCTCAGAGAATACTCTGGAACGGTGGCTGTATATGTGATGCCCTTGTGTTTCCATCCAGGTATTTGAGGCAACAAATGATAAAACTTAAAACTACCTTGAACGAAGGGAAAATCCTGCTCACCTGACAGCACAGTGCAGTAGATCAGGAACGGCTTGATCCAGACCCCAACCAGCTCCTGTGAATTAGCATCTGTCCTCAGACCTGCCATCCTGTAGTGACAAGCCGAGGGTGTCACAGGCCTTAGCCCCCCAGTCCAGCACTTCCTCTTAGGGTGCCAGTGCCCACCTCTGGCCAGCCCACCTATGCCCATCCCTGTGGCTGGGTGTGGGGGCTAGGTCCCTTAGATTAGGGCAGTCAGACCCCCTCTCCCCGCTGCCACCTCTGAGCTGGGCCCCGGGGGTCAGTTAACCTACCAAACAGACAGTAGCGGGAGAGGGCTTCGGCCAAGGAAGTTTGGGGTGTCCCGTGGGCAAGGAGCAGCAAAGCACAGGAGGCCGCCGGCCAGGGAAGCTTTGTGCCCATTGACAGATGAGCAAAGTCGATGTCCAAGACTTGGGACATCACTCGGGTCAGCGGTGTTGGGCGGTGGTCCCAAATCTGTCGAAGTGCGGCCTCTCTGTGCTCACAGAAGCCGTGCCCATCCTCCCGGCCCAGAGTTGGCCTGCCCACCCCCCAGGGAGAAGCAGAAGCAAAAATTTTCCTGAAAGCGGCCGGATGCAAATCAGCTCCTGGGAGAGGCGCCGATGCCCCCCCATCTCCCACCCCAGTGGGTCCCCCCTGACTTCCTGCCAGACACCACAGAACTGCTTTCGCAGCTTTTACCTTCTTCCTAGGTAACCTCATGAGCCACTGCTCTCTCCTCCCCTCTCCCTCCCTCTCCCTGCCCCACTTTCTCCTAGACTATCATTCCAGCCCCCTCCAGGCCAGATCCTCATTGGAAGTAATCAACTCTAGCTGTGGGGGGGGGGGGGGGGGAGGGCGGAGCAGTGGCTGCAGGGCCGGGCTTCATGGGGCCCAGGGTCAGAAGGGGCGATGGGCTGGAGGCGGCCCAGCAGGGCAGGACAGGCTCACAGGGATGAGAATGAGGCCCTGAGCGCCATCCCCAGCTCCACACACACAAGGAAAGACCGAAACGACAGACTATGATCAGGGCTCACCAGGGAGGGCTCCCTGGAAGAAGCTGGAATGCACACACCGCAGGTGGGGTTGTTAGCAGAGAAGCACCCACCGAGTAGGAAGTGCACAGGCCCTGGTCTGCCCGGAGAGAGCACAGACTGAGCAGGGGCCATCAGGAGGCCTGGGGTCGGTACTGCACGCTGAGACGTGTGTCCCAAACAAACAGAAAATAAACCTAGGAGGGGGCTGAAGGGATGAAAGTGGGCGATAAGGTCAGAGGACTGGGGTGCACAGCACCTCTAAAAATCAGGGGTCAGCTCAGGCCCAGGGTCACGGCGATGGCGACACGATAGGTCAGAGTTCACCTGGGGTCACATCACTTCCTCCCCTGGCTGCTGTCATTTCAGCTCGGTTTTACAGCTCCTCCGCCGACCCAGGAGAGAGGGTATCACCCACTGCACAACCAGAGGAGGGGAGAGAAGCGAGAGCGCAGTCAAGGTCAGGAGGACGCCAGGCACTGCCCCTCCCTCCTTCCCCCCTGCCTGGGTCAGCCACCCTGAGACTCAGAAACGCCCGCACATCAAGGGGCCCCAACGGTGAAAGACAGGATGGCTCTGTACTCGAAAGGTTGCGGCTTGCCTCAGAATAACACTTTTTTTGGAGGAGCCACATCCCAGGGCTCAGGGGTCACTCCTAGCTGTGCCAGGAATGAAACCCAGAGCGGCCACAAAGTGCCTTACTCTGGCCCTCAGAGTAAACCTTTCTTTCCTTGTTTCGTGTTTGAGCCACACCTGGTGATGCTCTGGCTTCTCCTGGTAGGGCTTGGGGGACCACCTGGGGTGCTGGGGCTTTTGGCTGCATACAAGGTGAGTACCCTACCTGCTGTCTATCTCTGCATCCCCCAGAATAAAACTTTGAGAAGAGGCAGGACTGAAGGTAGAGACAGACGCGGGCTCCACTTCCAGCATTCACAACACTGAGGTGAAACCTCAAACCAGTGAGCTGCGCATTTACACTCTGGGTTCCCACCTGTAAAATGGGTCAATAACACCTTCCAGCTTCATGGGCCCAACCGGAAGTGCCCTAAATAAGCCACTGTGTGCAAAGATGCTTTGGTGGATTCCAAACTCACACAAAGGCAGGTCTGTGCATGCCCTGGAAGCCTGGGGGCTGGGGCAAACATCTTTATTATCGGATGCTGAACCTCTCTCTCACTGGGCGTTTCCTCCGTGACTGACTTTCCCATTTGCTTCCTTGTAAATGGAAGTTGCGGGTGTGTCCCTGAGCTGCTCCGGAGGCTGTGGGATTACCTTCCCATCCATCACTGCTTTGAAATCCCCGTTGTCATTAGGCTTGACACTAACTCACCTGCTAAAAATCACATAGGTTCCCGAACACAGTTTTTAAGTTTTTGTTGTTGCTGTATTTTTTTTTCTTTTTATAGCACACCCAGCCTTACTCCTGGCTTTGAGCTCAGGGATCATTCCTGGAGGGGCTCTGGGGACCATCTGGGGTGCCAGGGATCAAATCTGGCTCAGCCGAGTACAAGGCAAGTGCCTTCACCCCTGTACAGTCTCTCCAGCCCCTGATGTGTGCTAGAGTTTGTAGAAACAGCATCAATGTTCCATTCTTTGTCTTTACCTTCCAGTTTCCCAAAGAATGACCTGGTTCTCTAGCCACTTGCCAGAATTCTCTGGGGAAGTAGAGCAAATAGGACACAGATGTTTCTAGAAAGGAGGTGGTGGTGGTCGTTGGCTCATGAGAAGGTAGAGACTACAAAGTCCTAGTATCTGCTGCTGGCCAGCGGGGCCACCGCAAAACCTGGTAAGTCTTGGTCGGAACCTGAGTATCCAAGCCCAGAGCTGAGGGCGACGCACGGGACAGGGGCAGATGGCTCCCAGCTCGAGCAGAGGCCAAGTCTGTCCTCCCCAGACTGTGGGTTCCCACCTGTACATGATGTTCCCTCCTCCTAACTCCACCACAGACTCAGATGCCAGTGCTCCAGACATCCCAGAAATGATATCTTACCAGCTAGCTGCCATCCTGAAGCCCAGTCAAATGGACATAAAATTAGCCAGTTAGCTTAGTTTGGGTATTTTTGTTTCTGTGCCACACCTGGCAGTGCTCAGAACTTACTCCTGGCTCTGCGCTCAGGGTTCATTCCTGTGGGTACTCGGGCACCATATGTGGTTGCAGGGACTGGAATCAGATCAGGTGCATGCATGACAAACACCTTACACTCTGTATAGTCCTCCAGTACTTTGGGTATTTTTACAAACTCATACATTTAAGCATACAAGGTATGTCTCATTCATACACACACACACACACACACACACACACACACACACACACACACCTAGTGATGCTCAAGGCTTAGTCCTGACTCTGAACTGAGGAATCATTTCTGACAGTACTACTTAGGGACCATATGGGATGCCAGGGATTGAACCCGTGTTGGTGACATGCAAGGCAAGTGCTCTCCCCACTGTACTATCACTCCAGTCCCTGTTTTCTCTTTTGAACTGTTAATCTTATCGGTGACCCATCATTTGCTCTTGGGAGCTTCTCCAAAGTAATCTAATTCCTGAGTCATGTCTGAGTCAACATCCTTTGGGGGTGAGATAATCTGGGAAACCGTAATTTGGGGCTTGAGGTGCTCAGTACATTGGAGTATTAGGCTTCACCATTGCGGCAAAGGTGAACCACAAAACTAAAATCCGCACTTGGAAGAGACACAGCAGGGTGCAGAAAACCAAACAGTAAAACTCTCAGTTGGACTCAAGAATATTCTGTGTCCTCTGATCTCTTCTTTCCTGGAAAGGCTTTGTTTGCTTTATAGGTCACACTTGCTGGTGCTCAGGGCTTACTCCTGGTTCTGTGCTCAGGGCTCAAACCTGGGTTGGCCATATGCAAGGCAAACACCCTACCCACTGTACTATGGCTCTGGCACTCACTGGAAAGTTTTTCAAGGAAGAGGACTTGGAGGCAGAATCCGTCATCAGATCTCTCCTTAGTGCTTGGGGATGGCTCGATGGCTCAAGCTCCTGCCAGCCATCCTGAGGTGCTAGGCTCAGTATCAGGGGCGACTAGGCACTGAGCACAGCCCTCGCAGGCACTGGACCCAGGGATCTTACTGAGCAGCCTGGCATCCACTGGTCTGCAGATACCCCTGGCACCTTTCCTACACCAACTGCTCTGAGCAGGTGAGACGGTTCCCACTCCTGTGATTCTTCCTGGCTGTTGTCACAAAGCTCTTTCTCTGCTACTTTGTCTCCATCAGCTGCTAACCCCAAGGAGCTGCAGTGCTACTCAGAACGGCAGTGCTACTCAGAACCGTGGAAGCTCTGGCCAGCAGCATTGCAGGTGGCCAGGGGAACAGGTGGGGCTGTGACCCTTGTTGACTAAGGTCACTGCCATTCCAGGCAAGGAAGAATTTTACCTGGTACAGCTGTGATCAAGGGCCAGCCTGGAGAAAAGCTGCTCTTGGCTCCCCACTCGCCCCAAATATACTAGGGATTTTTATAGTCAGGTACTCTCAATAAAACCCTGGCTATTACCCCCGGGTCGGCCGCGTGCAAGGCAAACGCCCTAGCTCCAGCCCCTTGCACTGTATTTTCATTTTATTCCCTTTTTGGTATTAAGGGGCCTTTCCTGGCACAGTGCTCAGAGGTGACTCTTGGGGTTCAGGGCACCATAGGTGATGCTAGGGATAAAACGGGGAATTTGGCTGCATGCAAGGCCTTACAGTGCTGCTATTTCTCTAACCCTATCATCATTCTAAAGTAACCAAGCATTTGTCAGCTAAGGCTAATCATGGTAGCGATTTACATTCTGGCTAAACAAGAAAGTCCCGTTTGAACGGAGGTAGAAATCCTATCGGTCATACCAGTGTAAGCAAAGGCAAATGCCCTGCTCGCTGGCTGAGGGGGGGAGGCTGGCTCTACAACCCCAAGGGGAAGTCATCTTACTTTTCTGCATTAGTTACCTCAAAACCTCTACAAATTCCAAATCCAACTACTCTGCCAGGTTTAGCGACTGTTCTTCTATCTTATTTTCCTGGCGCTCGAACGGTTTTTGGAACCCCCCCCTTCTTCTGTGTTGGGCATGACTGGTGGCTGCAGGCACTGTGGATGGTGGGGCTCACACGTACACGGAGCTGTTCTCCTTTTTCAAACTGCCAAAAATCAAATGACACGCTGCTGGGCCACCTGCCCAGCTGGTTTTAATTCAATCAAGTGAACGTTTGATGGGAGCAAATCACAATAGGTCTGGACTCCGGGCACCCGGGCTCTACTAGACTCCAAGAACATAACATAGACGAGGATAACGAGGGCTTCCTCCGTCTAAGTTCGCTGCAAGAGCAAGAGAAACAGCTGAAACTGAACCATTACCAGAGAGACAGAGAGCTTGCAAGAAAGACTACACTTCCCAGCGTGCCTTGCATCCACAACTTCCCACTGTACCTTGCGGCTCGATACAGCAGAAAGCAGCCGGGACAATGGCTTTGCCACAAGCGCCCGTCACTTCGCTTTACGTTAACTTGATAATACCGAAAACACAGACTTTAGGCAAATAGCTCACAGTTCATAATCGTTCAGAAACTTTCTGCTAAACCGACAAACCAAATACTGCTACACCCTTACACTTTACTGACTGACAGCCATGCCAGCTCCTATAGTCTAGTGGGGCTATTTAAGCCAGCACGCACGTACTCTCCACACTAGAATAGTAACAGCGGTTCAAAAATGACAATACTCCAGACGCGGGTACTAAACCACCACATATACCTGTTAGGAAAAAGTACTAATCGTACTTAGCTTTCAATCTACTTTTTAACAACAACATTAGCCTTGCAGAAGCAAGGCCTCAAAAAATTGGTTCAAAACTCAGAATTGTTCCTCTCCACGGAAATCTTTAGTAAAAGGCGAAAGATTTATGCGATCTGAAGAGAAACCAGAGTATACCGAGAAGACCCGACACTCATTACTCGGGTCACTACTACTCCTAATACTATAACGGTAAGTACTTTTCCTAAAGATATAACCACTTGTACACTTTTGTAAGACAGTTTCTAGAGAGCATTCTCATGTTAGGAGTACAACAGGAAGAAAAGGAGAAGAATCTAAGGGTTTTTTAAAGTAGAAATTTGCTCCTTGAGAAATGCATTGTGGGTATGCAAATAAGTCCACTCGGTTTCCGGAAACGCCCTCTTGTGAGTTAGTCCTCACGCTGGGACTTGGGCTCACCACCAGGGGGCAGAGCAGGGAACACTCCTTCCCGGGTTGCAGACTGGCGCCTTGGACCCAGCAGGCTTTTTCTTTTATTTATTTTTATTTTTATTTATTTATTATTATTTTTATTTTCCTTTTTGGGTCACACCCGGCGATGCTCAGGGGTTACTTCTGGCTCTGCACTCAGGAATTACTCCTGGCGATGCTCGGGGGACCCTATGGGATGCTGGGAATCGAACCCGGGTGGCCGCGTGCAAAGCAAACGCCCTCCCCGCTGTGCTATCACTCCAGCCCCAGGCTTTTTCTTTTATAATCGGCCCCGTCCACAAACAAATTACTTTCGGATTTAGGGAAAACAACAAAGCTAAAGAAAATGAAATAAACCTCGAAAGTATCTTCATTCGCGGACAAAAATATTTATTGCGCGGGGTGCTGCACCCCGTGCCGAGCTCTGAGACAGGGGCGGGGGGAGGGGGCGCTCCAAACACCCCCTTTCAGGAACTCGCCCCGAAAATAGTTTTGGAGCCATCGTCTGCTCAGCTGAGAGCTGAGCTGCGCGGTGCAGAGAGGAACGTGGCGAGATCAGGGCTGAGTCTGCTGCCCGGGGTTCGGGGGGCGGCCGGGGGGGGGGCTTTCACAATCCCCCAGGTGCGCGCGGTGGAGGCGGGGGTAGCAGCGGGCCCGCGCTGCGCCGCAATGCCCCGCGAGCAACACGTTTTTTGGGGGGCAGCGAACTCGGAAACTGAGCGTTAAAGCCGGACGGGAGGAGCGGAGTCCGCGCGGATCGCGGCGGGGGGGGGGGGGCGGCGCGGGGGCCAGGGCAGCAGGAGGGGCGTGGGGCTGTTCGGGGGGGGCAGGGACCCCAGCCCCCTGGAAGCGGAACGATTCCCCACCGCTCGCCCCCACAGTGGGAGACGGGGAGACCCCAGTCCCCTGGAGGCGGAGCTGCTGGGCCACGCGCAGGGTCTGAGCAAACTCCGGAGGGGGCTGGCCTGGTTGCACATCCCACCCGGGCCGCCCCAAACGCCCCTTTCCGCCGTGCCTCCTCCCCTGAGTGCCCGCGTCTCCGACCGCGCCCCGGCGAGGACCTCACCCTGGGTGTCATCGAGCACGCGGGGACCCCAGTTCCCCACCTGCCCGCCAGCCCCACCAAGGGGAAGACACCTGTTACTTCGTGGGTCGGCGGGAAATAGCATCATGTTCTTGGGTTCGGGCGGTCCACAACAGGCGGGGGCTCTGTGCTCAGGACTGACCCCTGGCGGTGCGCAGGGGCCGTGCACCCACCCAGGGTGGGCAAGAGCTGTACCCCCTGCTCTCTCCAGAGTTTGTTTGGAATGACAGAACTTTGGCATGTCACAGTGGCGGTACCACACCGTGAATGCATTTCATGCCACTTAGAAATGGTTACAGCGGCCAATTTTGTGTCATACATATTTTACTGCTCCCAGGAAAACTCCCAAAGCCTTGAGGGGACAGATGGAGCTATTTAAAGGAGTTTCCCTGTAGAAAGAAGCTTAATTACCTCTGCTGTCAATGCCTGCCTGCACGTTAAGGAAATACATGGAACTCACTTTCACACGAGGCGTTTCCTTAAATGGCTTAAGTGATTAAACAAGGACGCATAAATCTTGAGATTCACATGATCAGTCTTCAATATACTCTTTTTCTTTTGGAGTAACACCTGGCGATGCTCAGGGGTTACTCCTAGCTCTGCATTCAGGAATTACTTCTGGTGTTGCTTGGGGGGACCACATGGAATGCCCGGGATTGAGCCACCTGCAAGGCAGGCATCGCTGTGGCCTCCAATACACACTTCTCATGCGGGCGAAGTAAACTCTGCGGTGAAGGGCCCCCTTTCCTTCTCTTGCTTCCCTGTGCTGTTTGAAGTCGTGGAGACCTCCCCGGAGAGGGGTGTAAGTGTCCCCGCAGAATCTAAGTGCATTAGCCAGGCACTCACACGTGCATCTCCAAACCCAGCAGCTCGCTGCAGAGATGGCTCCAGGCCGGGCGCCAGGCTGACCTCCCCGGCACCTCAGGTGGGGGCAGGAGCCCTCTCTCTCCGCCTGCCCCAGGTGAACCCCAGCAGCCCCAACCTCCAGAAACGGATCACCGCCACCCTCACGACCGATCTTCACAGGCTTGCCCTGGGCCTCCCACACGAGAGACGAAGTCCGCTGAAAAGTCCAGGTATGCTGGACCAGTGACTGAAAATGCCAGCTTCGGACCCCACTGTAGCCTGTAGCACTGTCGTCCCACTGCTCATTGATTTGCTCGAGCGGGCACCAGTAACATCTCCATTGTGAGACTTCTTGTTACTGTTTTTGGCACACTGAATACGCCATGGGTATCCCGAGCAGGCAGGATACTCTCGGTAACTTGCCAGGCTCTCCAAGAGGAATTGAACCCGGGTCGGCCACGTGCAAAGGAAACGCCCTACCTGCTGTATTATCGCTCCAGTCCTTTGGACCCCAATTATTTGAATTTTTATGTTCCCCGCAAAAGCGGCTACGCAGTATCTCACACTTTTTTTGCTTTTTTTATTGAACCACTGTGACATAGACCCTTACAGCATCTTAAACAAGCATAACAAGCAATATAGAATAAATTATCTAGCATCTGCCTGTGGGGCAGGCTTAAGTGGTGGTGAAAAACTTCGAAATAATGATGGTGTGAAGGTGTAATGGTGGTGGGATTGGTTTTGAAATATTGAATGTAATTATTGTGAACAGCTTCATGAAAATAAAATTTAAAAACTAAAAAATGTGTCACAGCAGAAATGGAGGCAGGCACCTCCATACCATTAATTAAGGTGGCATGTAAGAGGCCATCTGATTGGTCTTTATCTATGTGCTCTGGTTGGTTGTTTTGTGTAACAAATCACTGTCACTGTCACTGTCATCCCGTTGCTCATCCATTTGCTCCAGCGGGCACCAGTAACGTCTCCATTGTGAGACTTGTTACTTGTTACTGTGGCATATCGAATACGCCACAGGTAGCTTGCCAGACTCTGCCGTGTGGGCAAGATACTCCCGGTAGCTTACCGGGCTCTCCGAGACAGATGGAGGAATCGAACCCCTGTTGGCCTCATGCAAGGCAAACGCCCTACCCGCTGCGCTATCGCTCCAACCCATAACAAATCAGATCTTTGATTTTCACACCTTAGTTAATATCTGGCTTAGCCAATCAGACAACGGGGTGGGACTACATGGAGTATATAAGCCCAGGTCTTGGGCTCCTGGCAATTGGAACCTTGGAGAAAGACTGATGTGAAGAGCTGCTGTTTGCTGCAAGCCAGCTAAGCCTAGACAGAAGCTGAAGATGCTGATGCTGAAAGAGTTGCTGGGGTCTCCGTAACTCTCGCGACTCACTGGCTGTCTCCAAGAAGCCAGAAACTAGCCATTTCCCACCCACTTGTGCTGTAATACTGGCAGGTATTTTTGCTTTTTTTTTTTTTTTTTTGCTTTTTGCATCCAATGATGCTCAGGGTTACTCCTGGCATAGGTACCTGTGGGGCTGGCACTTGATCCTCCTGCTGCAAGCCGTTGCTTAGCTCCTGGGCCACTTCTGGCCCCTGAGACAGGGCTCCGGTTTGTATCTCCTGTCAGCCACGTTGATGCTGTTACTTCTGTAGCTCACTTTTCCCAAATGGCTTTTCAAATAGAGTGAAATTCTCCACCACGAGAGTTGAAGTCAGTCAGAATTTGTCCACATATAAAAATAATTCACTTACATATTCCTCTAGCACTTCTTTTTGGGGGTTTATATCTGACAATGCTCAGGGGTTACTCCTGGCTCTGTGCTCAGGGATCACTCCTGGCAGGCTCAAGGGACCATATGGGATATCGGGGATTGAACCTGGGTCAGCCACATGCAAGGCAAACGCCCTCCCTACTATACTGTACTATAGCTCAGGCCCCTCTTCTAGCACCTCAATAGTGTCAGGTTTTGATTTAGCTTTTTTCAGAGGGGGACCTGGGGGCCACTCCTGGTGACTGTGTAGTGGGGATCACCCCTAGCAGGGCTCAGGCCTAATCAAAGCCAGAGACTGGATGCAGGTCTTCAGCCTACAAAGTCTGTGCTCAACCAACTAAGCTATTTCTCCAGCTCTCTCATTTGATTTATTCAGCGGGAGTTTGGGGCCACACCTAACAGTGCTCAAGGCTTACTCCTGGTTCTGTGCTCAAAGATCACACCTGGCAGGGCTCAGGGGACCATAGAAGTTGCGGAGGATCAAACTCAGGTGGGTGTGCGCATATCAAGTGCTTTATCTGCCGTACTATCTAGCTGGCTCAATTCAAAAAAATTAATAGATGATTTTTTGGGTTTGGGTTTTTTAGGAGGGGTCACACCCGGTGATGCTCAGGGGTTACTTCTGGCTCTGCGCTTGGGAATCACTCTGGTGGTGCTTGAGGGACTGTGTGTGGTGCCAGGGACGTAACCCAGTTGGCCACATGCAAGACAAGTGCCTTACCCACTGTGCTGTCGCTTGAGTCAGTAGATTTTTTTCCTTTTTAAAGGCAATTTTAAGTTTATAGCAAAACTGGGCATCAAGCAAAGAGACAGTTCCCATGGTGGTCTGGCCTACGTACTCCCCCACCCCTCATCCCACCACCGTGGTCCATTCCTTAGAGCTCTGGGGGCCTCTAGACACACAACCCTGTCACCTCAATGTTGGGGTTCTTCCTTGGTGGGGCACTAGCTGTGCCCTTGCTTTTTTTTTCCTTGGGTCACACCCAGCGATGCACAGGAGTTATTCCTGGCTCTGCACTCAGGAATGACTCCTGGCAGTGCTCGGGGGACCCTATGGGATGCTGGGAATCGAACCCAGGTCAGCCGCGTGCCAGGCAAACGCCCTTCCCACTGTGCTATGGCTCCAGCCCTGTGCCCTTGCTTTTTTTGGTCACACCTGGTGAGCACAGGGGTACTCCTGGCTCTGCGCTCAGGAATCACCCCTGGCAGTGCTCAGGGGACTATACAGGATGCTGGGAATCAAACCCGGGTTGGGGGTTGGCTGCGTGCAAGGCAAATGCCCTCCCCGCTATGCTATTGCTCCAGCCCCTAGTTGTGCCCTTTTACCACAGTGGAAGTGGAACCCAGCTTCCCAGTGGGGACAGCTCTCTTAGCCTGTCCCCTTCCTCCCTGTGCCCCACCCCTGGCCCTGCAGCTGCCTTTCCAGAAGGATCAGCTGTGGTGCGACTCTGCCTGCCCCCTCGCCTGGTCACTGAGTGATTTGCATTTCATTTTCCTCGACAGCTTTGCCTGGCTTGGCAGCTCATTTCTTCTTGGCTCTGAACAACATCCCATTATCTGCGTCAGATACACCCACAGTGACCAAAAGGCAGCTGGGTTACTTCTGGAAGACAAATCCAGTGGTGCTCGGGGCTCACTCCTGGTTCTGTGCTCCAGGGACCACTTCCCGTCAGTGCTCAGAGAACCGTATGTGGTGCCCGGGATTGAATCAGGGTCACCTGCATGCAAGGCAACCACCTTATCCGCTGCACGATCTCTCTGGCTCCTGCCTGGAAATCTTTATTGTAATCCAGATATATATGAGCATATAAAATATGTCAGTGTATTAGGACCAGAGCGACAGTACAGCGGGGAAGGTGTTTGCCTTGCATGTGGCCAACCAGGGTTCCATCCCCGGGATCCATGTGGTCCCCTGAGTACCACTAGAAGTGATTCTCGAGTACAGAGCCAGGAGGAACCCCTGAGCATCACCAGGGGTGCCCCCCAAAACAAAAACCATGTCTCTATCCAAATCAAACATTTAGGGGTGGGGCTGTGGTTCTTGGAGGGGCTCTAGCCTTGCCCGTGGGAAGCCCCTTTGGTGAGGCAGCACAGACCTAGGTGTGGTGAGGATCAAAGGGGCTTGGCAGGGGAGGCATCAGTAGTGGCCCAGGCCTGTCCTGCCAGCTCTGTTCTCTCTCTCTCTCTCCCTCCCCTCTCTCTTTCATTTCTTGGATCACAACCAGCGATGCACAGGGGTTACTCCTGCCTCTGCACTCAGGAATTACTCCTGACGGTGCTCAGGGGCCCAT